>NC_134483.1:110048859-110415109 GCF_040206685.1 Ascaphus truei | reverse complement strand
GAGCATGTTCATGTATAGCGCTGCTAGTTGTACACAGCGCTTTACAGACACATTTTTCAGGCTGAGGTCCCTGGCCCGTGGAACTTACAATGTATTTTTTGCCGCCTGAGGCACAGGGAGATAAAGTGACTTGCCCAAGGTCACAAGGAGCCGACACCGGGAATTGAACCAGACTCCCCTGCTTCAAAATCTCAGTGCCAGTGTGTGTCTTTACTCACTGAGCCACTCCTTCTCCCAATGTAAAGGACACTTACAACCAACTAGCCATTTCTTGTTAAAAATCTCTTGTTACATGGGTATGTTGATAAAATGGTTTGGGACTGTAGCAAATAATGTTATTGGCCAGATGTTGTGGTCCCCTACAATGCATGATGTTCTGATTATGACATCAACATCATGTAATGAAGTACGTTTCTGTGTATATTTCATTAACCTAACTAACTATAGTTTACTGTGTTTATTAAACGTTCTAAAAATACATAGTATAGTCAATATGATGATATAAGCTACCATAATAAAGCTGGTGTTATCATTTGTCGGTGTTATACATGGATCCTACACAAATTGATACAGACACAAACAGTTGTCTTACAAAGTGTGTCTATGCTAATGTGCACGTGATTGACGTTACAATTGTGACAATACTTGATAATTATCATCATGATAATGATGAAGTGACGTGATTTATATTGCAAAAATATTACCAACATTGTCATATTGGTAAATTATAAATGCTAAATGACAGTAACATTAGTGACAAATTTGTCTTCTCTGTTAACAGTTTAACACTTGGTACATGTAGGACACATCCACACACGTGTGACTTATACATACACATGTCACAAATGTAAATTAATGTTGACTATTAATTCCTAGCATTACAAAACACCAACATTGCTAAATATAAGATGTAGTACGCATTGTTGTGATTGCAGGCATTCATGCATGGAGTGTTATGATCAGTCAATTTCATCCGTGATGAATGATCTCCCGTAAGTAAAGAAATAACTACAGTTATCCCCTTGTCTCCAAACACCTCTATATTACATGAATGGAATTTATAAGGAAACATACATAAAATGTGATGAAATGGGAGTAATCATTTTCTAATACAATGCACATGAAAGCTCAAGAGTAGCTAAATGCATATACATGATACAGAAAGTACATATATGTAACATTTGTGTTTAAACCAATATGTTGGGTTTTGACTTCAAATAATTATAGGAAGATTGATGTAGGCACATCTTATGAGAGATGTCAGCAAATATACATACCATGATCAGTCATACTGGAGATATACCTATAATGCAAAGGAACAATATATAAATTGCAAACATTGACATGCCATCTTCAGTACCGTAAACAACACAGCAAAGTGTGTATTTGGTGTTAAATGTGCAACACCATGTATATTTCATGACATTCAAAATGTAAATCAGGCTGGTGTACACATCATATGGATGTACATGTTACACTGCACCAATAACATTGTATGTAAGCATACTAGAAGCATGAATGAGTATGGGCATAATATGTGTATTGTGTTAGCATAAGGAACAACACAATGCTAAAATATTAGTGCTTTGTTACCCCAGTTGTATTCACATACACACAACTAAAGTAAAATTGAAGAGGGATTATATAACCTGTGCAACAATAACATACCGGTGCCACATCCCTTTGTGCACACAGCAGAGAGAAGAAAGGTGTGCAACCCATATTCATCTGTGTCCTACCAGAAGGGTATATAAAAAAACATTATTGTTAAGATAACATAATGTAAGTATAAAAGTAGAACTTGGAACATATATGTTTGTACTTACAAGAAAAAAATGAATTGATGAGATTCTGGCGTGTCTGGCCACCACTGGCTGTTTGTTCATTTTCAGCAGCTACATGGGTGGGATGCTCGTCTACCACAGGCTCAGCTAGGTCTGACTGTACATTGTGCCTCAGTGCAACATTGTGCAAAATGCAACAGGCAAGGATAATATCAGACACTTTTTGAGGCTTGTATAGAAGAGCCCCACCAGTTCTGTCCAGACACCTAAATCTGGTCTTGAGTAGGCCAAATGTCCTCTCTATAACAGATCTTGTAGAGATATGGGCTGCATTGTACCTCTCCTCTGCTTCAGTTTGAGGGTTTAGCACCGGAGTCAAGAGCCACGGCCTAATTCCGTATCCTGAGTCACCTATAATGAATGGAGCACACATAAGCTGACATTAGTGATCAAATTGTACAATGCCAACATTCCTAAATAAAAAAGTGTTTTGTGTTATAACATGTAAATGTGTACTCACCCAGCAGCCAACCATGTTCAAAATGTCCCTCTTCGAACGCATGGAAGACTGAAGAGTTCCTCAGGATGGAGGAATCGTGACTGGAACCAGGGAATTTGGGTACCACATGCATTATCCTCATCGTGGCATCACATACCACCTGTACATTGAGTGAATGGTAGTGCTTCCGATTGCGGTACACATGCTCACTCTGACTAGGTGCAATCAAAGCAACATGTGTGCAATCGATTGCACCCAGCACACATGGTATCCCTGCTATATTATAAAAGCCAGTCCTGACTTCCAGCCACTCTGTCGCCTCTGTAGGAAAATGAATATAATTCCTAGCGCGTCTATTGAGTGCATAGAGAAACTGGGTCAAGGCCCGCGAGAATGTAGATTGCGAGACCCCGCCCACTATGCCCACAGTTGTCTGGTATGACGCGGAAGCAAGATAATGTAATGAGCACAGCATTTTAACAAGCCCAGGGACTGCACGACCTCTGGCTGTGAAAAAATCTAAATCTCCCCTTATCTCCTGATAAAGAGCTAAGATTGCTGCTGAACTCAAACGATAGCGACTTACAATCTCCTCCTCACTCATCCCATCTAACAGGGTTCTCTCCCTGTACAGACGCGGACGAGGCACAACTTGTCTCCTCTGTCTTCTCCTCTGATCTCCTGTCCCTCTCCCTGTCTCTGTCGTATCCGCGTGACTGTCCCTGTCACTGTCACTGTCCCTCGGTGTGTCCCTCCCTTGCCCTATATGATTGTCTTCATAATCAAGCATGTCATAGAAAAGAATGTTCCTCCGTCTCCTAAACAATCTCAACATTTTGAAATGAGTAGCTGTGAATGATCAGGTAATGGGCGTCCTTTAAATAGGTATGTGATGATGTCAGGTGACATAGTAAAATGCAAGGTGTTACATTAACATAATAAAGTACTTCTGTGGCAAGCTGTGTGCAGTTCTTGTTATAAGTATTTGTTGTGTGTATTCTGCAGGGAATGATGATATTTGGCAATGATGTGACGTGAACCTTTGTAGAAACATTGCTTGCAAATAAATAGTGTAATGTGCAATGCATGTAACACTTGTGAACGCAACAGTCAGTCATGTAATTAGGCAAAAAGGCTGAGATTGACGTGGGAAAAGTTTTGTGTAACATGTGTAATTAGGCATGTTATTGTGACATGTTGACAACAATGAATAGTCGTGTGCATATGCATGCATTTCTGTAAGGAGGATAGTTGGTATAGAATGAGTTAACAAGGTGTCCCAATGCTGAATTACTGTACATGTGTGTATAAGTTAGGTTGAAGTGCTTGTAATGCTACGGTTACAATGTAAACATGCAATGTGATTGAGCGTCCAATAAGTGACGTCATGAAAATAGGGAGGACCCAAAAGTATATGTAAACATGAGAATTTAGATGTACATGAACGTTTAAAGATGCGTGACACATTACAAGCATTGTGTAATGTAAAGGAAGATGAATATACTGTGTATGTGTGACATGTGTGACATGTGTAACATCATGTAAATAATTGTCGCTCAGTTCATTAAAATGTGTGATATGATGTAAGGTTCTCCTTTAAGAGTTGAGTATAGTATTTTCCCTTGGCACATCATCACATGATGAGTAATGTGACCCGCAAATGCTGCAAACATGTAAAAGTATAATGTTATGCAAATAATACACGTCAGCTGTGACACAATGCAGGGAATGCCCCCACACTGTAATGCAAATGACGTTTGTATTGTGAGCAATGAAACGTAAACAGTACTATACTGTTATACGTCCCCGCTCCATTGACTCCATTGATGTACAGAAGTTTTTTTTTTCTAAGTGCCGTTGCGGCAGCCTTAGCGATCGTTCTCCCCTCCAAACTGCCAACTTTAGTTGGCGGGAGAAATTGGCCATAACATCTCAATTTCGTAGTGCCGATCAGGACCGATAAGCTGTTTTTTTTTGTTGAATCCAGCCGATTTAAAAAAGTGGCGATAAGTGGCGAAAACAGGCTTATCGGCAGCCGACTGGCCATAACAAAATAATCGGCTCCGAAACCTGGCGAAATCAAGCACTTATCGGCGCTTACTGAATCTCAAACCCAATTTTGGCTATAAAATGGTGATAATTCCCTTATCAACGCTTACTGCATGAGGCCCATAGACATACATGTACATGGCACAGGGCCATAAGGGACACGCCACGGCTAGTAACAAAAAGGGACACATAGGGGATTGTTGCAGACCACTACAAGGTGACATAGGGGGACACTTACAGTACATATAATAAGACCAGTAGAGACACTGCCTACATTTACAACGGTCATATGCAGGATTTGTGCAGCCTGCTGGTACAAATCTACACAGGTTTGTCTGGTACAAATTGCTGGCAAAGGAGACTGGGGATGGAAATGCTTGATCACACAGTGACATTAGCAGATGAGATGCAGACACACACCCTCCCCCTTCTCCTCGCCTTAGGGGAAGCCCGCACTGTCATCTGATGCTGTGCCTCGGCTTACAACATGCCAGTAGTTCTTAAAGCAACAGTCCATTTTTTTTTTGCATTTTATGTTTTACTTTAAGAGATCTTGCCTGTTTCTTTTTTTTAAATCTGATGCTTCGTTCAGGTGTTATACGCGTTTGAAATATTACGTTTACAAGGGGTTAAACTCATAAGGTTTCTGGGGCAGATTGCTGCCTTAAAGCAGCAGGTTGTGCTAATTGTCACTTCTTTTGGATTTAAAATGTGATGCTCGGTTAAGATGGCTATAAAATGCGGTGTCTGGGCAGTTAAAACACAGTCTTAAAGGTTACCATGGGAGGCTTAGAAACCAGCGATTAGGAAAATTGTACGTGTTAATACTACATTTTTTTAAATGTATTGTTTTTAAGAGCAGGACATGTTCAGGGGGCACAATATTGATATTATGAGTTAATCCCATATAGGCCGCTGGAGGGGTTTGCTGCTTTAAGACCTAATTGAAAAGTTCAAGGTCTAAGATTAATGAACCATTTGCCGTGCTATTAAATATTATGGCGTTGTATACTTTCATGCACTTTAACCTATCCTATGTGTGATCCATATTCATAATTGCTCATTCTGGTTGGAAGGGGTGAGCTTTTCAACCAACTCTGTAATCATTCAAAAAAAAAAAGGGGGCATTAAAGGAGCAGTCCTGACAACACTAGGATGGAAGCACGGGGTCTCTGGAGTGGAAATGCGTTAATATCAGCTCCGGGGACCCCCTTCTTCCACAGAAACCTACCTCCATAGGTGCTGGCGGTATCTCTGCACAGTTTAAATGTCTCAGTCACGCGGGCCAATAGGAAGCTGCAAGGTATGATGTTACAGCTTCTTATTGGCCCACAGATTGCGGGACATTTAAAGCCTGATATTGATAGCCCCGACTATCCCACCTGGCACCGCCTTCCGAGGTAAGTATCTCGGGAAGCAGGGGGTCCCCAAAGCTGAAATCAACTCTGCTCTGCTCCAGAGACCCCCTGCTTCATTTTTTTTTTAAAGTGTCGCCTGGAGGGCCTCTTTAAGGCCCAGATGCAAAGTGTTGTTAAAATTAATTTTGTAAATGCGACACATATAAGAGTAACAAATGAATGCGTCTCGGTGCAGCAGTGTCTGAGACCGATTGTGATGTGTTGTGCAACACCTGCATCAACTTAATTTTTTCCAAGAACAAAATAACACTAAGAAGTAGCATTAGAGGCAGTTTAGATGTTGGTGGCACACATATGCAAGTGACACAGGTGCCGCTGCCTCAGGCGGTCACCAAAGGATTAACACTGCAGGGGGTCCCATTCAAAAGAACAGCCCCCCCCCCTGCTGCTCCATTGCGTCAGACACTGTCCCCCCTGCTGCTCCAGTGTGTCAGACACTGTCCCCCCTGCTGCTCCAGTGTGTCAGACACTGTCCCCGCTGCTGCTCCAGTGCGTCAGACACTGTCCCCCCTGCTGCTCCAGTGCGTCAGACACTGTCTCCCATGCTGCTCCAGTGCATTAGACACTGTCCCCCCTGCTGCTCCAGTGCGTCAGACACTGTCCCCCCTGCTGCTCCAGTGCGTCAGACACTGTCTCCCATGCTGCTCCAGTGCGTCAGACACTGTCCCCGCTGCTGCTCCAGTGCGTCAGACACTGTCCCCCCTGCTGCTCCAGTGCGTCAGACACTGTCTCCCATGCTGCTCCAGTGCATTAGACACTGTCCCCCCTGCTGCTCCAGTGCGTCAGACACTGTCCCCCCTGCTGCTCCAGTGCGTCAGACACTGTCTCCCATGCTGCTCCAGTGCGTCAGACACTGTCCCCCATGCTGCTCCAGTGCGTCAGACACTGTCCCCCCTGCTGCTCTAGTGCGTCAGACACTGTCCTCCTGCTGCTCCAGTGTGTCAGACACTGTCCCCCATGCTGCTCTAGTGCGTCAGACACTGTCCCCCCTGCTGCACCAGTGCGTCAGACACTGTCCCCCCTGCTGCTCCAGTGTGTCAGACACTGTCCCCCCTGCTGCTCTAGTGCGTCAGACACTGTCCCCCATCCTGCTCTAGTGCGTCAGACACTGTCCCCCCTGCTGCCCAAGTGCGTCAGACACTGTCCCCCCTGCTGCTCCAGTGCGTCAGACACTGTCCCCCATGCTGCTCCAGTGCGTCAGACACTGTCCCCCCTGCTGCTCCAGTGCGTCAGACACTGTCCCCCATGCTGCTCCAGTGCGTCAGACACTGTCCCCCCTGCTGCTCCAGTGCGTCAGACACTGTCCCCCCTGCTGCTCCAGTGTGTCAGACACTGTCCCCATGCTGCAAATCTTTGCTTGTTTGTCAGCAGCGTGCACCACAATACTTGATGCAATGATATATAGGAACATAATGCACACAATATAAAGAATAAGCGATAAGAAAATGTGAGGCAAATGTAAGAACATGAATAAGACATATGGACATATGTCGCTAATGATTTTAGGTGAGAAATATTTTTTTTTTAACGCAATACACTTTCCCCCCCCCCCTTTTGTTATACATACACCTCATTGGTTTGTACATCTTGGCACATACAGTACAGTATTACAAAATATTACGGCAGTGGGAGCGCCAGGAATTACTAAGGGTTGATATTAAACATGAGTGAGCCTTTCGCCAATGTTTGAATACACCAGGAAATGTGTGCTTCTTGGCAAGGTTGTCTTCTCCTGAATTTGTGTGAGCTAAAAGAAAAAATATAGTTGCTTCTTTTTTCAAATTATAATTTTAAAGAAAGATTGAAATAGCTTCTATCTATATGCGTTCTGTGTAGAACACGTATCTAAGCTTTATCTGACTACAGTGCAGCATGGGGAGTCCCTGCTTATTATTCTGGCCAACATCACCTATATATATATATGAAAACTTCACAAACTGTTCTATAAGGGATTGCATGAACCTATCTTCAACTTTATTGGTCCCAAACCCATACTTTTCCGGGTCTGGATGAAAGTAACTGTAGGGGGTGTTGGGGATGGGGTTAAGTTAATTGAAGCACAGCTTTGTACAGCAGAGACTGCGACTATTCTAACACAAACCAGTGGCAATCGCCAAAAAGACCCAGGTACACTAAGGTACATGCTGGATACATGCCTTAAACTTGCCTTAAACTAGACCCAGCATTTCTGCATTGATTAATGGCCCATCAGATTAACAGCGGGGGTCCCTGGCAGTCCCATTCAAACTGAATGGGACTGCCAGGGACCCCTGCTGTGTTAATCCTATGGGTCATTAGTCAATGCAGAAATGCCTTAAACTTGCCTTAAATTAGCCAGGTTACACCCAGCACATACCCGGAATGTAACCGGGCTAGTTTAAGGCAAGCTTTAGAATAGTCGTGGTCTCGTCTGTAGATCTGGGCAATACACGGAATTGCATGCTTTCACACGGTTTTTGAATAACACAAGATTCAAACAAACTTTTGTTGGTTTGCGAAGAAATAAAGACGTTTGTGGCCTGAATTTGCCACATTTGCCAATCACTGGTTGATATATAGGTTATTCTTTTTATGGTGCTCGGGACATTGTCTGCCACGATCAAGCTGTGGGGTGTCCATGCTTCGAAATGGGACCGCGCAGTGTTAATCCTGCAGTGCCGCAACTACCATGGTCACATGACCTCAGTTTGCAGCGGCATCAGAGACAGTAAAGTTAGCTACATCTGTAGTTTATTTATTAGTCACCACCGATTCTGCACCCCATTAAAATGCGAAGTATACAATAACAAGGCAACATATGTACAAAAACATTTTCATGGAAACAGATACTGATACAGTATATAAATAATAACTTAATTTAATTCATAAAGCTTTCATCGTGAAAAGAAGACCAAAATGGGTAGTAGGGTGCCCATTCATTGCTATTGGGGTTATCTCTGCTCCCATTGAGGACATAGGTAACCACACTAGCAATCAATGGGTGTATTGGTGTTTGTATTGTATTTTAATGTTTATTGGGTGTAGGGAGGGGTTGATGGGGGAAGTTGCCCCGGAGTGGGTGGTTAGGCCTCTCGGGTGGGTAGTGGGAGGTGTTAACCCTTTCGTTACATAGCAGTTACTACCTCTAAGGTAATGAAGGGGTTAAACCCTCCCACAACCTTCCCGGTGAGCCTAACCACCCACCCTGGGGCAACTACCCCCTTCACCCACCCCCTCTACCCCCAATAAACCAGGTGCTCTGGCTTAACCCCTTCATTGCCTTAGCTGCTAAGGTAATGAAGCTGCTTTTATTTTATTTTGATAACACAGTATTGAAGCAGGGGGTCTCCGGAACTTAACCGCATTAATTTGTGACGTCAGGGACCCCCTGCTTCCCGAGTTACAGGCCCCAGTATGGGGTGCCGGTATCTCCCTGCATTGTTTAAATGTCCCGGTCATGTGGGCCGTGACATGGGAGAATTTAAATATGGCGGAGATACTAGCACCCTATAACGGGGCCTGTAACTCAGGAAGCAGGGGGTCTCTAAGGCTAAAATTAATGCGGTTCAGCTCCAGAGACCCATTGCTTCAATACTGTGTTTTTAAAATAAAATAAAAGCCGTGTGATCGTCTATGAGAGGCGCGCAAGTAGAGTGACTGATTCAGTCTCAATCTTACTGCGTGTCTCTTTTCAGACAAGTGCAACCCGGTAGGATTCCCATAGCACGAGTCCCATTCAGATGCAGGGACCCCCGCTGTGTTACTCCCGATGGGCCATTACTGAAGTCTATGCGGTGCACCGCAGACTATCATGGCTTTGCACATGGTGCAGCAATGACATTCTCGCAGCCGCGCGACCGACGATAGCGCTGCATCTGTACACGCCAAGTTTCTTGTTATCTAGCAGCCCTGTGAGTGCCCTGTACCAGAATGTATATTTTATGTATCCATGTGTATGTGTTCATACACACACACCGATAGAAATCTGCTTAAATTCATTTCTATGTTGAATCAAACTTCACTAAACAGGCTATACAGATCCTTTATGCAATTTGGTAATAGGCCATATCTGTACTTTCTTTTGTATGCTATAGGCATAGAAAAATGCCCTGTATTCAATGCACCTGCATCAACTATTTCCTCGATTGTAAGACGCCATCAATTGTAAGATGCACCATTGATTTGGCCCTTACAGTCGAACAAAATGTACTTTTTCACTCCATGTTGCAGGAGAGGTTCCATGTCAGTGGAGGATGAAGCGGGCGGCGGCGGCAGGAGAGGTCCCACGTCTGCAGATGGTTGAAGATGGATAGCGGGTGGGAGTGCGGCGGCAGGACAGGTCATAATAGCAGGAGAGCTGAGCAGGAGCAGAGCGGAATGGAGGAATGGCTTGGGAGGTTCACAAAGTAACACCGGAATTTGACTGGTGTCTGACTTCCGGTTACAGTGTTCATCTCTCAAGCCGTTCCCCAATGCCGCTCTGCTCCTGCTCAGCTCTCCTGCTATTATGATCTCCTGCAGCCGCCGCCCGTCCGCTGTCTTCTTATCTTCATTCACCTGCAGACTTGTGACCTGTCCTGCCTCTGCCGCTGCACTCCCGCCGCCTTTCCATATTCAACCATCTGCAGACGTGGGACCTCTCCTGCCGCCACCACCCACTTCGTCCTCTGCTGACATGGGACCTCTCCTGAAACATGGTAAGTGAAAAGAGGGGGCTAGTACTGTAGACACTATTTGTTTATTTTTTTTAATACATCGATTCTAAGATGCACCCCGATTTCAGACATGTGAAAATCGGAAAAAAGGTGCGTCTTAGAATCGAGGAAATAGGGTATATAAAGTACCCCCCAACTACCTCCAATACATGTGATAAAGATCCGCAATCGTCCAATATATTCAGGTGATGTTATCATTACAGTTATACCATTGTAGAGAGAAACAAGAAGCTCCAATGAGAAAGCACTGATACATATAGCACAGTGGATATACAGCGGCATTTCTTAATAGCAGAGACAGGCTTTGGCTTTAGTGACTTCCAGCTAAAATATTAGAAACTCTCAACTGGTCTATGACCTTTTGTGTGGACACAAAAGACCTTTCCAGAGCTGTCTTTCCCGCTAAGATAAATTGCTTATGTTGGTAAATGAATAGATGTCATTGAAAATGCTGCTTCCTTCTAAATAAACAAGAGATTTCAAAGTTGTGGAAAAATCCCAATGTAGTCATAGGATGTTACTTGGAAGGTATACTTATTACTGGAAAATATGCATCTTATTACACTAAGGACTTGGACAAACAATAGCAGGATATGTGAATGCGTGTGCATGTCTGTTTTAGAATAGGCTACTTTTTAGAGACTGATGTTTTATTAACTTGTATCTAGCAATACAAAAATTATAACCATTTTGTATCTCCCAATTGTATTGAACATGCTTCTTAAAGTCTGCAATATAATTGTAACGCGTAGCTCACCACAAACGAAGCGCGACCGCGGTGCTGAGGTAGGGAATTGGTTAACGCCGACCCACAGCCGCACGGGCGCGCCTAGGATGTAGAGCACTCGTTCAAGCCAGGTCAGGATTACAGATTGGAGAATAGTTACGGTGCTTGCCAGGTTCAGGAGCGGAGAGTTGCGGATCGTCAGGGTGCGTAGCCAGGTTCAGGATTGGAGAGTAGCGGATAGTCGGGGTACGTAGCCAGGTTCAGGATAGGAGAATATCGGATCATTGGAATACTTAGCCAAGGTCAGGACTGGAGACAGGAGAATGGTCATACAAGCCGGATCAGGAGTGGAGAGAAGCGGAGTCCAAGGTACTTGCAGGGTTCAGGCAACAAGAGGTTAACAGGCAGGCAAGGTCTCAGGAACAAGAATGCACCAAGGCACGGGTCACACTGACTATGCTCAGCAATAGATAGAGAGCAGCCTGAAGGTATAAATAGGAGGAGCCTCCAATAGCCAGCCAGGGTGGAACCAGGAAGTAAGTGCCGATAGGCTGCTGGTGCACACAGGTGTGTCCTATGATGCAGCCTAATTGGGGATGAGGGTGGAACTGCTCGTGCACCGTCCCGCGCACATCACGGAGGCCAGGGGGCGGGGCTTGGAGCGCCCGTCACTCCCACGCCAATTCTTGGGGCAAGAGGGGGCGGGACCAATTGCACGCCGACCCGTGCGTGTCACGGAGGTCAGGGGGTGGAGCTGAGAACGGTCATCATTCCCACGGTGATCCTGACTTTCACCAGAGCGGGGGTGGGCTTGACTCGAGCGTCAGCAGGGAGGCTGCGTCAGAGAAGGGGGCGGGATCCGAATCCGCGGGCAGGGGATCAGGACGCGCCAGGTCAGCACGCGCGTACTGGGACCACGAAACCATGCATCTTGGGTGTCCATCACGGAAGGCTTGTTGGGGTGAGGAGACGGTCTGCGACCGCGAGGATGGCGAATCCTCAGAATAATGTCATTAAGCCTTTCATATTTCTTAATACAAAAGTAACACAGTGTCCCCACCCCCAATCGCAGATAGAGTGCATGTGAGGGGAATCTATATGTATGTTACCAGGTGTGTGGTGCTTTTACCTGTCAGGTTCACAGGAGGCCTGAACCTCTGCCGTGAGAGCCTGGGGTGTATCCTATGGTACGATCTTACATAAACAGCGCCTGTGTAGGATTCTAAGGGTAGAATGACCCCTAACACAGTAAGCACATACACCGGAGTATATATAAAAACAGTTTACTGTACATGCAACAGAACACAAACATATCACATCAATAGCAACCTTTGTGTCACACTGTAACACTGGCCTCACGGGCCCTTAACCCACACCGTATATCAATGTCCCAAGTGTCCCTTGAGTCCCACTCCCACCCAAGTGTGAGAAAGCGCTGCCCACTAAGATGAGATGAGGTTGGTGCACTTGGTGACTTGACTGTTACCTGCCAGGTGTGTCCACACCTGGGCACGCAGATGCTCTGTACTTGAGATCCCTTTCCTGAAGGACGATCCCACCTTCCTTCTGCCTCTGTGATGGATGGCTCCCGCACGGAGTGATCCACCACGTAACAGTCTCTGAATCTTGGAGAGTTCTGGTCCCAGACCACACTTATAAACTGGTCAGAGCACGCAGCACTGCAGCTGTGTCCCTGACTAAACTGCAGGGGCCTTCCCTAAAGCAACCACAAACTACAGTGTGTCTCAGGGCCTATCTGGGGCCAAGAGGGGGATTGCTGGCCTAGTGCAGCGGGTCACTGATCCCTGCACAGACACATCTTACCCCTAGCTCTTCCAGGCACCAACTCACTTCCTCTCCCTGAGCGCGCCAAACATCTCCTTCCCTTCCAGGGAATCCTGCAGCCCTATTGGCTCCCTGGCATCAGGTGTCCTACCTGCCTCTGTGCATTCTGGGGGCTGTAGTCCCTGACCAAGCTCTTTAACATTAGGACCACGTGCGCCTGCTCCGCTGTGCATGCGCAACCCTTTAATGCCCGCCACTAGCTCTAGCTGCTCCTGCTCACCTGTAATGACCGCCGCTAGCTTTGCCAACCTCTGCGCATGGCCGTGCGCATGCGCGAACTCCCATGCCAACCCTAACATGGCCGCCGCTACTCTGTGGGCTACACTGTGCGTGCGCGAACTCCCGGGCATGCGCGAACTCACACAAGATGGCGACGCCCTGTTGCTGATGTTGCCGGGAGCCCCCGCAGCATCCCCTACCTGAGTGAGTGAGAAAGGGGAAACCGAGGAGCCAGAGGGGACCTGGCTACACAAATGTGGGGATAAGTTCAATTTTGTTTCCTAAAACATTATAAGTGTACTGCATCCCCATAGCAATTGCCCTACACTAACAATATTTACCTTGTATCAAAAGCTCAACCACCCTTGCTTGTCTCTTTCATATTGTATTTATGGGAATTAACACTTGGATTTTCATTGTTTTAAAACATTTACTGCCCACTAGCTAAAAGTTAGAGGGCTTAAAGCAGCAATACTACTGTACATGCACACTTTTTTTTTCTTATTTGTATATGACCAGCATGTGACAATGTATAATTCTACATTCTTACTTACTGTAAGCTGGCAATTGTTTGATGCTCCTGTTCTAAATCTGTTAAAATCCTGATTGTGAGCCTAATGATATGGCAGCCTTCCAACTTCAATCAATTCTTCAGTCAGTGTAAGTCAGCAGCTACGATGTATCCTGATATTATGAAGGTAACATTATCTGTTGTTACAGTTTGCAGCACAAAATGCTGGGAATATTGGCAACACATTATCACAAACAGGAAAGTGTTTCAAAAATCTTGCACTACTTGGGAGGTGGGCTAAAAGCTGCAATAGAAATCAAAGGATGCTTAAAACTGATTAAAATGGCAGTAATAGTTGATTGGAAAAAAACAGTCACTATTATCTAAGACTATAAAACTATTTTATTTTAAAAATAGATCCATAAGCTACAGCTTGCCAAACTCACAAAGTATATTTTGATATCACACCTTACAGTTTTATAGTGAGTGGTGTGACCATGTCTATAAAAGCAAAAGTAGGACATACAAATGAATACCCATTGTGACAGAAACCAGGGGATGGTAATAAATTCCATATATAGGGCTCCCAGGATACTGAACAGTTTCTATCCTGTTTAGGCTGGAAGTGCAGCCTCATAATACATGCACCCCATCCCACAGTTTGGCAAGTGCTGGAACTGAGGGATGAACGATCCAAACCAGAGTTTGTCTGCTGCCTTATTTCTGTCACCTGTCCTGCTATTTAGAAATCAGGTATTTAAGACTGATTTCCTGTTTCCTCTTCCCTCTCCCCCAAGAGCCTGGAGGCAGGAAGTCTGCTGGAAGCAGAGAGGGGAAAAGCCTCTCCCCAAACAGGTTAAATCATTCTGCTCTTTTTTGTCTAAAACTGCAAAGTTCCTTATTTTGTTGTTGGAAGTGGAAAAGCCACTTCAACCCTGAGTCAGGGAAAAACCTAAGTTAAGTTATTGCTCAGGTGAGCAGGTTTTTGTTTTGCTTGTTTTTCTGTTGTATGCTCTGTTGCAGTCTCAGTGCCTGGGACTGAATAAACCAGACATAGCCTGTTTAAAGGAACAGCACGTGACGCCTCGTCATTTAACCTACCCTAAAAGACCGTGTTCTAACAGTCCCGGACGGACAGCGGAGCCCCTGAGTAAGCCGTTTGTCACATATGGTGGAGAATGCGGGCAGAACATTAAAAGGTCTGTGGGTTAAAGAACTTTAAAAAAAAAAAGTTTTTTTTCTCTCCAAACAAGATGGAAGACGTGGTGAGTGCGCTGGTACGCAATGTCGCTGCCCAGAAAGACGCAAGAGGCGAATGCAGCCCTGAAAAAGGCGAATGCAACCCAGCAACAGCTGCTAATAGCCCAGCAAGAGATTAATGCAAACCAGCAACAGGCGAATGCAAACCAGCAAGAGACAAACCGCTAGCTGAGAGAGGAGCAACAACGGTTCGCCCAGGGCTTACAACAGGAACTCGAGATCATGAGAGGGACTATCAATAAGACTCCACTGGCGGAGGCAGCACCAGTCCCGAAAATGACCAGTGCAAGCCACTACCTTCAGAAGATGGGGCCCTCGGATGATGTTGAAACCTATCTTCACACGTTTGAACGCATGGCACAGAGAGAGGGATGGCCAGAAGCTGAGTGGGCCAGTCTAATCGCACCCTTCTTAAGCGGCGAACCCCAGAAGGCTTACTTTGATCTAGAGCCAGCCGAAGCTAACGTCATTGCAAAATTGAAGTTCGAGATCCTCGCCCGCCTCGGCGTAACCACGGCTGTTCGTGCCCAAAGGTTCCACGCTTGGTCCTTCGCGTTGGATAAAGCCACCCGAAGCCAGATGTATGACCTCATCCACCTCGCTCGGAAGTGGCTACAACCCGAGATCAACTCAGCAAGCCACATCGTGGAACGGTTGGTCATGGACCAGTTCTTGAGGAAACTTCCCTCTGCCCTACGCCGTTGGGTCAGTCA
Organism: Ascaphus truei; assembly: GCF_040206685.1. Taxonomy (NCBI): domain Eukaryota; kingdom Metazoa; phylum Chordata; class Amphibia; order Anura; family Ascaphidae; genus Ascaphus; species Ascaphus truei. The sequence goes on along the minus strand of NC_134483.1, from coordinate 110,399,390 downwards.
GAGTAACCCCCACAATGCAGACGAGCTGGTGGCCCTCGTAGAAAGGTACAATGCAGCAGGAGACCACCCGCAACCCATAGTCATGGAGCATCCCCACTACCCAAGGTTCCAGGACTCTTCCAGAGACGGTAAAAGGGTACCAGGGTTAAGGGGGGCTGAAGAGCGACGACCACCTTCACACAGCACCAGCAACAGTGGCTCGCACACTAAGGGCAACAGCCAATATGGGGAGCCGAAAAAGGGCTCTAAGTGGGACACAGACTATGTACCTAAATGTGTAAATTGTTATGAGAGGGGCCACACCGCGAAAGTCTGCCCACTAAATGCTGAACCAATGCAATGCAACAGCGTTGAACCTTATTCGCTGTGGTCCCAATGTATGGGCCCTAGCCCAGGGGACCCCTTGAATAACCATCTGAGGGCATTTGTAAAGGTAAATGGTAAGAGGGTTCGGGCACTTCTTGACTCTGGAAGTATGGTCACACTAGTGTCCGAATACCTGTTGCCCATTGAGAAAAAACAGGTAAACAGTTCACAAAGAGTGGCAATTTGTTGTATACATGGGGATAATCACGAATATTCCAGTTGATGTTCTTATTGAAACAGAGTTTGGTTCTTTAGATTTCAAAGTGGGTATAGTACCCAAACTGGCACATGATGTGTTAATAGGGACCGACTTTCCCCATTTTCTAAAAATGTGGTCCTCCTCTCAGAATAGCGCCCAGAGTTCAATAGCGGACCATAACGAAGTAACAGAAGAAACAAATCCTTTCCCTTTTTCAGAAATAGAGGTTGACGAGGGCCCAAATAAGAAGGGGAAAGAGGATGAGTGCTGTAAAATTCCCTTCCCCATGGCTACCTTGGTAGGGAATACCCCAAATCAAGATGTTGAACAGGCACTCACCACCCCAGAACAGGATAAGACCTTTGCTGACCTAGAGGTCAGTCCTGGGAGTTTTAAGAAGGCCCAGTGGGAAGACCCCACATTAGCGGAAGCAAGGGGGAATATACGGGACCAGAATAGTACTCCTGGCCAACTAGATGGGTCACTTGCCTACCCCTACTTCGAGGTAGAGAATGACCTAGTATATCGGGTTGATAAAAGGAAATCAATTATAACTAAACAATTGTTGGTACCACGGACATTCTGTAATGTAGTATTACACCTCGCACATAGTCACCCATTGGGGGAACACCTAGGGGTGGAAAAGACAAAAGAAAAGGTTCTCTGAAGCTTCTATTGGCCTGGGGTTCTCGCAGAATTTACAAATTATTGCTCCTCATGCCCAGAATGTCAGATCACCGCCCCATTCAAAGCGTATCGTAGCCCATTGGTACCCCTTCCCATAATAGATGTACCATTTGACTGGATTGCTATGGATCTAGTAGGACCCCTAATAAAGTCTGCTATGGGACATCAGCATATATTGGTAATATTAGATTATGCCACCCGATATCCGGAGGCAGTTCCCCTACGTAGCACCTCTGCTAAAAACATAGCAAAAGAGTTAATAGTTCTGTTTACCCGGGTCGGAATTCCTAAAGAGATCTTAACTGACCAGGGAACACCATTTATGTCCCAAGTAACAAAAGAGTTATGTAAACTCCTAAAAATCAAGCATCTCAGAACCTCAGTCTATCATCCACAAACCGATGGTTTAGTGGAACGGTTCAATAAAACCTTAAAGAGCATGTTACGCCGGGCGATCGATAAGGATGGGAAAAACTGGGATTGTTTGTTACAATACCTGTTATTTGCAATTAGGGAAGTTCCCCAATCATCCACAGGCTTCTCCCCGTTTGAACTATTGTATGGCCGACACCCAAGGGGCTTACTGGATATAGCCAAAGAGACTTGGGAACACGAGGTTACCCCTTACAGAAGTGTAATAGAGCATGTTGTCCAGATGCAGGACAGCATAGCTGCAGTCCTACCTATAGTGAGGGAACACATGGAAAAAGCTCGAGAGGCACAGAGGAATACGTATAATAAGGGTGCTAGGGTCAGAATTTTTTTTCCAGGCGATAGGGTGCTAGTTCTGGTTCCCACCGTAGAGAGTAAATTCCTTGCTAAGTGGCATGGGCCATATGAGGTCTTGGAAAGAGTGGGAGAAGTAAATTATAAGGTGAGACAGCCAGGTAGGAGGAAACCTGAGCAAATTTACCATAGAAACCTACATAAGCCCTGGAAAGATAGAGAGTCTTGTTAACCCTAGTACCCCCAGGTCCGTCAGAGAATCGAGAAACTGACCCAGAGGTTAGCATAGCTGAAACCCTGTCCGTTCATCAGAAACAAGAGGTCCAGAATTTAGTGAGAAGAAACAAAGAAGTCTTCTCTACACAGCCAGGTAGAACTAGCGTAATTGAACATGACCTAGTCTCTGAACCGGGGGTCCAAGTTAACCTTAAACCGTACCGAATCCCAGAGGCCAAAAGAGAGGCTATAAGTTTAGAGGTTAAAAAAATGCTAAAACTAGGCGTAATTGAGGAATCCCAAAGTGGGTGGAACAGCCCTATAGTTTTAGTCCCAAAGCCAGACGGTACAACAAGGTTTTGCAATGACTACCGTAAACTAAACGCTGTGTCAAAATTTGATACTTATCCTATGCCCAGGGTTGATGAACTGGTAGAGAGACTGGGCAAAGCCCGATATCTCACGACCCTAGACCTAACAAAAGGGTACTGGCAGGTTCCCCTCACAGATAGGGCAAAAGAAAAGACAGCCATCTCAACCCCAGACAGCCTCTTTCAGTATAGGGTGCTGCCTTTTGGCTTACATGGAGCTCCCGCCACATTCCAAAGAATGATGGATACAATTTTAAAACCACATACTCGGTATGCTGCCGCCTACCTGGATGATGTGGTAATCCATAGTGAAGATTGGCAATCCCACCTTCCAAAGGTCCAAGCTGTGCTTGATGCAGTTTGGTCTGCTGGACTAACTGCTAACCCCGCTAAATGCACTATTGGTCTGGAGGAGGCCAAGTATCTGGGGTATTCTATTGGCAGAGGTTTACTCAAACCCCAAACACTCAAAGTAGAGGCGATACAAAATTGGCCAAGGCCAGTTACAAAAAAACAAGTAAGGACCTTTTTGGGATTAATTGATTACTATAGAAGGTTTATTCCCAATTTTGCAACTAAGGCAACCCCACTAACCGACCTCACAAAAGCAAGAGGGCCGCTAATGGTAAAGTGGTCCCCCGAAACCGAACAGGCCTTTAGAAGCCTGAAAGAAGCTCTCTGTGCCCAACCAGTGTTGGTCAAACCTGACTTCTCTAAAGAGTTTTTAGTCCAAACCGACGCATCTGAGGTAGGGCTGGGGGCTGTACTCTCCCAGGAGTCTCAAGGTGAGGAGCACCCCATCCTTTATTTAAGTAGGAAACTAAATCCCCAGGAGAAAAATTACTCCATAGTCGAGAGAGTGTCTCGCAATAAAGTGGGCTGTAGAGACGCTCAAAAACTATCTGTTGGGGAGAAAATTCCGGTTGGTCATAGATCATGCACCTCTCACTTGGATGTGTCAAAACAGAGAGAAGAATGCTAGAGTGACCAGGTGGTTCCTAAGCCTACAGCCCTTTAAATTTTCTGTGGAACACAGGTCAGGGCACAAACATGGCAATACTGATGGGTTGTCAAGGATGCACTCCCTAATATCCATGGTCACTCATCCCTCGAGGTCTGAGCTGGTGACAGAAACCAGGGGATGGTAATAAATTCCATATATAGGGCTCCCAGATACTGAACAGTTTCTATCCTGTTTAGGCTGGAAGTGCAGCGTCATAATACATGCACTCCATCCCACAGTTTGGCAAGTGCTGGAACTGAGGGATGAGGGATCCAAACCAGAGTTTGTCTGCTGCCTGATTTCTGTCACCTGTCCTGCTAATTAGAAATCAGGTATTTAAGACTGATTTCCTGGTTCCTCTTTCCTCTCCCCCAAGAGCCTGGAGGCAGGAAGTCTGCTGGAAGCAGAGAGGGGAAAAGCCTCTCCCCAAACAGGTTAAATCATTCTGCTCTTTTTTGTCTAAAACTGCAAAGTTCCTTATTTTGTTGTTGGAAGTGGAAAAGCCACTTCAACCCTGAGTCAGGGGAAAACCTAAGTTAAGTTATTGCTCAGGTGAGCAGGTTTTTGTTTTGCTTGTGTTTCTGTTGTATGCTCTGTGGCAGTCTCAGTGCCTGGGACTGAATAAACCAGGCATAGCCTGTTTAAAGGAACAGCACGTGACGCCTGGTCATTTAACCTACCCTAAAAGACCGTGTTCTAACAGTCCCGGACTGACGGCGGAGCCCCGGAGTAAGCCGTTTGTCACACCATCTAGATCCCCAACTTTCTGACAAATGTAGACTAAAAGCCTGCAATACAAATTTAATTAACCATTTCATAAAATGGTATTTTCTTGCGAACTTAACTTCTTTATTCTCAATTTCATAGTTATGTGAACAGTTCTTTCCTATAAATAATTATTTACCCGACTTCTCTCTTTTATATTCATGGGGGGAAAACAAATATTGAGAAGAGACAGCACACTAAAACATTCACAAACGTAGTATTTCAGGTTTCTTAATGCACGTAATTCACCGGAAGACTTCCATCATGATAAAGCCTTTACTAACAGGAATCAGGCAAACGTCCCCCCAGAAGACGATGTTTCTGGACCACATGGCGATGGATGCCATCACTGGAACTGATGTCACTTTGGGTCCGGTTCCTTGGATGTGTGGTATCCAAACAACCTCATACAGAAGAGCTACAATTCCCATCAAGCTATTCACCTTTAACCAGAGGGGGAGGTGTGGGGAAGTCATGGCGGGATGTAAATAATCCAACGTCACCACCTCAATTTTCTTTACATGCACTAAGAAACCTGAAACAGTGAGTCTGTGAATGTTTTAGTGTGCTCTCTCTCCTCCATGTTTGTTTTCCTGGTTACTTGGAAGGACTGTTACACTTCTTGGGAGACATGCACCTTCTTCTAAATATGCATATATATTTGTTGCTCTCTATTATGGTCTCCGGATTCATTTCCGATTGACTGCATACTCATGGGGAGAGTTCTTTCCTGGAAATATGAGGGGGGGAGACATTTGCTAACGTTTTGCATGACTTTGCGAAACCGGTAAAATTGACCAGTTTACAAACTTCTGACTTTATACAGCACGTGGGGAGGCATCTGTGCACAAAAAGGAACATGCCTGAGATACCTGGGAAATATGCTCATTTGGATATGCAAAGTGTATTCCAATGATTGAAATGAGCATATATCTCAGGTAGTGTACCATGTGTGTTTAGTTCTGTGCATAGGGGTCTCTTCCATGTTCAATAAAAGTGTGTTTGGGAATGTATATGTCTCTTGGGGCTCTAGTAAAACAAATCTCTCTCTCTGTAATTTTTACCTGGCAAACATAAAAGTTTGATAACAATTTTCAGATTTCTCCTCGACTTTGTAAACATTTAGACCAAATATTGTTGAATTTTCAAAATTAAAAAATAAAAATATGAGCGATCTGTAGGTGAACCGAATTTTGTTCGTCTGAGCTTACAACACAAGGTTATTGAATTTCTTAGGGTGTCTGAAGGGGGGGGGGGGGTCTTTGTCAATCAAGTGTTTTCTTTACCCTTGTCCCACCCTGTCCTTGTCAGACAACTAGTAAAGTTAAGGAGGGGGTGGGGTGGAAAGTGGGGACTCAAGCACTTGCTGAACACAGTGACATTATACAAAAGGAAATCAAACCTCTCCCAAATCCAATTGAAAAACTACTTATAGGTGTTAGATTGGTGTAAAAAAAAAAAAAAAAAAAAAAAAAAAAAAAAAGGGGCATCAACCAGACAAGACCCTTGAACATGTCACTGGATTTAGTTCACTTTGGTCTGAGGAAGGATTGCCCCTTTAATTAGTATTAATTGCAAGACAGTTTGGGATTTAGAGGGATTTTCGTTAGTTGTTCTACTTTTGTTGTTATACCTAACTTCACAACCCAGGATGCACTCCCATACAGACTACAAGGTTTGACATTACTATGTACTGTGCGAGTTTCACAAAATCTGGATTCTTGACTTAAAGCCAAGAATATTCTATTTGACAAGTCTGCTTTTGAATTTAGATTGCCATTTAAGTGAAGTACTGTACATCTTATTTTAAATCAGTAGCAGTTACTGTAATCATTGTCACAGCTTGTTGCTGCAAAACTGCAATAGAGACGTGGTTTTCATTTATCTAAAATTGTCTCTTGTGTTAAGAAGATGATGATGATGATGATGATAGGGGGCACAGCATCAGACTGTGTTAAGTGTATAAGTAAGCTGTGCCTGCTCACTCTAAGAGACATTCGCTAACTTTATCATGGTCATTTTGTAACTCTTACTTGCCACCTGCATTTTTCTCAATTTAGAAGGATTGTGTGATTTGCTTCATGGTCTTTTCTTGAGGGGAAAAAGTGCTTCCCAGTCGCAGAGATTTTCTACAATTGTGGTAAATGTTATACTTGTTCAGTCACCACTCAGCATGTCTTTGTTGCAATCTGCCCAATGTTCACAGCCACATGGACTTTAAAAGCTTTTTTTCTCCAAAAGGCAAAAACAGAAAAATGATAAACCTAGTGCCTCGCCAAGACAATTGTCCTACGCTAACAATATTTATCTTGTATCATAAGCTGGACCACCCCTGCTTGTCTCTTTCATAATGTATTTATGGGAATTAACTCTTGGATTTTCACAGATTTAAAACACTTGCTTCCCACCAACAGAAGATGGGGAGATGAAAAGCAGGAGGTCTACGTCCTCCAAGGCATGAATCTAGAAACCACAGTTTGGCAAACTCACCCAGTGCGTTTTCATAACAAACCTTATAGTTTTATAGTGAGTGGGTGTGACCCCTCTAGATTGGCGAATTCTCTGATTTGTTGCTAGAGGTCTTCTGGAATAGTTGCAAAACAACAATGTAATCTGCAAATCGTAGGTGACGCCAGTACTGTATTTACAGTTTATTTTGATACCTTTCTCTTCCCAATTTCATGTCTTCAAGTCTTGCTATGAGAAGCTTTAGTGACATGGTGTCTCTGTCACACTCACTAAATCTAATGGTCAATGTGGTATCCTAGTAAATGTTCCTCATAACATCAACGTACGCTTCAACACTCTTCTTGATGCATTTAAAACCACTGATGTGTATATAGCATCAAATGCTTTTTTGTATTCTACAAATCCTACACCGAGCGGGAGATCATATCGATCACTTCAGGAAATCACTTCTTGTAAGGCTTGAATGTGGTTCATTGTGTTGTATCCAGTGTGAAATCCCACTTGTTTTCTAAGCTGGGCGTAGTCGAGGGTCTGTTGTAGCTGATTAGTAAGTATCTTTGTAAAAATCTTGGAAGTGGTTGCAAGTAGACTGATCAGTCTTTAGTTCTTGAAGTCTTCTTTATGTCCTTCCCTGTGGGTAAGGATAACTATGGCATTTCTCCATTGTTCTGGAATTTTCTTGTTCTTCGAGTGGCATGTAAAGAGTTTTGCAAGGATTCTTTCTACTTCTTCCCCAGCTACTTTCAAGATTTCGGTTGTAATTCCATCTTCCCTGGGAGCCTTCATGGATTGTATTACCGTTTCTACTTCTTCTGGAAGGATGCATGGTACATCATTGGTGGTTCCTTCTCACTCTTCCTCTGCTGGATTATGCCCTGTGGTGTCTGTGTTAACATGCACATATGTTGAGGGGGAGATCGTGGTGTAGCCCTGGTGTTGTTACGTGCCATTAAAGTTTTTTTGACTTCAACCGGGACCTCGTGGATTTTGTCATGCGCAGTTGCGCCGGAATTTTTCCTACACACATATGTTATATGAAAAGAAATGTAGTGCTTCTAAAGAATTGCTGTCCCTTGTACAAATATTTAACATTCAGCAATTGGTAAGGAATGTCCAGTTAGTTATGTGGGAAATGGGCAGAGAATGTTGCGGAAATGTAAAGTTATTTTTCAGAATAGCAAGCTTTTATGAATCACAATTTATAGGAACATTCTTCCATTCCAAGTATGCGCTGCAGCTTCACCACATTTATATTACAGTACAGTTTTATTACAGTATTGCGAAACATTCCATGAATGTGGGTTCTTTATTCTACGTTAATCCAGTTTATTATATTTTTATAGTGAAGTCATTGCCCAGTTGCCCGTTAACTATGAAACCATAACAGTCTTTTACAAGCTGTACATAATGTATATTGTGTGATATTTGCTTTTCTGATTTTTGCAGTTAGGCTGTGTACTAAATTTACACAGCTATTATATATTATTACTAGCTGATATACCTGGCGTTGCCCGTGAGTTAAATTTCCCGCTCCCACCTCTCTCCCTATTTCTGTGCTCCCCCTCTTTCTCTGTCCCCCCCCCCGAGGGAGGGAGGGACAGTGGACAGGAGGGAGGGACAGTGGACAGGAGGGGTGGGGACAGTGGACAGGAGGGGGGGCAGTGTACAGGAGGGGGGGACACAGTGTCACACACACACAGTATCACACACACACAGTATCACACACACACAGTGTCACACACACACACACACACACACACACACACACACACACACACACACACACACACACACACACACACACACACTGTCAGACACACACAGAGTGTCACAAACACACACACACACACACACACACACATATATATATATATATAGAGAGAGAGAGAGAGAGAGAGAGAGAGAGAGAGAGAGAGAGAGAGAGAGAGAGAGAGAGAGAGAGAGAGAGAGAGAGAGAGAAGAGAGAGAGAGAAGAGAGAGAGAGAAGAGAGAGAGAGAAGAGAGAGATCACGATCACTTGTGAGCACAGTCACATGTCTTAGACAGGTCTGCAACTCTGCCTTTCACCATTATCACCTAGCATACAGTGCTTGCACTGAGCAATGGATTCTGGTAAATGACATGCAAATGGGAACACACTGTGTCACCTTTTGCCTGAAATCCATTTTTGTTTTTGAAACGTATATTTGTATTAATTTTCATTAATTTTCACACATAATTGGGAAGGGGAAGGATACAAAAATAAAAAGAGGGGGGGGGGGGGGGAACAACCATTTTGTGTCGAATTTCTTACAAACAACAACATTACATATCATACAACATTTGGTAAACCCAATATTTTACATTCAACACTCCCATATCCTCCCTCCCTCTGGGAGCGCACGCCTATCCAGCATCCCAGGGCTCCCAGACCCTATCATACTTCCTAGTGGTGTGATTCAGAAATTAGGTAAGTTTCTCCATCAGTTGAACATCATCCACCTTTCTAATAATCTCTCTTCTGGAGGACGGGAATGTCTTTTCCCACGCCTCTGCTACAGCGCATCTAGCCTCCGATAAAATATGTAGAATCAATTTTTGTGTATAATGATTTACATCTTCCATAGGTTTAGCCAGGATAATTAGAATTGGATCTAGTGGGATTTTGATATCAGTCACATTTTTTATTAGTTTCAAGACTGTCCTCCAATACACCTGCATTACTGGGCAGTACCACCAAAATGTGCCAAATCTCCTAATTGTTCACATCCCCTCCAACATCTATCCGAAGTCCCCGGGAACATTTGTTTTAATCTTTTGGGGGTGTAGTACCAACGTAACAAAATTTTATATACTGTACTGTATAATCTCTTTTGAATATAGAGGTTTTACCTGCATTATTCCAGATATCTTCCCAGTCCTCCCTTGTTATTTCAGTCTGGAAATCCAGAGCCCACTGGTCCATATATTTGTGGTTTGGGGTTTCTTTTTTGAGAGTTAACCCCTGGTACAGAGATGATATCAAGCCTCTTTGGTATTTTTTTTGTTCTACATAGGTCTTCAAATCATATAAATCTATGAAATTCCTCATCACGGAGGCCCTGACACACAAAATGTCAGACCTGTATATACCTAAATAGCTCAATTTGGGGTAGACCAAACTTTCTTGTCAATTCCTCAAAAGACATTAGTTTATCCTTTTCTTATAAATCTGCCGCCTCCAGAATTCTTCTCTGTTCCCAGACTTGAAAATCCTGACCCTGAAAGCCCGGGGTAAACCCTGAATTACCGAACAGAGGCACGAACCTAGAAAGGGTCAACACAACCTTATGTTTCTTTTTTATCATCTGCCAAATTTTCTAAGTAAATCCAATTACTGTCGGTTCAGACTGCCTCTGTCAGGGTCTCCTAGACATCCTGCTCCTAGCCATAGTTCCTTTCCTTGTCCACCGGGTGTGCTGCTGCTTTCTGTCTGCTCTGGGGTTTGTCTGTCTGTCTGTCTTCTCTTGTTGCTCCTGTTCTCTGTCCTTATATTTCCTGCTTCCTGTTTGGGTTTTGCCTTTGCTTTGTGTCAGACTCCAAGTCTATGCTTCTGCCACAGCTTGTTCCTGTATCTGTTCCTGTACCAGTCCTGTTCTGTATTGGAGTCCTGTTCATATACAAGGCCCTTGCTATTTAACTGGATTGCCCCAGTCTGTTTCCTGCTAGCAAGTCCCAGACCTGTTCCTGCTCCCCTGCCCAGTTCCTGCTCCTCTGTCCTGATCCTGCTTGCCGCCTGCCACCGACCCCTGCTTGCCCACGACGATCCTGCTTGCTGCTTGCCATCGACCCCTACATGCCCACAACAATCCTGCTTGCTGCCTGCCACCGACCTCAGCCCGTGACCCCAACAATCTTTGCCTGCTCCCGCTGTTCCAGCCACTGAGGTCCTACCCGCTCCTGGAGTCTCCTTCGTGAAAGCCTCCTGGCTCCCGTCCCAGATCTTGACCACAACATAGAAGAAAGACCAATCGTTTTTTTTAGCGAGCTCTCCAGACCCACCCAGGCAATGACTCTTCTCGGGGAATGCCAATAGACCATTTGTTTCATATGGGAGGCTATATAATATTTTAGAATATTTGGAACAGTCATACCACCTGCTTCCTTGACGTCCAACATAATTGACCTAGCCACCCTCGGTTGATTATGTTTCCAAATAAACTGCATAATTCGATTCTGAATTTCTTTTATAGTGGAGTGCGGAACAGCAACCGGTAATGTCTGAAATTAGTACAAAAGCTCTAGGGAAAATATTCATCTTATCTGTGGTTATACGCCCTATCCAGGATATACAATGAGAATTCCAGACTTTTAAATATTTTTTAATTTTGGAGAATAGATCAGGGTAATTATATTTATATAATGCGTTATAGTCTCTGGTAAGATAAATTCCTAAATATTTAAATGGGGTCTTTTTCCATTTATAATCAAAATGTCAATTTAAAGCTGCTGAATTTCCCTTATTTACTTTATAACCGGAGAGCTCAACAAATTCCCGTAGGGTAGACAGCACATTCAGGAGACATGTCAATGGGTTAGCTATTGTAAGAATAACATCACCTACAAATAACAATATTTTATAGCACTTATCTTTTATTATGATCCCTTGTATATTTGGGGAGGCTCTGATTGTGGCCGCTAGAGGTTCGATAGTCAGAGCGAAAAGAAGGGGGGAAAGGGGACACCCCTGCCTAGTCCCATTCTTAATTGTAATTAGATTTCCCTCCTGGCATCTTTAGGGTAGCTGTTGGCGACTGATAGAGAGCACAGACTCCCTGTAGAAAAACCTCTGAGAAACCAAATGCCTCTAATGTCTTATCTAGAAAGTCCCACCATATCCTATCAAACGCTTTCTCCGCGTCTAGACTCAGAAGCATAGCTTTCGATTTGGATTTGTGTATTTAATTCATAACACTAATAATTTTCCTTGTGTTATCTGATGCCTGGCGCTCCCTCATAAATCCCACCTGATCATAGTGAATTAATTTTGGGTTCAGTCTGTTGGCTAGAATTTTGCTATAATTTTTCAAATCCACGTTAAGTAGTGAGATTGGCCTGTAGCTCCCGCAACATAGGGGATCCTTTTCCTCTTTAGGGATCAACACTATGCTGCCCTTTGTCATCTGTTGAGGAATTTATTTTCCGCTAGAAAATCATTAAATAGATCCAACAAATAAGGTCCTAAAATTCCTATAAAATTTTTATAGTAGAGATTTGAGAAACCATCCGGGCCCAGAGCTTTCGATGGTTTCAAAGAGGCTACCGCTTTTCCCAGTTCTACTGGAATTATTTTTGCGTTTAAAATCTTCAGATCTTTTTCTGTCAATTTTGGGAGAGCACAATCTCTCAAATAATTCTTGAAAAAGAGCTTGCGCTCGAAACGCGTTGGTGGGGGGTCTGGTACCCCACAATGTTGTTGTATTTTTTCTGTAGAATCCATTAAATTCACTTTTTATGGGAATTAGCTCTCTTTACTAATCCTTATTGCTGATCCTGTGTGGTTGCCTGTGCCTGCTTTTTCCTATCTGCATACTTCCAGGACCCATGAAAAAACGAATGCACACCCCCCTCAATTGGATGAAGATACACCTATAGTGATGACAGGGAGGACAAGCTGGCTCTGAGTGAGTAATTACTTTATCTCAATATCTGGATATTATCTGGACATTCTCCATTCCGATATTATATGTTGGTTCACATCAGTGTGAGGTCCCTTACTGCATTGCTTGTGGTGACCCTAGTCCACTAGTCGGTTAAGAATTGGAGTTTGATTAGCAGCGGTCACCCAATCTGTCTTGGCTTATTCAGTCCTTCAACCACAGGGGGGTTGCACCTCAGGATTCTTCTATCAAGTTATTTTTGTTTTAAAAGGCTCTAGTTTGCAGCACCACACATTTGCTTTTCTACTGAAATAATTCTCAATCTGGTTCATTTCTCTCCTGTTTTGTTCATCAATCTGGTTCAAGACCGGGACTTTAGCATTCAGGGTTCAATTGTCTAGATCGTAAAGATCTGTATAAAATGTAGCAAATTCCTCTGTGATTTTTGAAGGGTTGTAGGTCACTCCCCCATCTTTTAATCTAATAGTGGGAACCGAGGCCCTCGCCTTGATCCCTCTAAGTTTGTTTGCTAATAGATGATCTGTCTTACCACCCTTGTTATAGTACATCTGTCAAGTCCACTTAAGGGCCTTCTCAACATCTTCCAGTAGTAATCTCTTAAATTCCTCCATTGCCTGGTTCAGAATTTTATATACTTTCCTCGACGGGTTTTTTTTATGTGAGCTTTCTAACTTTATAATTTTTTACTGTTAAATATTTTTGTCTTCATTTTTTTTCTCTTTCTGTATGATGCTATTGAGATAAGTTGTCCTCTAATGGTGGCCTTATGTGCCTCCCACAGAATCGCTGATGATTCTACAGACCCATTGTTTGATTTTTAAGTGTCTCCAATCTCTGGCTTATTTAGTAAGGAGTTATTCATCCTCCAGTGAAATGACTGAATCTTGGCGAATGGTGGATCAAACAGAATGGCCACCGGAGCATGGTCCAATCAAGTAATAGGCCCAATATCTGAGTGGGCCAGTACTTCTAGAATATTTGGAGATACCAAAATATTATCGATTCTAGAGTACGAGTCATGCGGGGGTGAGTAGAAGGAATAACCTCTCTGCCCTTTGTATTGTATTGTATTGTATTGTATTGTATTGTATGTCTTTATTTATATAGCGCCATAAATGTACATAGCGCTTCACAGTAGTAATACATATCATATAAATAAGAAATAATATAAATAACAGATCATGGGAATAAGTGCTTCAGACATACTGTAAGAGTAACATTAAGGAAGGAGTCCCTGCTCCGAGGAGCTTACAATCTAATTGGTAGGTAGGGAGAACGTACAGAGACTGTAGGAGGGAATACTAGTAAGTGCGTCTGCAGGGGCCAAGCTTTATGTGTCATGTGTCCATGATTATCCAGTGCTACTCATATGCTTCTTTAAGCAGATGTGTCTTCAGGTGAGTCTTAAAGGTGGATAGCGAGGTGGCTAGTCGAGTATTGAGGGGAAGGGCATTCCAGAGGTGTGGGGCAGAAAGTGAGAAAGGTTTGAGGCGGGAGAGAGCTTTAGATACAAAGGGGGCAGAAAGAAGACATCCTTGAGAAGAACGTAAGAGTCGGGATGGTGCATAGCGAGAAATTAGGGCTGAGATGTAAGGAGGGGCAGAAGAATGTAAAGCTTTAAAAGTGAGCAGGAGAATTGAGTGTGAGATACGTGATTTAATCGGAAGCCAGGGGAGGGATTTCAGGAGGGGAGATGCGGAGACAGATTTAGGAAAGAGTAGAGTGATTCTGGCAGCAGCGTTTAGGATAGATTGTAGGGGAGACAGGTGAGAGGTAGGAAGGCCGGACAGCAGGAGGTTACAGTAATCGAGACGTGAGAGAATGAGGGCCTGAGTCAGAATTTTAGCAGTTGAGTAACAGAGGAAAGGGCGTATCTTTGTGATATTGCGGAGGAAAAAGTGACAAGTTTTAGAAACGTTTTGAATATGAGAGGAGAATGAGAGAGAGGAATCAAGTGTAACCCCTAGGCAGCGTGCTTGGGCTACTGGGTCAATGATCGTATTTCCAATAGCAATGTGGAAGGAGGTAGTAGGGCCAGGTTTGGGAGGAAGTATAAGGAGCTCTGTTTTTGCCATGTTAAGTTTCAGTCGGCGGATGGCCATCCAGGATGATATTCCAGAGAGGCATTCAGAAACTTTGGTCTGTATAGCAGGTGTAAGGTCAGGGGTTGAAAGGTAAATTTGTGTGTCGTCAGCATAGAGGTGATATTTAAACCCAAAAGATGTGATTAGGTCACCTAGAGAGAGTGTGTAGAGAGAAAAGAGAAGGGGTCCCAGGACAGAGCCCTGGGGTACCCCCACAGAGAGATCAATAGAGGAGGAGGTGTTAGCAAAAGAGACACTGAAGGTACGATGGGAGAGGTAAGAGGAGATCCAGGATAAAGCTTTGTTCCGAATACCAAGAGTATGGAGAATGTGAAGGAGAAGAGGGTGGTCCACGGTGTCGAATGCTGCAGAGAGGTCGAGTAATATGAGCAGAGTGTAATGACCTCTGTCTTTGGCAGCGTGGAGGTCGTCAGTTATTTTAGTGAGGGCTGTTTCAGTAGAGTGAGCAGTGCGGAAGCCAGATTGTAGAGGGTCTAAGACAGAAGAGGTGTTGAGAAAGTGTAGCAATCGAGAGAATACAAGACGTTCAAGGAGTTTGGAGGCAAAAGGCAGGAGGGAGACAGGTCAATAGTTAGAAGGACAGGTAGGGTCAAGCTTGTTGTTTTTGAGTAATGGTATAACGGTTGCATGCTTGAAGGATGATGGAAAGGTACCAGAGTAGAGGGAAGAGTTAAAGATCTGTGGAGCATAGGGATTATAGAAGGAGCAAGAGGTTTTAGGAGATGGGAGGGAATGGGATCAAGAGGGCAAGTGGTAGAGGCAGAAGAGGAGATCAGCAGTGACACATCCTCCTCCGAGATAGCGGAAAAAGAGTCAAGAAAGGCAGGAGGAGAGTTGGGAAGCATTGTGGGATGGGAGGCAACAGATGGGATGTTCTGCTGTATGGACTCCACCTTTTCCTTAAAAAAGTCAGCAAAGTCCTGAGGTGAGATGGAGGAAGAAGAGGAGGCAGCTGAGGGTGGTCTGAGTAGAGAGTCAAAGACAGAAAAGAGACGGCGTGGGTTAGACTTGTGTGTGTTGATTAGTGATGAAAAGTAGGTTTGTTTAGCCTGAGAGAGGGCAGAGTTGAAACAGGATAGCATAAATTTGTAGTGAATGAAGTCTGCGAGCGTATGAGATTTCCTCCAGAGGCGTTCAGAGGAACGAGTAGAGGAACGCAGCATGCGTGTGTGGGAGTTAAGCCAGGGTCTGGGGTTAGAAGAGCAAGGACGGCAGAGAGAAAGCAAGGCATGAAGATCAAGAGAGGAAGATAAGGCAGAGTTGTAGTTCCTGACCAGGTTGTCAGGGTCTGAAGCAGAACTGAGAGAGGAGAGGGAGGAGCGTAAAGTGGAATCAAGAGCTGATAGGTTAATAGAGCGCAGGTTTCTGCAAAAACGAGGGCGAGATGGAGATGGAGAGAAGCGAGAGAGAGAAAATGAGATGAGGTGATGGTCAGAGAGAGGAAAAGGGGAAATGGAGAAGTCGGAGAGAGAGAAGTTTTTAGTGAAAACCAGGTCTAGGTAGTGTCCATCCTTGTGGGTGCTGGCTTCAGTCCACTGTTGAAGGCCAAAAGAAGAGGTTAGAGAAAGAAAACGGGAAGCCCAAGGGAGAGAGGGGTCATCAATGTGGCAATTGAAGTCCCCAAGGAGAAGAACAGGGGAGTCTGAGGAGAGGAAAAAAGAGAGCCAGGATTCAAAGTGAGAGAGAAAGGCAGAAGGGGGATGAGTAGAGGTAGGTGGGCGATAGATGACCGCCACATGGACCGGGAGAGGAGAGAAGATCTGGACTGTGTGAGCCTCAAAGGAGGGAAAAGCAAGAGAGGGGGGAATAGGAACTGTTCGGTAGCGGCAGAGAGAGGAGAGCAGGAGCCCCACGCCTCCACCCCTGCCACCAGGGCGCGGAGTGTGGGAGAAGGAAAGGCCACCATAGGAGAGGGCAGCTTCCAGAGCAAAGTCAGACTGAGTGAGCCAGGTCTCAGTTATAGCAAATAGGAGCAGAGATTGAGAGAGAAAGAAGTCATGTACAGAGAGGAACTTGTTAGAAAGGGAGCGAGCATTCCAAAGGGCACAGGAGAAAGGGAGAGAGGAGGGAGGGTGGCAGGGGATGGGTATGTGGTTGGAGGGGTTAACACCAGAAGGAGTAGAAGTTGCATGTGGGAGGCGAGGACGAGAGCAAGTAGAAATAAGACGGGACCAGGATTGGGAGAGATATCCCCAGAAGCGAGGAGGAGAAGCATGGACAGAAAGAGAATGTGTGAGGATGATTTGTAGGGGTGTGTTTTAGTGCAGGTGTATAGCTGTGTGGTGACAGAGGGCGCAGGTAAGAAAGGAGTTCATGTGAACTGAGAAGTGGGGAAGAAAGGAGAGATGGAGATATATGAATAGAGTTTGAGACATGATGAGGCTGGTGGAAGGAAGTGCATAATTTGAAAATAAGTGAGGTTAAAGCAAATATAATAAGTAAAGGCGGCATCACAGCAATAGTAATGTGTTGAGATGTGCAGTATGGGATGATATCCTCCTTTCCAACGTTGTTCAAATGCAGGAATCAGAAGCAGTAGATGGTGTCCACTTTTTCCACTTCTTTTTGAAATTCCTTTTTAAACTTCCATACTACTTTAAAGGTTTCTACTTAAAAGCATTTCTGCTTAAGAGCAAAGGCTGCATGCAGCAATGGCTGTTGTCAATTTCCTTATATACATTTAGAAAGTCATCTGGTTGGTACAACAAACTTAATTAGCACATGTTAGGGTAGTTAAAGCAAATGGTTTTTCAAAGGTGGGTGTTGTCTTGCACAAGTGAGAAAGATGAATTAAATTAAGACAATAGGGGGATGATTTACAGACACACAATTTGAGATGTTTTTACCTAGATTGAACTAAATAGACAGCAGGATAGGAGGATTGCAGGACAGACACACAATTTGAGATGTTTTTACCTAAATTGAACTAAATAGACAGCAGGATATGAGGATTGCAGGACAGACACACAATTTGAGATGTTTTTACCTAAATTGAACTAAATAGACAGCAGGATAAGAGGATTGCAGGACAGACACACAATTTGAGATGTTTTTACCTAAATTGAACTAAATAGACAGCAGGATATGAGGATTGCAGGACAGACACACAATTTGAGATGTTTTTACCTAAATTGAACTAAATAGACAGCAGGATATGAGGATTGCAGGACAGACACACAATTTGAGATGTTTTTACCTAAATTGAACTAAATAGACAGCAGGATATGAGGATTGCAGGACAGACACACAATTTGAGATGTTTTTACCTGAGAAAAGACAAGACAAGATATGAGATGAGAAGCAGATCAATGGTACCAACTTCCTTTTTAAACTTCCACACTACTTTAAAGATTTCTACTTAAAAGCATTTCTGCTTGAGAGCAACGCCAGGCGTCTAAAAGGCCAAATTCTTTGATTACCGATCTAAATTTCTTTGCTACACTGTAAGTCAATGCGGAGTGTGAATGTCCTGAATGTGTGGGTTTGTCCGGGTCCGGGACCATATTAAAATCACCTCCTACAATATATAGCTGTTTTTGATTATCCCCCATTGATGCCAATATTTCCTTTAGAAAATCAATTTGTCCCTCTTTGAGTGCGTATATATTCACTAATATAATATGTTGGCTTGATAGAAGGTTGTGAACCAGAACTGACCTCCCTCCCTGGTCTCTCTTGACCTCAAGTATCTGGGACGGGATACACTGTTTTATCAAAATCGCTACCCCCCTTTTCTTACTGTAGACAAGTACAATGCGATGGGATATGTCTTGCTTAAAGTATTTGGGTGTTCTTGGGAATCAAAATATGTCTCTTGTAGAAAGTCAATATCCCCTTTCAAATTTCTCAATTCTTTTAGAGCCAGTCTATGTTTACGATCACTATTAAGACCTTTGACATTCAGGGATACTAACTTCAGTGTTGTTTGGCTAGTCATTTCAAATATCGTATCTCTCTCTCGTGAAAGTTGTGAACAAAAACTTTAATAGTTGTAGGGAACAAAAAGCGGTAAAAAAAAAAAAAAAAGGACTTTCCCCCTCCAGGAACTTGGGAAAAAACAAAAACAACAAAAATTAAACTATAGAATAAGATGAGTGAAACCAACCACTTATCTTGAGTTTGTGGCCAGGCCCTATGTGGCCTGGCCTGGTGGGCGTATGGCCCAATATAACATAAATATGTATGTGTGTCGTATTTTTTCAGCTACCTGAGATCCAAAAATTAGATTGCTAGCTCACTCCTAGCGCAAGTTAGCCACTTAATTGGACGGGCTGTGATGTGGTCTGTGGTTTTACCTTGTTCCCACGTCAATACGTTCAGATTAAGTGGCTAACGAGACCGGCGGATACATTTGGACAGAAAAGCACTTCAGCTAGACCGCAAACCACTTATCCAATTGACTTTGCGGTTTAGAGGTCTACGGGTTAGGAAGTGATATCTATACTTCAAAGCAGCACCCATTGATAGGCACACTTCTTCACTTAGCGCTTGGTTCAACGCTAGAGGCTCCCCCTTGTGTCACAAATACAATACAAATACAATTCGCACATAGTTCGTTCATTCATGCAACAGCAGCTAGCTTCTTTAGCTGCAAAATAGGGACAATAAAGATGGTGTAGAGGCAAATATGATATGATGGGCACAATACAGTTTAACCCCTTCAGTCCCAACAGGGATTAGGGTTAACCAGCCGGGCATAATACCTTTATTATTGGCCTGGTTAACCCCCTCCCGCCCCAACGTAAATCTACCATGTGGAAAACAAATCCGGTGCTCCTCCCAAATTGGCTTGCAATTCATATTGCCATATTCAAAATATGATGGTATGTGGTGGTACAAATGTCCACTACCTTTTTATTTAAATGCCTCAAACTTCCATAATAGGATTTATGCTACCTATAAATACCGCATACATCTCTATAAGAATGTTCAGGGCGTTTATCACACAGGTGTAGCATGACTCATTTTCACCTGGAGCCGCGAAAATATATTTAAAAAGACTTCCCGCAGCCCCAGGTGAGAAGCAGTTGCACTGACCAACTCTGCCTATTTACGAGGGAGACTCCCTGATTTATAGATAAAGAATTCATCATTCATCTACGGTCTCCCTGAAAATAACTCCCTCATAACAATGTAACTCAATGCAGGCCACTGCAATTGTCATTATTTAAAAGAAAAAAAAATCACATGTGAAATGTTATTGTTTTATAATTATTGTTGCACCTAAACCTCCAGAATTCTATAAGAAAGAGGCAGATACTGAGGCTGGTGATGCTTGTGGTCGGGTTTTAATAGAATGCATGGGGATAAAATTGGAAGAGACAGAAAGCAGTTAAGTGGAAAATAGTGCAGGCAGGAGAATAGATTATGGGTTATAGTTTCATTTGTAGCATTGCAGGAAAGGGAAGCAATGTTGAGAAAAAAAACGGAGTGAAGCAGAATAAAACTTGAGTGAGAAGTGTTCAAATGTGACTTCCCAACAAAATGTCTGGATCTGTTTAAGGGAGTAAGTAGTAATATGCTAATGTCACTGTGTGAATATATATATATATATATAGTGCAGAATAAATGAGTTCTTCAGTATTAGGTGATACCTTTTTTATTGGACTAACAATTTATGTCATAGGACAAGCTTTCGAGAGTTATCCTCTCTTCTTCAGGTCAAGCAATACTGATATACAAAGGATTCAATGGCTAAAACAGTGTAGAGAGAGGAAAAAAAAAAACAACAGATATTTACTGTAGATAAGGTAGGGTGTTAAACGTGTTTGAAGCCAGGGGACAGTGTCAAAGAAAGGTGGGGAGGGGGAAGATACTGGGGGGGAGAGAAAGTGTGGATAAGAATAGAGGCAAGCAGGATAATTACAAGCAATTTTGATAGGGTGTGAGAAAACCCATGTCCGCATTAAGTCCTTTGGTTTTGGTGTCAAAGAGTCTTATCATTCTGAGTTCAAATGTTTTCCGTTCTTGGGTGCTTTTAAACATTCCATTGAGGATTTTGATTTTTAGATCATTTATGGAATGATCTGGTTGTGAGAAGTGATGTCCCACAGGTGAGCAGTATCTTCCTTCTTCGTGATGGAGTATAGAGTGTCTGTGCATATTCATTCTTCCTTGTAGTTTTTGGCTGGTTTCCCCAATGTAGCAACCTTGGTCACATTTGTTGCACTGAATCATATATATTGGTGCGGAGAGACCTTGAGTTTGTGTTACAACACAACTACTTTCTCTTTGACTCAAAATATTACCTCCAAATACAAGGCACAGCTATGGGAACTACATGCGCCCCCACATACGCCAACCTCTACTTGGGATGGTGGGAGGAGGTAAGTGTCTTCTCAGAAGGCATGTCTGTATATACTGATCACATTGACATGTGGATCAGATATATAGATGATATCATGCTGCTCTGGAACGGTACAAGGAAAGACTTGGAAATCTTCTTAAATCTGTTGAATTCCAATGAGCATAACCTCAGACTAACCTCGGAGATAAATGCAAACAGTATCACCTTCCTCGATCTAAGAATCACCAAAACTGAAGAAGGATATCTCTCCACCAGTAACTATAAGAAAAAAACTGCCACTAATAGCTATCTTAGAGCTGACAGCTTCCATCCCAAACCACTCATTAGAGGAATACCCACAGGACAGTACTTACGCTTAAGACGAAACTGTTCCGACATACGAACCTTTAAAATTCAAAGCAAGGAGATGAGGGACAACTTCCTAAGCAGAGGCTACTCAAAAAGACAGCTTAAAACAGCATACCACCGAGCCGTAAACACACCTCGGGATGATCTGCTCAAAAACAAAACACATGAGGAAACAAAGAAGGAAATAAGATGTATCAGTACATATTACAATCAGTGGAAAGATATAAATAAAATACTTACCAAACACTGGCATATCCTGATATGTGACGATGACCTTAAACTGGTCCTTAAAGATCGACCTTCTGTTGTATGGAGACGGGCAGACAACATCAGAGACCATCTGGTACATAGTCATTTTTCCATCAAAAACAAAAAAAGCAAAACATAGCTAAGTATTAAAGGATTTTACAAATGCCACAGCTGCAAAGCATGTGATTTTATGAAAGAAAGCAAAACTTTCACAAATACAGGAGAGAACAAAACCTACATAATCAAAAAATTAATCAACTCCAAAAGCACAGGGATAATATATCTAATCACATGTTCCTGTGGAATGAAGTATGTTGGTAAAACAAAAAGAGAACTCAGAAGACGAGTTCTAGAACATCTAGGATCAATCAGGAACTCTCTAGACACCCCGGTCTCCAGACATGTTCGGGAAAAACATGCAGGAAACATCAACACACTTACATTCCAAGGCATTGACCATATACCCCCCAGTATCCGCAAGGGTAACTGGGATAAAAAGCTTTTGCAGTGTGAAGCGAGGTGGATATATATGTTACACACCCAATATCCATCTGGCATCAACAAAGGGTTTGTATTCACCCCCTTCTTATAAATTTCAGAGACATTAAAAATCTCTGATAAACAAAACATCGCTCTTCTTATCTAGCCTTATCACACTAAGAGAGTACTGTATATACTATATACAGCACACAATAAGGTCAGAATACAAGATAAACCTAACAAGTAAAACAAGGTGCAGTACCTATGCACCACCACTCATTTGCTCAGCATAATTGGCATCCTCCGGTTGCCATGGCACCAACTAGGTATAAAGGGGCGGACAGGGATGCAGTAACGCCCACCCCAGAAGAAGTCGCAAACAGTGACGAAACATGCCGCATGTCGGGTCATAGCCGACAAATATATGCTAGTGTCTGATATTTCACTCAGTTTATAGAGCTCTTCTCAGATCTATTTGAGTTTCCATTTGGTACTACTACTGTCTTGTATGCATCTATTTGCACTCCGTTTGGTAACCTTAGAGAGAACATCACAAACTTATATGTTCGTAGCAGGCAGCAAACAAGCTTCTTCTAAAACTATAAGGATAGAATCCCTAAGTAGTTTTTACCCACTGAAGGGTTCATAACAGCTCTGAGACTGCTAATACTTAATTCTAAGAGTAACTCCTTCAATCATATCAGGTCGCTATGTTTGCTCAGCGTCAATAGGCTATACCTGGGAGATACTAAGGTCAGTATCACCTGGCCTAAACACTCATTAGAGCACAAAATATCAAAAGTATACTCACCCAGACTCCTATCTTCGCTAAGCTCTGAGTACTGATTGACAGCATTACTGTATACTAACGACTGAGCATGCGCACATGACAGACTAATGTTCTTTGAAGCAGGGAGTGTACCTGCTTCAATCAAGGCTCAAGGGAAATATCCCAAAGCAATCTTTACCCACTGAAGGTCTATACCTACACTAAGATTGAAAACACTACACCATGTACGCTTAACTAGCGTGTCACGTTTACTCAGCCCAATACGCTATACTTAGGAGACTCTTCAACGTTAGTATTATCTGGCGTAAATCCTCAATAAACCACACTTTAGATGTACAAACCAAAAGTATACTCACCCAGACGCCAACTTGCGTCACGTTCCGAGTATTGCTAAACAGCATAATTGTGCACAAACCACGGAGCATGCGCAGTTAGACTATTTTCTCGAAGTATACCTGCATAGGGTTTCAATACAACTACTGGTATTGTATCTGTATACACACCTGTTTTCTCCTGATACAAATTAACAGGAGACTTGCATTTATACATAACAGCATACGCAGTCAGTTTGACTCAACAGAGCACAATAGAAGCACGATCTGATAATCTACCTAGAGCATACTGACAGTGTTACTGTAGAAATGGTAACATTCAGAGACGATTAACCAATTGTGCAATAAACCCAATTCTTCACGCTCACTTCTTCCCCAAAACAAAGGGGTAACTGAGCTCTATCAAACCATTTAAACTGAGTGATTTCAGCATTCTGATATATACCCCCATCTGGCTATATATCATTTTTAAATTACACCTATAAGTATTAATAAAACTGTTTTTATTTATAAACACATTTGTACCTCTGACCACATTATTATATAAAGGTCATGCAGTGCGCCTACAACAGGGATCTCTCTGTACCCTTCTCTGGTACACCTCTTTATTCTCTGAATCATATACACTATATTAATGCATGTGCAGCTGTGTGATCCTTTAACATTGAATGTTGTATGGTTGTGACTGGCTGTGGGATCTTGGCAAATATGTTTGCAGAGTTTGCAGCGTTTGTTGCTGCACGGTTTTGTGCCATTATCCATGTCTTTAAAATCGTTGTGAAGTTTTCTGCTGACTAATTTCTGTTTGAGGTTTGGTGGTTGCCGGAATGCAAGAATGGGAGGTTTGGGGAAGATTTCTTTTAATGTCGCATCCTCTGTCAGCATGGGTTGCAGATCTTTGATTATTTTTCGTGGTACCACTAGTGACCACATACAACCCTACCCTAGAGGGTATACGAAAAATAATCAAAGATCTGCAACCCATGCTGACAGAGGATGCAACATTAAAAGAAATCTTTCCCAAACCTCCCATTCTTGCATTCCGGCAACTACCAAACCTCAAACAGAAATTAGTCAGCAGAAAACTTCACAACGATTTTAAAGACATGGATAATGGCACAAAACCGTGCAGCAACAAATGCTGCAAACTCTGCAAACATATTTGCGAAGATCCCACAGCCAGTCACAACCATAGAACATTCAATGTTAAAGGATGATACAGCTGCACATCCAGGAATATAGTGTATATGATTCAGTGCAACAAATGTGACCAAGGCTGCTACATTGGGGAAACCAGCCAGAAACTACAAGGAAGAATGAATATGCACAGACACTCTATACTCCATCACGAAGAAGGAAGATACTGCTCACCTGTGGGACATCACTTCTCACAACCAGATCATTCCATAAATGATCTAAAAATCAAAATCCTCAATGGAATGTTTAAAAGCACCCAAGAACGGAAAACATTTGAACTCAGAATGATAAGACTCTTTGACACCAAAACCAAAGGACTTAATGCGGACATGGGTTTTCTCACACCCTATCAAAATTGCTTGTAATTATCCTGCTTGCCTCTATTCTTATCCACACTTTCTCCCCCCCCCCCCAATATCCCTCCCCCTCCCCACCTTTCTTTGACACTGTCCCCTGGCTTCAAACACATTTAACACCCTACCTTATCTACAGTAAATATCTGTTGTTTTTTTTTTTCCTCTCTCTACACTGTTTTAGCCATTGAATCCTTTGTATATCAGTATTGCTTGACCTGAAGAGAGGATAACTCTCGAAAGCTTGTCCTATGACATAAATTGTTAGTCCAATAAAAAAGGTATCACCTAATACTGAAGAACTCATTTATTCTGCACTATCGCAACTGGACTAACACGGCTATTTTCTGCTTTATATATATATATATATATATATATATATATATATATATATATATATATATATATATATATATATATATATATATATATATATATATATATATATATATATATACACACATATATGATGCACAAATAAAAATATTTTGTTAGCCACAGAACGGTATCGTCTATTCATTCCCTGCTCTCCTAACCCCTGCTTTAGCCATAGATTACTTTGTTAATCAGTATCACTGACCTGAGGAAGAGAGGAGAACTCTCAAAAGCTTGTACTATGACATAAATTGTTAGCCCAAATAAAAAAAGTATCACCTAACACTGAAGTACTCATTTATTCTGCACTATCGCAACTGGACTATCACAGCAGTTTGCGTTGTTATATATATATATATATATATATATATATATATATATATATAATATCTCCCAGTGTCCCCATCCTGTGCTCCAGGCACCAAAAATAGATTCCAAGCCCAAATGCAGCAGTGACTTGTGCATGAAAAATGTATGTATAGTGCTGAATACTTTGTAGCATGATAATATATTATTGTAAGAGTATGAATAGACATCAATGAGATGACTGACAAAAAGGTATAGACTGGGGCAGGACTGCTGGGATGAAATGATTTTAGTGTCAAACTGTATAGAGAGAATAATTGAAGCCAGTGGATAGATTCCAGAGTTAATGGGGTCACTCAGTGGGAGTGCATAGAGAGAAATTATTACACATACCATAACTAGCCTTGAAGCACACCAGCTGATACCGGAAACAGATGCCAAGGTTGGATTTGTAAATAAGATACTTCAACAGGAATAAATCAGATGACTGCCAGTATATGGTTGTTTTATGACAACAAATAGATTAAATGCAGTGAAAGAGAAGGAGTTCTCAGCAATATGACAAGCACAAGCAAGAGGATAAGGAAAGAATAATGTGGCATGGATCAGTAATTGGCTAGTTTAGTATTGCGGATTTCAGTACAGTAAGCTGTCCAGAAGTCTAATTGGAAAGGGTATATCAGAACAGTTTCAAAGCAATTGGGTTGACACAGACAGGCTGATAGTTGAAGAGGAAAGTTGTGTTAAGTGTGTGTGTTTGTTAGAATACGTTTTAGCCAAGCATATTGAGGCAGAGGGAATAGTAATACAGAGAATAGTGAACAGGCACTCACAATGTATTTATACATCTTGAATTGGTCAATATTTAGTTCTACGGTGGATCGTTCTCAACACTCAAATTGTGAGTGCCTTTTGTATTGTTTAGATATATATATTTATTTATAAAATGTTTTACCAGGAAGTAATACATTGAGTGTTATCTCTCATTTTCAAGTATGTCCTGGATACAGAGTTATGATGACAATACATGGTTACATTAAGTGAACAGGGTCATACATTATATTTAAAGACATTGCATGAACAGTTAAAGATAAGATATGTTATAGGCGTATATAACAGTTACAGACAGATTAAAATGAGAGACAGCTTTAGTTTTGAAATAACTTAGACTGGTGGCGGCTTTGAGAGTCTCCTGTAGATTGTTCCAATTGTGGAGTGCACGGTAAGAGAAGGAGGAGCAGCCGGATACTTTGCTGAACCTTGGGATCATGAGTATGCTTTTGGAGTCAGATCTCAAGTGATAAGTGCTGCATGTGGTAGGGGTGAGGAGCTTGTTCAGATAGGTGGGTAGCTTGCCCAGAAGTTATTTGAAGGCAAGATAAGAAAAATGTACTTTGCGCCTAGACTCAAGTGATGGCCAATCTAGTTCTATGAGCATTTCACAATGTGTTGTAGTTACACTGGAGGACAAAGGAGCACACTGAGTTGTAGAGGGTGTATAGTTTGCCAAGGTGAGTTTGGGGTGCTGTACCATCTCTATAATTGGCATTAGCATCTGCTGTGTGTTGCGCTTTCTGACCAGCGGTCCTAGGGTGGATTTGTTCTTATAAAGAACACCTAGTGTGGCATAGGTTTTTGGAAGTCAGGGTATCAATGTGCAACCCAATTGTTAAATGGGAGTCAAACTATATGCTAAGATATTTAAAACTGGTGACAGGGGCTAGGATGGTATTAGAGTTGATTCTGATCTGTAGCTCCGTCATTGGTAGTTCTAGAAATGTAGCCTTGGTCCCAAATACCATTGTTAGTCTTGTCGTTATTTAAAAACAGTTTGTTTCGAAAAATCCAGTTATCAAGGCTCGAAAAATCAGACTGAAGTATGTCTCCAAGATCAGAGAGGCTGTGTGCATATAAGATTGTGTCATCCGCGTACATGTGCATTGAAGCTCCCTTACAAGCTGTAGGTAGATCATTGATGAAGAATGAAAAGAGTACAGGCCCCAGAACAGAGCCTTGTGTGACACCGCAGGTGATATCCATGAGGTTGGAGTTAGAGTCCAATATAGATACACATTGGGATCTACCCAATACTGTAGGTATGAGTGAAACCAGTTTAAAGCATGTTCCCCTATTCCAGAGCATATGTGCTGCAGTCTTCTGATTTTGGTGCACCTGAACAACATTGTATCAAGCAGGGAGAGGAAGTGGGCTATATGTGAACTTTACAATGGATTGTATATGTGGAATGGGTAGTGCTCAAGTGCTTGGTCCTATCTCCATAGCAATATTCAATAATGAAAAGGAGAACTAGCACTGGGAACTATAAGTAATAGTGGTTCAGTCACAGTCTTAGACCCATGCCAGGGGCTCTATGTCTCTCTGAAGGTGGGTGTTAAGAACAATGGTGTCCCTCCCCCTCCTCATTGGGATGGCCCTTGTGGTAAGTATTGAGGTACTCACTATTGACCCAGGAATATCTCCTCAGCATGCAGCCGTGTCCAAATCCAGGGATGTCCAAAACAAGTGTGTGTGTGTGTGCAGCACACAGCATACAGAGGAGCAGGTCTCAGCAAAATTATTATTTGTTGTTGGAAAGGCATAAAAAAAAGGGTACAGCACTTCTACGCGTTTCAGACACTTGTAGAAGCGTAGAAGTGTTATACCCTTCTTTTTTATGCCTTTCCAACAATAAATAATCATTTTGCTGAGACCTGCTCCTCTGTTTGCTGTGCGCTGCACACACACACACTTGTTTTGGACTTCACTATGGATTGAACTAGATTATGGTGGATTGAATGAAGCAGGATGTAATTAGCATCTTATTGGCATGTATTATAAGGTTTCGCTTTAAAGAGCAATGGATTACCCTAACCCTCTGTTGCAGGAAAAATAGATTCAGTAGTAGATGAAAGAGAACAGAGTCAATAGTAGATAGATGGGGGAATAGGAGACTAGATGGAATACTAAAATTAGTGAAAGGTAGAGGTAGTTATATACAGTGTTACTCTTAACCCTGTAGTTGTCAACATCTTGTGCAGTACTTTAGAATGAAGGTGGGGATGTAATTGGAGGGCTGAAGAGCTAGTCAAATGCTTTCAAGTTTTCAATTATTTATGAGTCAAGAGGCCAAATAATTTACCTGCTTCACCTCACACACCCATTTCAATAGGATATATGAATTTGTTAAAGAATAACCTGCAGGTTGCTTCTTTTATTTACTAAATAATAATTCCAGGCAACATCCTAATGCATTCATACTGTACAGCCCATCATTATTGTTACTGGCTGGTCCACTGGCTTCTTGCCAGATATTTTTTGCCCATCCAAGGAACTCAGCTGTACAGATATTTAAAATAGCCAGGCACCCCCATTGTCTAAGAACATATTGCTCCGAGACACCCTCCCCCCAACTATGAAAAACTATATGGGATATATCTGATAGAAATATTAAATGCTATTGCATTTTACTTTCTGTGCATCTTGTAAACATCGGCATTTTAAATCAGCAGGTTTTTTTTTTTTTTTTACACAGACTAGGGTGTCGCCGGAGCTTAACCGCATTGATTTCAGCTCTGTGCACCCCTGTTTCCCATGATACTTGCCCCGAAAGGGGGTTCTTACATTCTCAGTTTAAATGCTCTGCGTCACCTGGGCCAATGGTAAGCCGCAAGGGATGATATCACAGCTTCCTTATGGTCCGCAGGGCATTTAAGTTGCCATTAAGTTAGCCCCGGTTAGCCATGCTGGAGCTGCTGCCGTCATCCCCTTCCGAGGTATAGTAAGTATCTCAGGAAGCAGGGGGACCCCGAAGCTAAACTTTACATGGTTCTGCTCCAGCGACCCCCTGCTTCAAACCTATTTATAAAAATATAAAAAATGGGTCACAGGACTCCTGCTTTAATATGTATTTATGTATTCCAGAATGATATCATATATAGCACCAATTATCATGACTTCTTGCAATAAACACAAGCATACAGTGTCGCAGCTCTCTCCTCTTGCAACATTCTGTCATCACGCCGAACCTAAAGAGACTATAATTTTCTCCAGCCACCCCTCTAAATACCATCCAATCTCCATATCTCCTACTGTGTGCAGGTGTTCACACAGAAGCTAGTAGGGAGAAGGTCTGCAGCGGCATCATTTTATTGCTTATGTAAATTATGCAGTTTTCCTTTACAAAGTACACGTAATAAAAACTGAAAATTACACATAATGAAAAAAAGAAATAAAACTACAACCTGCCATGTTCTTCTTATATAGCAATAATAAAGAATGATGTATTGCACGTCATGGAATACATATATAGCTACAGTTAATGCCTTCCCTAAAAGTGTTACACACAACTTTGTAGTTTATCACTTGGTGCCAAATGATATAAAGTTACATAGCAAAAATTCCAAGGATCTACTGGTGTTATATCCATTCTATTCCAATACTAACAATTAGTGCTATAAGCAATAGACTACCTCATATGTTTATTCATACTGTGCATGCACATACAGTATTGTGTATGTATACACTTTACTTTACATATATTTGACTATTATTTTATTTACAATTTAGAAAGCTTTTAAAACTTGAAAAAAGAAAGCATTTAGAATAGCTTCATTGCAACAGACACTGTCAAATAATGTTTTGCACGGTCAGTTGTTCTTGATAATCTATAAGGGACATGTTCATAATTTTATTACTATATATTTTATCGCGCAGCAGGCAGTATCGGTCTTAAAGGCCATTTATCGTACTTAAAATCAGTTACCACTGCTTAGTGCATAGGCCCCATAGTGTTTTTCTCTACATTTCTAGGTTAATATTAAGCATGTTAGGATAGAGAAAAGCACCTTAGTAAAATTGTTCATTATCCTATAATAATAATAAAAAATTGCTTGTTCTTGTACAGTATAGCACTGCTAGTTTTATGTAGCACTTTACAGAGATGTTCCTGCCCCATAGGGCTTATAATCTATGTTCTTGGTGCCTGAGGCACAGGGAGATGGGGTGACTTGCCCAGGGACACGGGGAGCCAATACCAGGAAGTGAGCAAGGTTCCCCTGCTCCAAACTCAGTGCCAGTCAGTGTCTTTACTCACTGAGCCGCTCCTTCCTCCCTACCACCTACTAAAATGTGGGGTGAACTGGTTCCATTTCACAAACATTATAGATTTTTTTTCTGAAAGGTTATCTCAAAAAAGGGAAAATGAACTTGAAACAAACCTTTTTTTATATTTTCACCAGCTCAAAGCTTTTGAAAATGGATATTTGTGTTTATGTACTTTGGCAGCCATGCTGAATGCATCACAATTCTGCAGCAAATTCTCAGTGTTTGTTATAAACAGCACTTTGGTACACAATTTTGATGTGCAGACCTAACAAAATTTGTATTTTTAAGAAGCATTGCATTCAAAATCCTCCATGTTTTTTTTTTTTTTTAAAGAAATCAAGTATGTAGTATTAGATAATACTTACTGTTTTTCTGTCCCCCCGCGTCCCCCCCTTCCCCACTACGTATGCTCTTCATAATGATTTTTTGTGTATTAACCTTCCTTGGGTTGCTAGAGCAACTATTTAGAAAGCAACACCATTCCCATTTTGAAATAGACGGCCATATTGCGTGCCCTGGGAAGCAGAATCTTCATTGATCGATCATGGGAGAAAAGATCGAGCGGCAGCTTAGATAATTGCATTGACGTACAGGCAACAATCTGCTGTATTTATTATACCTAATGGAAAAAAATTGGGCAAGAGGAAATACCCCTTTCAATTTTTAGCCAAAAAGTTTGGACAAAACTGTTGAATTTCGCCGGACAGGCTAAATATGAAAATTCAGGCATCGAGATCCTCAAATATAGCCTGGCTTTAGCTAGGAGCAGGGAAGATACTGAAGTGTCCTATTTAGTGTAGGGCCCATCTTACCTATATACATTAGCTCCAAATAGTCATCTACGTGTTTTCTTCTCTCTCTTTTTCTCGTAAGAGCCATATTTTAGGGTGTGGATTAAAAAGGGTTGCTGATTTTTTGGGCAAAACTGTCTGAATTTTTTCTTGCGCAAAAATAATAACATTTCCACTGATTTATAAACGCAGGCAAAAAATCCCCCACCTAAACCAACTCAAAGGCACTTCATTATATGGACATTGGTTTACTCAAGCAAAAACATACAGGTTGGAATTGAGTATAACACATTTTTCCTTTTTAAATGTAATTTGTTTGTGTTCACAAGTCTGCACGACCTTGTGAGGGCAAGGCTTTTCCTATATCGATATGAATGACATCCATCAATTTCCTGGATAATAACAAATAATTGATCCTACTAGCAACAGCTGCAGTGTTAGGCCAAGCTCATGGTGGCGCCACCACACACACTCCTGTAGCCCCAGCGATGTGTGCACTAGGCTGCGGGAGATTGGGGAGGTGATCGGGGGCGTGGCGAACTCATCATGGAGCTGGTTCGCCCTCATTGGCTGAACCAGCTCACGTGACGCTGACGTCACGCGACTGCAGCCCAAAATCACAGATTTACTTGTCGGGCTAAAATGTTGCAGCGTTGACGCGCTACAGCGCCGCGGGCACTTGAGGAACTGCAATAGGAAATAAGGTAAGAGTCCTGTAAGAGCACGCGCACGCAAGCGCATGCACACAGCAAGCCCCCACCATGAGCGCGGCCTTAGATTACTTGTGTTAGTGTAGAACCCTGCTATATTTCCCTAGCCTGGCATATAAATCCTGGTAATTGCAGGCAGTGCTAGGGTTAATAAATCACAGGCTGGTGAGATCACATCCCCTCCTGTCTCAATATTGTAGAAACTTACAGGCACATGTCTGGGCCTGTGAGCTGCTGAGACCACATGACAGGATGAGGGCCTTGCTACATTTGATGCTGCCCAGTTACTAGGACAAAATAGCCTGGCCCTTCCTACTGTATAAAGATGTGGGTTCCTGTGACGGTGAGGGGGTAACCAGGCTCTTAATAAAGGTCAAGCCCTGTTTTGGTTATCTCTGATTCGAATATTAGGGTTCAAGAGTGTCCGCTCTTGAGCCCAGCAACTGTATGTGTATTATGTATATTTTGCACCAATAATTTTTTTTCGTGTTTTTACCTTTCATGGGATGCCAGCTAGCAGGGATGGCTAGGGCATGAGTTTCAAGGGGGGTGGAGGGGGGGGGGGGTTGCAGAGAAATTGTTGTCAGAATGTGCCTAGGTAGTTGGGGTCTGGAGTTGTCGGTTCCCCTAAAAATGTACCCGAGAATCATGCTTGGTTCTCGAATACATGTAGGCTAATTGTCCCGGCAATATCTCCCCTTGAAAACGCTTGCGCGACTCACCGCTAGCGTTCCCTGCTTCAGCATAGCCCAGAAAGGTAAATTGAGCAAAGGGATGCAAAGTGTTCCTGTAACTATGAGGGGTCCCTAGGTCAATAGGGATACCCAGTTAATGCCCAGGTAGCCCAGAACCTGTATTGGGGTTCATGGACACTCCAACCATAAATATAAGGAGTCCAGTCCAAGTGTAAGGGGAATAAAGGCTAGTAGAAGTACAGCTTTCTATTTTATTCCCCATACCCAGAGACTTAGGATGAAGTAAAAGTATATTTTATTAACATTGGGTTTAATATTGTAGGTACTGTAAATGAGCTGGGACTTTCTGAACCAATGTTCAGACAGGCTACCAAGGCTACCAATTTGGTGCCAGTAAGTCTTTAGGACATCGGAGATGAAAGCCACCATAGGATGCCAGGGGTGTGAAGACCATTTGGGTAGCAGGGAAGGGTTCAAGTACCCACATCCTGGGGTAAATGGCAGTCGTCCGGGCTGCCAATTGTCCTACCAGACTTGGAGGAGCCTGACCCAGCGGGTTGCATTTGAATAGCAAGGGACTAAGGTGGCAAACTTGTGCATGTCCCTTGGCAGATTCAGATTCCCCGCTTACCTGGCTTTCTAGACCGGCTTTGCTCTGATTGGCTATTGAGAAAGTTCTCATGCTCTGATTGGCTGTAGTATTTTGTGAATGAACTCCAAAATACTATAAGAAACCGCTAAGCCAATCACCAGTGAGATTCTGAGCGCCAGAAGTGCGGGCGGGATTTTCGAAAGTGCTCTTGCACGAATAGCAGAGCACTGGCCTTCAGAAAAGTCTGCCCGGAAAATATTCTAAGTCCAGCTTTTTGCTACCAAGTTCTCAGAAACGAACGTAGCGGTCGCGATTTCAAGCCAATTTTAGCTCCAGGACATTTGGTACTAAGTCGCAGTCAAGGAAAAACTCTTATTTAGAGTGCCGTAGAGCTAGGAAATTCTAGTTTTTTTACCCCAGTCCCCAAGTAAGTGTGTCTTTTCGTCTGTATTCTGTGTATCATTGTGTGTATGCCTATTTCTGTGAATAAATCTCAATTTACTGTATTTCATTATGTTGTATTGCTCAATATATGATCCTGGAATAAGGTGTACAATAAACCTAATCTCCTGTGACAGTTCCTCCAAATTAAAGTAGTCCAGTTGTGCTCCTTAGCGAGTGAGCTAGTTCTGCCTTACACCTTAGAGGGTGAGGGGAGTACCATTCTTCCCCAATGGGGGAAGGATATGCAATTCCAGATAGGAGCTGATCAGACCAGGCTGGCTGAATACTAAAAACCCTCCTGGCCTTGGATAACAGACAAGGTGAGATTCCAGAGATGCAAGGGGCTAGAAACAAGGAACCAATAGGAGACCACTCTTGTGGGGGAGGGTGATGTACCAGGCTCCCCTGTTCAATGCAAGGCTTGAGGTGGACTAGAGGCTAAAGCCTGCATGGAACTCCTGTCTGGAGGGGGAGAGATTACTCTGGTGTAAAGCCCTGTTCACCCTGCAAGCCTGTCCTGATGATGGAAAGATGTAGTGCACAAAATAAAACATCCTGTTTGAAAAGTTCCTGGCACCCTATCTACTTCTTTAGTACTCCTCACACAGCCTTGGCCTTAACCCACAAGGAAAACAGACCCTGAGAAGATAAAGGTAAAACCTACTGAGCTAACACTCTATGAGCAGGTCTAAACCCTCTCAGGGCGTGTGAATAAAGATTGTATAAAGACTATTAGAGACTACTACTACCACCACCAGATAGGGGTGTTACATTAGTATTGCATAATTACAAACAGCAAACTTTATAATATGTAGCACAATGTAATCGCTATAATAAGGTACAAAAATATGTCATGGCTTATCGTAACCAACTGTCCATAATGGTTCACACAGTGGTATAACATGACTTGTGGGCTGTAATAACTTTTGGGGACTACATATGTAGGCCGACTTGCTGTTTTCATCACCGCAGAAAGCTGTGACCACGCGACCGCTGTGATCCATGCACCAGAGAATTATCGCTGTAGGGGTCCGATACAGATCCCCCCCCCACCCACCACCCTCGCATCGCGACTGCCGCAGACACTGTCTCTGGCGCAGCAGACTTTCATTTGTATGGCCGCGTCTCCGGAGTGAGTAAGTCTTGCGATACCTGTATGTTAATGTGAAAAGAGTTACACGGCTTCCTATTCCATGATATCTGTTATTGAGGACAAATAATATATTTACTGGTGTTAAATTTGGGTTGAATAAAATAAAATGCCTGTCTAGTCAGAAAGTCCGATTCCATGCTAACTGTGCTACTTAGGAACAAATCTATATGTTGTACATGCCTTTAGCACTAGAACGACTCAAAGATGATGTGCTCTTTTCAGTTAACACGTTTAAATATACACAACATAGACCAGACTTGATGTTTGAAATGCCTGCTTTAGCTTGTACAAAACCATTTCTTTTTCCTTATCCTGTCCCCCACCTAATACCCATGTCTTGTGTTAATTAGTGATTTGTCACGACTCCATCCCATTAAATCGGCACGTAAACAGCATAGTAATGTCAAGTGAATGTTTGCATTAGCAAGAACTAAGCAGGAAACCGAAATAGAGTGTAGGAAGTTGGACGAAGGCCAGATGGGATCGTGTAAAAGTGATTATTCATTTTTATAATAATCTGAGTTATAACTGGTACACATCATTTCTTGTGAATCATTTGTGCAATCTAAATCTACTCAACTGGAATATAAAGATTCTATTATTTTCTTTTATTGATTTGCAAACTACTCCAAGTTATTACTGTACCTGAATTATTGAGGATGCTAAAATGATGCAATTTGGTCAAGTCACTGTATATATCACAGTTGTGGCAGGTTACAGACAAATAACCCTTTGGTGGCCAGTGTGCCACTGCACCGATGGCAAATTGTGATCATGAGCGATAATGATGATCGTGACGTCACTTGATCCAGAAACAGAAGAGGGAGGTGTCCTGCTCATCCATTTTCCTGCATGTCAGATGCGTGAACGCCATTTCCATTGAAAAATGAGCAAGTAAAGGGCACGACGTAGAGAATACGCTGAGACTACGTCACGAGACCCCCTGGAGGGCCAGACCCAATGACATAGTGGCAACGTAATGGAGCACCCAAAGGGTAAATAAAATAATTATCCTTCTGTGCCTTTAAAAGCAGCCTTGTCTAAAAACCATTGTAGCCATTGTTCCATTAAAAAAAATAATCATTAATAGGCATAATACTGTAGTTGTTATTTTGATTTTGCTGCATTGACGTCTAAGGCAATACAAGGTGGATGTTTTATGGCATTCCAGGATACCTAATTTTCAAGGCTTAGTGCATCTGGAATGAAAGTGGCACAAAAATAGCAAAACCAAGTATGAACAGAGCAGGAACAGAAGTTTCAAAGAGTACAAAAGAAAAAGAAAACTCCTGTTTGAGTCAAGCAGTGTAGATTCCTTTTTTATTTGAAGAAGCAGTCTTCACTGATTGGCATTTGTGCAGTTTTTTTTTTTAACTTTAAGGCAGGGGTTTTCAACTCCAGACCTCAAGTACCCCCCTGTCCCCTCCCCCCCCCCCCCAACATATCAGATTTTAAGGAAATCGCTGCTTCAGCAGAGGTGGCTCAATCAATCACTGCTTCAGCACAGATTGCTCAATTAGTCATTGAGCTACCTGTGCCGAAGGGTTATGCTCAAAACCTGACCTGTTGGGGGAAGTGTCTTGAGGACTGGCGCTGAGAACCCTTCTTTTAAGGGCTCTTTTTGCCCTTACCAATTCCGTTTTCATTTTTGAAATAAATAAATTTTAAATAATATTTCAAACTGTATAATCAAAGTGCCCGTGGGGTTAAAATGGAGCTCTCCCCAGAGACCAGTGCAGTGTAAAGTTTCCGACCTTGTTATTACATAAATCGGTCTGCAGTGCGCCACTAATAGGGATCTTTTAGTGTACTTTGTCTTTGAAGTACATCTATCTAGTCATCCCTTGCTTAAGTACCTGCTATTACTATATTCTTTGACCTCCTGGTTCCTGATCCCAGCAGGCCTCTGCCTGACCCTGGTCTGTCTGATGATTCTCCTGTTTGCTGCCTGCCCTAACTCCAGTCCATTCAACTATTTTCCTGCTTGCTGCCCGCCTTGACGCTTGCCCGACTACCCTTTAGGAAGAAGGCGCGGCTCAGTGAGTAAAGACACTGACTGGCATTGAGTTTGAAGTAGGGGAACTGGTTCAATTCCCGGTGTCGGCTTCTTGTGACCTTGGGCAAGTCACTTTATTTCTCAGTGCCTCCAACAGACAGGGACCTGTGCCTGAAAAAATGTCTCTGTTAAGCGCTGCGTACAACTATTATTTTTATTATAAGTAATAAAGTAGGTACTGTAGGTGCTACGCTAGTGAGACACTGGTACAGAACACACATCATGGGAACAAATCCCAAGAGTATCTCCAGTATAATGTCAAAAGCAAAAGAAAGACACAGCACTACTCCCAGCAGATAAGTGATCAAAAAAAGGAGAGCGTTCCCAAAAGTGAAAAAACTAATTTAATAGCAACATGGAGAAAAGCAGCATACACAGGCAAAAATGCCCAGACCAACGCGTTTCAAGCGTTAGCTCTTTATCCAGTATAATGTGCCCACAAAAATGTTGCAGGAAACGGAAATGGCGTATCTGATGAATGAAGTAAAACATACATTTAATCAAACTATTAAAATATCTACAACTTTAAAAAGGGAGGGAGGAGAGGGTGGAGGAGTAGTAAGCGAGAATATACTGGTCTACCAGGTGCAGTAGACTGATTAATGCTAGAGTAACAGAAATAGTATTATTCTGAAGTGTGTAAGGCTGGGGCCATGGTACTGCAGACCGTGCGGATGCGTCCACACGCTGAATAAACAGACATGTGGCGTGCGGGCGCATTCGCGCTGGAGGGGGCGCGCGTTGCTCAAGAAACTGATTGTTCAAACTGATTTCTTGGCGCGACAGGCCGGTCACGTGAGCGGTTTGCACAATGAGGGCGAACCAGCTCCGTCACGGCCCCAGGCACGCCCCCAGGCACGCCCCCGACAGCCTGTCCACCATGGCCAGGTAAGTGTCCGCTCATGGGGCAGGGGCTTTATCTGTAAAGCACTACGTAAAACTTGCAACACTAAACAAGAACAAATTATTATTATTACCTCTTTTGCCTGCTCCTCCCGGATACTCTCCACTACCTGTTGCACCATTGATCCAGAATCCAGCATTCCGTGATTACCGAAGGTGATTCTACACTACTGACTTTCCCATAGATATCTCCACTGAGTTGGATAAAAGTATTTTGTTTGTGTTTGGATGTGAACCTAAATACCTGATTTCTTTTCCATTTTCTCCCCTACATATTTATTTAGCTGCATTCATTTAGACTTGTTTCTTTTATATTTATTACCCAAGGGTATACACTGATGAGTGTGATTTTCTAACAATGTTTTCCATTTATCTTCCTCATTTTTCCCTACAAAAACATCACCCCAATATATTCCTTGTAGATTATTCCTCAATTTACTAAAATATTTCTAAAATGTAAAGTCTTCGTTGAACCCATGTAATATGGTTTTTAATCATTTATTTCAAATGAGACCGTAGTATGATTGATGTTTCCTAAATGTTCCCGGACTTGAATATTTGTTATTACTTCTACATTGTTTGATATTACTAAATCCAGTACTGCCCCTCTCCTGGTTGGTTCTTCAATAATTTGGGTTATGTAATTGTCTTTAAGCACCACCAAAAACCTGTTTCCTTTCGTTGTAATGCTACAGCAATCTCATTGCCCCAGTCTATGTCTGGATAATAAAAATCACCCATTATGCAAACATGACCTAGTTTTGATGCCTTCTCCCTTTGCAAAAGTATGTTGGCTTCATCTCTCTCACAAGTATCTGGTGGTTTATCACATACAGTACCCTACTCACATTATCTTTCTACATTTCAGTTGTTTTTGCTCACACTGCTAGAGCTGTGGCCT
Organism: Ascaphus truei; assembly: GCF_040206685.1. NCBI lineage: Eukaryota > Metazoa > Chordata > Amphibia > Anura > Ascaphidae > Ascaphus > Ascaphus truei. The sequence goes on along the minus strand of NC_134483.1, from coordinate 110,360,759 downwards.
GGAAAAGCAGTGCTTGTGGCCATTAGATTGGTGCCTTAGGCTTATTATGGTTGGTATGGAAATCCTTTTAGAAAGTGTGGGATGGGACTCATTTAAATATACTTTGCAAAGTCATTAGCATATCACTCAGGTGCACTATTTTTTGGGCCTAATCATCTCTTCCTAATTTATTCGGAGGAATGCTTGAGGGGATATATGTACAACTGGCAATTGCTAATAAAATTAGAAAGCGCTCTCTCTCTGTCTGTCTCTCTGTCTGTCTCCTATTTCAAACTGTCTGTCTGTTATCTCATAATGTTCCCCCTCTACTTGAAACTCAACATGTGCAAAACTAAATGTAAAACCTTTATATTAAAACTCCACTCGTTCCAATACTCAAATGTCTCCTTACCATTAAAGGTTTCACCATTCTCTCAAATACCCCATACCTGATTCCCAGGCACCATGTATGTACAGTATATCATGTGCATCATCTCTGGTTCATTCCTCTCCTTCATCCAATACTTTCAGACCCTTTTCACTTCTCATAAAGTCATGTCTCAAAGACTGTAACCTGCTTTTATCTGGTCTTACTCTTTTCCTCCTGCAATCTCTTTCTAGTGCATTACAGTAAATGCTACTGTAAAGTAATGTATCTAGCAAACAACCAATCATATGCAACTTGCCTCATGACATCTCTCTCTCTCTCTCGTTGTCCTCAATATTCTCCTACTGCTGCCTACAAAACTTTTACAAGGCTGTATCATATCTGGAATGATTTCTTCTGTGCAATTGGGCAATCCTCCTTCCTTCATGCCCTAAAAAGTTAGATTCCCTAAAATTCAGCCTTTTTGGGAAGCCAATGCAATAGTTCTCTATCACCTTTACACCACCTCTCTCATTTCCACAATAACACAAATTTCCTGATTCCAAGGAATAAGTACAGTACCACTAAACAGGGGTCTCCAAACTCAGTCCTCAAGAGCTGCCAACAGGCCGGCTTTAATGGATATCCCTGTTTCAACACAGGTGGCTCAATCAGTGGATCAGTCAAAGACTGCCCTAGTACAATCTTTTACCAAGCACTAAACCTTCTGTTCTCCTTTCTTCCTTTTGGGCAGAGATCTCCTTACATTTTGTTTTAGTACTGTATATGTAAACTTTGTATGCTACTAATTTATTGTGTCTGTCCCTGATTATATTGCGCTTTGGAATATCTGACATAAAAATGCCTGGACTGTGTAAAGAAGTCACTATCACAGGAGCAATTGTTCCCTAATCTCATAAATTGCCCTTTTGGGATTCCCGTTAACAGGGGGTTTTAGATGGCAGCTGTCGGCTCCCAACAAAGTGTTGCGTGAATTTACTTTGCAGAAAATGTCTGTCTGAATGTTCATATGAAGGTCAATGAATAATTACAAATCTAAATAATGAATGTGCTGGTAATCATAATTGTGAGTGAAGTGCAAATTGAAATCATTAACATTAAGGTGATTGTTGCAGGGTACATGCAACTACACACGCGGGGTCTCTTGACAAGGCTTATTTATTGAGCCTTAAAAAACATATAGCAGACAAAACAAAATAGCTTCTCTTCAGCATGGCAAACAAAGCAGCTTCTCTTCAGCGTGCAAGACACAGACAGTTCATAAAACATGTACTTTGCAAACAGACCTTCTAGCAGTAATCTCCTCAGTATTTCAGTCCTCTCTCCTGACCAGCTATACTGCATGTGTGCACAGCCTGGGGGTTTTAAAACACCTTGGTCATGCAGCTAGTGTTAGACTAATGAAGCAGCCCTTCCCAACTTAACCTCGTCCCTGCTGCACTGCAAGCCTAAACATAGGTTTGCTAGGTATATGGCTGGTGACGTTCATTCAACCTGTCACAGTGATCAATAAATAATAACAGTGAACTAACATCCCCATTCCAAATAAAAATGAGATCTATAAAGCACCTATAGAGGATGATATGATCTCAGAAGGGATTCCCATCTCCAAACACTTGGAGGGATTTCCACTAACTCATGAAAAGGTTGTTGTAGGACAGGGCAAAGCTTGTGTCCATAGCTGTCCCATGTGTTTGGAGATAGAATACCTGATCAAATAAAAAAATAATTGTGTGTTAATAAAAAGTAAATAGAATCTAAAATAAACATGCTCTGTGAAGGTGATAAATCAGACCAATCTAAGTAATACCTGACAGCTGCCATGCCCTGTTGATGTACAATCATGGTATAAAAAGGGGGCACATCAAGCGTGACCCAAATAAAGTTTCGTTCCCAACTTACACAGTCCAGTTGCATCATAAGATCCCCTCTATCCCGAATGCAATAGGGAAGAGACTGTACAAGTGTTTGTAAATAATGATCCACATAACTCAATAGCCCATCTCCCAAAAATTCAATGCTAGAGACTATTGGCCTCACAGGTGGGGAGACCAAAGTTTTGTGGATCTTTGGGAGATGATGAAATATTGGTCTGGCGGGATGAACCTTGTAGAGGAGATCTATTTCCTTCACATCCAGGACCCCCAATAAAGACCCCTCTTCCAGGAGTGACTTAAGCTCTCTAAAAAAAGGAACAGTGGGGTCGCCATGTAGCACAACATAGGAGGAAATATCTCCCAATTGGCGGAGGGCCTCCTCCTTATAATCACTCCTATGCTGACCAACCATAGCTCCACCCTTGTCTGTCCCTTTATTGACTAAAGAGTCATTAGTCTTAAGTGACTGAATTGCAGCTTTTTCATCTTGCGTCAAGTTATTAAAGTGCTGACCCAGAGGGGTAGTGTGAAAAGTGAATTCCTGTGGCCACAAATGTGAGGTCTCTCTCAATCAGTTTTTCAAATGTTGCTAAATAAGTGCTCTTTAAATATGTGGGATTAAAACTAGATTTATTTTTAAATCCTCAACTCTTCCTACCCAAAAAGGAAGAGGGTCAAATTCAACAATTGTGTTCGTCCAAGAGGTCATTCAGATGCTGCAAACCACAGAAGTCTTTGACAGTTAAACCTTCCCTCTTATTATCCATTGAGAGCAATAAAGACTCCAGTTCTGTACAGGGGAACAAAGAGACAGGCATACTAACACATGTACAGTATGTACTCGCTATTTCTCCTACTTGTATGCAATATTAGATTGTTATCCCAGCCAATATGTATTCTGAAAATGTTCTGTTCTTTAAACGCAGGGTTGCGTACACTGTTTATATAGTCACAACTGCAGCTAACACGTTCGACGCATCTGAATTTAGTTTACTTTAAAGCAGCAATCCCGCCTACATAACTCCCCTTTATCTTTACCTACGGTACACCCCCTTACTTCTTTTTTTTTTATCACAGCGCTGGGGACTCTCCAGTTCTTGAGTTAGTTACCTGTGAAGTTACCGGCATCCCTTCCTGGCTTCTAAAGGGGATTTAAATGACCGCCCAATAGGAAGCACCACAATATAAGTCCCCCTCCCCAAACACACATACACACACACACACACACACACACATACACACAATATAAGCCCCCCTCCCCAAACACACACAGGAAGACACAAACAAACTATAAGCCCTCCTCCCCAAACACACACACACACACACACACACACACAATATCACACACAATATAAGCCCCCTGCAGGCCCATGGAGCCAGCCAAAGGGGCTGGGGAAAGGAGGTGGCGGTGATGAGCAAAGGGGAGGGCCCTTCAGTCCTGTGGGATGGAAGAGAGGGACAAATGGGGATGGACCCAGAAAAGGGGAGGGCCTGTCTTTCCTGCACAGAGAGAACTGTGGGGTTGCCGGCAGGAAGGCTGAGCCCCATGACTGGCCTTGCCCGGGACAGCAGTCCCAGCTGTCCCCCCCTGTCGGCGGCCCTGGGTGGACATGATACAGTACTTGCTCACTTGAGTACAGTACTCATGTCACATGAGTAATTGCATAAATTACAGTATATTGATAGAATCCTCATTTCATGAAAATGAAAAGACAAGAGTGATGGAAGCTCCTAATATCTAACAGATCACTTAGGGCCTTACTCTATATTTGCTGAAGCAGCCCTTCAGGCCATTTGCGGCTGAAAATCTCCGTAGACTTCAATGGGGATTTTTGGCAACAAACATCCCGAACGGCCGCTTCGGCAGATACAGAATTACCCCCTTAGCCATGACGTAACAAATGAATCCTCAGCAAACTGTGAATGCAGACTGAGACAGTGAGCTTTCATTACCCAGGTCACATTATGTAGTGTATTAGCCAAACAGGTATGTCAGAATTCATTATCCTTTATACTACTTGTCAAATTCTGCAGTTAAAAGGCCACAGTCAGTCAGAGATGAAATTTATGTGCCTTAACAATGTTGTTAATGGTATAGGTCAGAGAGTGTTGTCAAAGTACAACTCTGAACTTTGGAAATGTGTTAAAAGATGAATTCCTGCTTAGCTAATAAAAAAAACATTTTGCATGTGTCAATGTATCAGAATAATCCACTTCTTTTATAGACATGTCACTCAAACTCTGACCTCCAGTATGTATGTCCCTCTGACACCCGATATATCAAGATATACCGTACTTCCAATTATGCTCCCTCCATCGTTTCATAACGTCAAGAAGCAAAAGGGAAAGAGAAGGTGATGGCAATTTACCCATGAAGCTGTAGGGCATATTGGGACATCACACCATTTATTGAGGCGCTAAACTGAGTAATTTCCGGTAACAGTTTTAATAACCTTGATAAAATCTTTTTTATAAATGGGTGGGGTTTTTTTTTAGTGCATCAGATGTCAGTACCATGTTCTTATATTGGTGCTGGGCAAGTACTACATCTGTAAGATTAGAAAAAAAGCCAACGTGCTAATTTTGACAAAGATTGAGGATTAGATCAAAATGACTGAATTATTTTAATTAATTAACACTCCTCCCTCACAAATCACTGACCAATTAGTTTTTCCATGTGAAGGAATGATATCATATATGTAATAGAAATAAAGTGACATTGAGGTTTCAGTTTCATCTCAGTAGAACCAAAGAAGAGACTGTTGACATTTAATACATAAATCGTAGTTGCCGCTAACATTGAAGAGCAGTGGTGCCTGTGAGGTACATACATCTATAAATTATGATGGAGTATTCATTGTACATTCCCAGTCTTCAGGTTTTCATTGCTTTCCATTAAATAATGCCTGGTCATCAAGGGCTGATTTCCCAAAGCACCATTAAATTGTGGCTCATAACAAAATGTTATAGAAAACAGTAACTGACTTTTTTCCCCAAAAACGTGCCATTAAGTATGTGTTACTCACATCCATGCTCTGAAATTGGCTATTTTTTGTGGTGGAGAAGGACTACTATTTTAGTAGAGTACCCATTGATTTCTCTTTTAAGGGGTATATTAGTCAATATGTACTCATGAGTCCTCCACCCCCCCTATCATTACACAACCATTAAAACAGCCCTTTTTACCGATTGTATGGGTAACACCAAGTTTAGGTATGCCATAACTAATGTAACATTAAGTCACTTTCTTAACCTTAACAAACCTTTGTGGGGCATGTGATGTTAGGGTAAATTCCTCCTGTACATCTCATTTTCACTAAGTTATATAGTTGATGCAATGTCCTAATGTAAACATGACTTATCATTGCATTATTTCTACCAAACAAAAATGATGGAATTGGTAAATGTAGGTTGTATGACATTTTCCTTATCAAATACTTAGCATTGTGTAGCCAAGAAGTGTCATGTCATTGTATTTTGTGTAAGAATGATTTTTAGGCTTTTATTGGTAGTGCTATAGTAATGTATATATTTACAAATATATAATGGCTTGCCAGTCTTCTTCTTCTATTCACTTTTCTATTCTATTGAGGCATTTACATATTTCTTCATTGTATATCTCTTTGGTATATTTTGTATAACCTTAGTGCATATCCCCTTACTTGGGTTCATTCCCAGGACATAGATCATATTGATAAATCACTGTGGCCTCCCATCATGAGTGTAGTCATTAAATATGAGGCAGAAACCTGACAAACTATAGTTCCCAATCTTATTTGCATGGTGACACCACTAACACGTTTAAAAATACACATTCTTATTCCTTTGATATCAGGAGTGCTGCTGCAATAAAGAGCATGTGAGGGTGTCCGACGTGCCTAGAGATGTGTGACATTTTTTAACAGGTTCTGGAAACAGGTTAATGTTGAACAATTCACTGCTTGCAAAAAAGGGGTCTTCTTCAGCAAATGTACTGAAGCGGGGAGTTCATGAAGATCTGATAATGGGTATTGGACCTTGATCAGCGTTAACTGCGATCAGCGTTAACTGCCTTTCAAGTCAATGTTAGTTACCACTTATCGGGCTCAGATGCCAGTTATCGGAGCTTCGTGAATCGCTCTCACAAAAAATTATTTACTACAAATAACATAAATTGGGCACAGACATACAGCATTAGCATTTTGGGGATTGAGTTGGAACTTGGTACTGGTGAAGCTGCCTTGAGCCCTATGTGAAGGGCAACCATGACAGGGGACAGGATAGCTTGTTTGCTCCCTGGCCTCTTCCCCCCCACCCCACCTTCAGTGACAAGGGTGATGCAGTTACGCGAGGGGGGGAGGGGCAAGGGAGTTTATTTTAGTTCGACTGGCAGGGCGCATGGTCAGTCCGCCTTCTGCCAGCAATTCCCACCCACCCGTCCCTGTTTTGCATTTATTGCTGATGATGTGGTTGTTACTGTTTGAAGTTTAAAAGTTTATTTTAAAAAAGTGTAAAAGAAAAGCAAATAAGAAATATGACAAGGACCGAAGCTCCTCGAAAGAGGGGAGATAAGTCTCCATTTTTTGTTACCTCTACGGGGTCAAAGTATTGAGGTGTACTGTATGTTGCCTCTGTCGCGATGGCAGTTGGGGGATTGAGTGTGCTTATTCTTGCCAGAAGGGGCTCCGTGCTTGGTAAAGCCCAGTGGGGCTGGGAGTGGCAAGTGAGCGGGGATCATTTAATTGTGTGTTCTAGGAGCCAACTTGCATCAACAGCCAGGTCACGTGGGCCCGGCTTGGGTATCAAGTGTCATCGGTTTAAGGACCTTTTGATCTTTAACCCTTTGAGCGAGTGCTCTGGCAGGGGTAGCATATACTAATTAGTTAATGGTTAGATAAAAAGCTGTGGCCTTGTACCTCCAGACCTTGTCTTGTCGTTATTTGTGTGTTATTTATGTGGGGTTCTGGGTACGTAGGTGGAGGTGAGGGGAGCTCCCTCAGTCTCCGAGGTCATGCGTCTGACTGACATGTTAGAGTATCCAGAGGCATTAGGGCAGGGTACCTGCAGCACCATCTGATATACGGCACTGCTTATGAGAGAACATCGGCATCTTCAGGACAGCAAACATGGAATGGATGCTACACTGGCCCTAGATCCTGTAGTGTGGAGCACTATATAGTAATTGTCTTATAGCAAGTTATAGAGGAGATTTAACTGCAATTATTAGTGTGTGTTTATGTTGTTTCAGTAAGGTACTTTTTTTGTCTTTTTTACAATTGTTTATACAGTATGACACGCTACAGCATTTCACCGTCTCCCCCATAGCTAGCACCAACTATTTTGAAAACTTAGGCTTGATAAATAGCATCAAAATATTGGCTATTTCATGAATTTATTGTCTTTCTTCCTCTGCCAACTATTATCCATCTTCTGTGACACTATGAAAGAGGTAGTTTATTCACAAGTGTAGATTTGAGCTGTTTCCTTTGATTTAATGTCATGTGTTGGTCTTTCATTACAAGATTGCTAGCTTTGACATAAGCTTTGATGAATTCACTTTCCAAAATGAAAAATTATACGATTTTGGTGAATCAAATAATTTATTTAACTGCGGGACATTTTAAATATAATTACAGCTGTATTAGCCTGTTAAATTGACTAGCTAGGAAAAAATGCAAGTACAAAGTAATCAAATGTTCCTGTATGCTGTCAGCTGTGATGCAGGGTTATTGTTACTCTTCAGGGAGTTGCAATTTTTTTTATTGGTTTCGCATGAATTGCACAGTGTGCTACAGTATATAACATTTCTGCGTACTATGCAATCCAAACCTTTCATCCATATCTTGCATGAGAAGCTTGCTTTTTGGGCAAGGATGCACCAAAAGCAGTCTACACATCTTAACTCCTATTTTACCAGAAGAATCTGTAAGGCATTGCTAGCACTAATGAGAATAATGGTTTTATACTTATTCCCTTAGCCCATTTATCTTAGTAACTACATGAGTTTGGCTTGTAGCTATTCAGAACTGTGGAAAATCAGCACTATTAATTATCCACGCATATCAAAAAAGCAAATTTAAAGACGCATTCAATTTCTTTTTTAGGAATATGTACTGCTGCGGCCAAGTTTATTCGAGCATTTGCCCGTTCTTGGCCGCAGCAGTAGCCTGGCGCGCGCCCGAGAGTGACGGGCGCGCGCCGAAGCAGCGGAAGAGCGCCCTCCGATCGGGGCGCTCTCCCTACCGCTGCCGGGTCCGCCGGGTCCCCCGGAACCCCCTGCCGCCGTCCCGCGATCGCGGGACACCAGGGCTCCCTCGGGGAGCCCTGGACGTGCGTGCAGGGGGCGCAGGCTCCCGAAGACGCGTGACCGCGTGTCTATGACGCGCGGCACGCCGAGGGGCGGCCACTAGCAAGCCGGGAAATCTCCCGGCTTGCGGATCTGGCCGATGCGCAATAAAGCGTGTCGGCAGTGTATTAATCATATAGTGACAATCTCATTGTATATTTGGGATACTTGGGCCATAAACGCGGGATTGTCCACCTTCCCATCTCCAATGACCCTTATATTTGAAAATTCTGACTTCCCACCGGGCCAGCAAGATCCAGGTTGGCGCTTTTGGATTGGTCAGATTAAATTATCTATTCCATAATGAAAGAATATAAACATTCGAAACAATAAGAGAAATATCACGGTCCAAATACAGAGTTTTGGAAATATATGCAAATTAAACACCATACCGTTTCAGATTATACTCCCAGGATCATGTAGTGATCTTAAAATATATGAAGTCATCTGTATATCTGGCACTGTGGGGAAAGGAATGATTTATTTGATCTGTATTTTATTATCACAATCCTCCACAGGAAATAAATTACATTATAGGCTAAAGCAGTAAAATTCCGGGCATTATTGAAAACCCTGCTCTCTGATTGGTTAAAATTCTGGGCATTATCCAATCAGTAATGCCCGGAATTTTAGCAGCTTGCAAAGTGCAGTTTTCAATGTGTTTATTTCCAGCCAATCAGCTTTCAGAACAGCTGAGACAGGGCAGGGGATTGGTTAGAATGAAGTAACAGCTCTGAAACAGGGCAGGGGATTGGTCAGGAAGTATCAGCCACGGGTTGACTCCTCCCCCTCTCGAGCTGACTGAGATTTTCTGAGCAGATTCATTTGAGTTGGGGGGGGGGAGGTGAAGTCTGCAAATAAGTAAGTGGCTGTCTGCAGTTTGTTTGTGGCTGCAGTTTGTGTGTGCGTGTGTCAGTAGTAGTGTGTGTGTGTGCTGTGCTGTGCTGTTTTATATCTGTGTAGAGGTGCTGTGTGTGTGTGTGTCTGCAAATAAGTAAGTGGCTGTCTGCAGTTTGTTTGTGGCTGCAGTTTGTGTGTGAGTGTGTCATTAGCAGTGTGTGTGTGCTGTGCTGTTGTGTTGTATATCTGTGTAGAGGTGCTGTTTGTGTGTGTGTATAGAGCTCCAGTGTGTGTGTCAGTGTCAGCAGCAGTGTTTATGGGTGTAGGATGTGTGTGTAGCAACAGTTTGTGTGTGTAGAGTGCTGTGTATAGAGGTGTAGTGTTGTGTGTGTGTGTATGTTGTGTGTGTAGAGGTGCTGTGTTGTGTATAGAGGTGTAGTGTTGTGTGTGTGGAGTGTGTGTACAGGTGCTGTGTTGTGCTGTGTTGTGTGTAGAGGTGGGGGGGAGTGCAAAATTTAGTAAGTGGCTGAATTTTTGATTGTGGCTGCAGTGTGTGTGTGTGTTGTTCTGTTGTATGTGTAGCAGCAGTTTGTGTGTGTGTAGAGCTGATGTGTGTGTGTGTATAGAGCTCCAGTGTGTGTGTGTGTGTGTGTGTGTGTGTGTGTGTGTGTGTGTGTGTGTGTGTGTGTGTGTGTGTGTGTGTGTGTGTGTGTGTGTGTGTGTGTGTGTGTGTGTGTGTGTGTGTGTGTGTGTGTGTGTGTGTAGAGCTACTGTGTGTGTAGATGTGCTTTGTTGTATGTGGTGTGCTGTTGTGTGTGTGTGTGTGTATGTGTGTGTGTGTAGCAGCAGTTTTTGTGTGTGTGTGTGTGTGTGTGTACACAGAGGGGGCGGCAGTGTGTGGATATAGATATCTGCAGTGTAAGCGTATATAGAGGTGGTTTCATGTATTTTAATTATGTATTAGTATTTATTTTAATAAAAAAATCTATTTAACTATACAAAAGAGTCTATTATTTATGAAATAAGCCTACATTTAGCCTATAATAGTAATAATCCATTCATAACAGGGCATTACTGGCCAATAATGCCCTGGCTGGGTTAAAGCTGCAGTTCAGTCGTTTTTCTTTTTTTTTTTTTTATTTATTTTTTTACTTCAATAGTTTCATGTGTGCAATCTCTAATTACCTAAAGAACTGTATAGCTGCCAGTCAATTCGTTCTCCATGTATTGATAGGCGAAATTTGGTGACATAATTAGAGCTGGCATATGTTTTTATTTGCTTCTGTCAGTCAGTGGAAGCTCATGAATATTCATGAGCACTCCTGCACTGACATGTGCTAGAGGGAGGGCAAGGCTGACAAAGGGGTGTGCCAGAGCATGAAGGGGCAGTGCCTTAGCAAATGGCTGTTAAAATAGAATACAAGAAAATTGGTCTTTCAAAGTTGTTGTTTTTTAAAACAGAAAATGCTAAAAGTATTTTTTCTTATAACAGAACTGCTTTATTAAAAAAAACACACATGCAGGATATTGACTGAACTGCAGCTTTAAAGCCTTCAACTCTTCCAGCCAGGGCATTCTTCAGGGATTATTACTTAAATATACAGTATGACTAACTGGGAAAGAGAAGTGGGGTCAAGCTCAGAGATGGGAGACTGAGAACATATCTGGCTGAGGCTGTTTTAAAACTTCTGTCTGGGAGTCCCCATTTTATCTCCAATACATTTTGAATATCAGACAATTTTGTACTATTGTGTGTCTTTTTTTTCTTCTTTTCTTCCAAGTCCCTCTAAGGTTCTGCTGATCCAGAGCCCATTTTTATCACTTGTATGTAAGCCATTCATATTTTTCACAAGTAACACATTTTATTTCGACACTCACTCTTTAAACAATTTTTTGTTTGTGTTTGCGCCCCATTTTTGTAACTTTCTGTATTTCCAATGACAAACAAAAAACTTTGTCACTTTGGGAGCTGCGCCACAATCAATTATATTTATGTTTACTCAACTTTTGAATGTTTTATAACTAATTTGCGCTTATTTTTCACTTCACTTCTTATAATATCATGTACAGTATGTTTCTTCAACATTTGGACTTCTTAATGACTTTAAAACGGCTGATGTGTAGACAGAATCAAATGTTTTTTTCATAATCTATGAATTCTAAGCTAAGTGGTTACTTCGGAAGATCACTCCTTGTACAGTTTGGAGGTGGTTCATAGTATTGAATCCACTGCGGAATTTCACTTGTTCTCTAGGCTGGCAAAGTCCAAGATCTATTGCAGCCGATTAGCGGCATGTTTGTAGAAATCTTTTAAGTTGATTTGGTCTGTGGTTCGAGGTCTTCTTTGTCTCCTTTTCTTGCGGATGAGGATAACGCAATTATTTTGGCATTTTCCAAATCTTGAAGCAGCATGTAAAGTGTTTTGCAAGATTTTCTTTACTAAAATAGGAATGGGAACCATCACATCAGACAAATAGGTAAAAACCCCACATGAAACGTGCAGTACAGTGCAGGATTAATTGCATAGAGCAATAGCATGTTAAAGACAGGAAATTGTGGCTGTTTCTCCCTAATCTCTAGCAGTGCATCTCAGGACTGGCTATCCCTTCTTTGGTGGCTGTGTGTGAATATGAGAGGCGCCCCTTTTAAACTAGCTGATGGCACTCAATTTTTGGGTCACACAGGTATGGTCAGAGAGAGCACAAGATCCGCCATTCAATGCAACAATATGAAAAGTGGTTGAATATGGCATCTTTAGATATATAATAAACACAATATAAGATGCAGAGCATATATGAAATAGCAGGAACAATTAAAAAATGAAGTAGAGTATCCTTAAAGTACTACATCCCAATGTTAGCATCCAGCTAGCTATCTGGCCATAAGCAAAGCTGAGAAAATATGTATAGCACTAAACTGGCAAAAAACAAAGAATACATAAGCACAGGCCCCAAAGGTAATTGAGGTATTTCCCAAAGGAGGTACATTTTCAAAAAGAAAACAAACCAACTCAAAATTATTGACAGAAGAAGACCTCCAAAATCCACCTGGAATGAAAGATTCACTTGCATACAGTTAAGATGAACCATGTGATAAATACCACAGAGGAAAAGGTTTAGCTACCTCTATAAACAAGTGCAAAGACAGATGTCTACATCTGTTGGGTAGAAAAGCTAATACGGAAGGTAAATTTTACAGCACAAAAACAATATATGCAGAGCACAATATAAAGAAATTAAAATACAAGTTTCAGGAATACTAGAGAACTTAAATCTAATTAACAACTATCTGGTATGTTTCTTTAAGCGGATTAGGCAAACCCCACCCTTAATTGTTTGTCAAGTGTATGTATTTAAGGCAGTCTATTTTGATTGGGTTCCATTTGGCTGTGTGTAACATCTTAAAGTGTCACATATAAAGTGTCTGTGGAGTTAATTTTGGAGGTAAACACTACAGGAAGATAGCATCATAACATCATCATAACAACAACAACAACTTTGCAACTGTGAGAACTTGACTTTCTAAATGCTGTGATTATTTGTATTCCTCCTATCCTCCAATACCTGGGAAGTCTCTCCTCCTGCATCTCACTATGCCCTCCCTATTGCTTTTTCCGTTTACTATTTCCTCACTCCTTTGTGAACGTCTCTGTTCGCTCAAACTTCCCCACTCCCCACTGCACCATTATTTATACACCTCTCTCCCAACAACTTCTTTACCCCTTAATAAAAAACACCCACACAAATCCTCTATTCACACCCTCTATCTACTCCTTCCTGCTGCTTGGGATCTCCCCTAAGGCTACGGCCCTGGTGCTGCACGCGCGCCTGCCAGCGGTGTGAGCAGCTGTGATCCCCGTTCTGCGGTGAGCTGCAGGGGGAAAGACGAGGGGGGGCCCGGCCATGATGTCACCAGCAGGTTCGCCCTCATTGGCTGAACCACTTGGGGGCATGGCCACCGCACTCGTCACCAGTACTAAAGACAATTTGACTGTCTTCAGGAAAAACTGGTCGGGCAACGCGGCGGCCAAGGGACCTAGTGGGCCCGGCCCCATTGAGGGGCAGTTCTTGTCCCTGCAGTGCACGCCATAGCGCACTCTGCAGCAGGCACCGGAGACCTAGCCTAAGCCTGAACCCAGACATACACACCTGCTCTCACCCACGCCTACCTGCCATCTATTCCCCTGTAAATGGTGTTAAAATTCTGATTTAATACTGACTAACCTTAAAACTCGCCACACAAATCAAGCAACCCAATAGCCTGCAATAATGGCTATTGTCCCACACCCACAGTCACTCCTACCACCCATTGTGGCCAAGCACTGCCATCTACAGCACTTATTCCCTCACCTGCTGTCTCTGTAAATCTCCCATCATACCACTTGGATTGTAAGCTCTTCGGGGCAGGGATTTCCTTTCCTATTGTCTGATTTTGCTACGCTTATTGTATTATAATTCCCTGTACTGTATTCTTTGTGAAGCGCTGAGTACACTTTTGGCGCTATATAAATAAAGACATACAATACAATACTAGGAAGGCTATAGATATTTCAATAGTAACCAAACAGTGTAAAATAAAGAATAATCTGGGTTATGATGACCCTAGAAATAGAACATAAACCAATCAAACCGGAATAATATAGGGAAAGGAATGCTAGGGCATAATCATATGTCGGGAGAACGCTGCAGCATCATAGGCTATACAACATAAAAATGGTAACAATAAATAAGAATCCTATAGCCTTTAGTTGCATGTTTGCTCGATGGGCAGGCCACACAGGGCAAGCCAGAGGAATACAGTAGATCCTGTTAAGTGAAAGAAGGTAAAAAGTAGACGTTCTGTGTTGATGGAAGTGTAAAGACCCACAATGCTGGAAATGTAGCGACAGTCAGGATAAAGTTTTTAGATGTTACCGCACTCAGTTTAGATAATTATAGTCGGTGTAGTTTCTCTTTGTGAGGTGCAAAGAGAAAATATCCAGCTCAAAATGTAAATACCACATAGTTTAGAATTACAAAAAGCCTCGTTTTTGTTTTAGTATGAATATAATGATCTGGAAATGTAGGAGTCAATGGGAAAGATGTATCAGTATAAAGAAATTGCAAATAGAAGTTTGTTTTGATGCATTGCTCTGTTTTCTGCTTGCGTTTGTGTCAAATGTAAGGATCTTACAATCTGCAGGATCTTGTTAATTGAAGGAGTTGGCGTTGAGGAAGAAGTAAGTGGGATTGTGCAGAGGTAGAACTATGAGAGCAGGGTAAAGCCTGGAGATGGAAATGCTTTAATATACATATGAAATATTTTACCAAAGACCAATAAATGAAAAGCTGTAACATCATCGAATGTCAGCAATGGGGTGACACCCTTTGGCTGCCCTTCAACTGCCGCCTTCGCTGTGAATCAGGTGTTGTTTCTAAGAGTTTCTTAGGTAAAGTGAAAAACAGTTGATCTGAAAACAGTTGATCAGCAAACAGACACCCACAGCAGAGAAGCAGGAGGGAGGTGCTGACAATATCCAGGTCTTTAAAGTTGTGGCTGTCTTTCCCTGTTAACCCTGTACATGTTGGCACAGCGGGCAGAAGAAGACACAAAAGTGACATAGATGCAGAGTTTCTAACATCTCATTATAATCTGTGCTTCTTGGAACTCCTCCTACTGACACTCCCCAAATCGCAAGGTGATGCAACTAGACCCGTTTTTCCCAAAAGGCCCACTAGGCCCAGGCTTGGGCAGCAAAATCCGGGAGGGCAACATCTCGGCACCCTGCCACTTCTATTTGCCGCCTCCAGAAGATTTCGGAAGGCCAGTGGCTCGGTGGCCACCCTCCTCTAGCTTTACGGCATCATTTGCATCATGTTGCCATGACAATGCGTAGTCACGTGGCCATGACAACATTGCGGCATCATTTGATGCCACATGCTGTCACTACGATGCTGGAGGAGGGGGCGGCAAAAAGGTGAGTGCCTAAGGGTGCACCATTGGTAAAACTGGCCCTGGATGCAACAGTACAAAACTTGGAGTGAAAGATGTTGATTCATTGACATAAAGAGATGCACAACAAAAATGATGCAATTTGCGTCACATTTGCTCCAAATTTGAGTTGATACATCCCCCCAATAAACTCATTGGTCGTAGTAAAAAAAATCAGCTCAGTTAAAATCTTCCTATATTGCTTTTTTCCTTGTGATTGGGATGTGACATATCCTGCAAATGTTTTATTAAAGAAACCATTTTCATTTTGATAATGACATTCGTTCATTTCAAACCATAAATTATTTCTGGTGTGCCCAAGGTAGTTTAAGGCTAATTTCACCCTAAAACATAATATAACGACAAGTATAATGACTTAAATTAGTGAATGCATGGGCTGAAAAAAAAGTAATGTTTTAATAAAACAGGATGCCGTAAAAAAGTCTTCACAGGATTTAAGTGGTGATTGTTACACTGTATGAGGTAATGTGTAATTAAGGCCATCAAAACTGTAAGAAAGTGCCTTGAGTACTCAAGAAAGTGCAGATCATTTCATTATTTCAAAGAAGAAAAATTCCCACAATTTATTTTCTTTTCTGCCGTAGAGCATTTTCTCTTCAGGGGTATACTTAGTGACATGGTGATAAAAAAAAGTATTTGCTCTACAGTGCTTCTGCGTTCTTTATTTTCCTGACATTTTCCCACTGTGACATTTTCTGTCACACACAAGTGTGTGGCTTTTAGTGCTTTGTGACTAAGAGTAAAGTCCCAGCTGGGGAAGAAAAACACACCTAAAATGAGCTACATGGACATCATGCTTTCATAATTTTGTCAAACGTTTATTACACCTTCTTAAATATGAACTGATGTAGGCCGAGATTTACAAAAAGAGGTGTTAAGTCTTAAGGCACCTCATGGCCTAACCACTTGAAAGGCGTATCTCTGCTTACTGAATATGACCTTTAAACGCTAGATATAATAATATTTTTTTAGGTATGGCTGTTATTTGAAAATCAAACAGGTGTTTGTGTGCAAATATATTTCAGGGTCTGGGCAAATTTAAATGTTTAGGATACATTTGCAAATAGTGACGACCGGGGGGTTTGCATATGAAACGCCCCTATCCCCCCTGCTGCAGGAGATAGGGTGTACAAGTAATCAGTCTCTCCTTGCAATGCAGACAGGGTTTCTGCCTGCTTCAGCGTAGTGTAGCTCAGTCAGTTTTTACCTTTAGTCTCGGGTCTTCTGTGGTGGATCCAGGCCAAGGCTTGTAGTGAGGAGTAGAATAAGTAGAAAGGGCACCAGGAATTTTTAACAGAATGCTTGCTTTGTCAGCAGGATCAGCATACCAAACAGCATAGACAGGACAGGCTTTCAGTATCTCATGTAGCAGTTCCCCCTTTGACTGCAGTTCCTCCCAGGACCCAACTTAAGCCTGGAAAGGTGTGGAGTAGGCTCAGCCCCAGGTCCCTACTTAAACCTGGGCTATAGCCCTGCTACCTACAGCATGGGAACCTCTGCACCAGGCACCTAGGAGTTACTCCACCAGCCCAGCACAGAACCTCTCTCTGGGGTGGGTCCCCAGCTTATATACCCAGGGGGTGTAAACCTTTCCCCCTTTCTGTCTCTGGGCAAAACATGCTGTAGCAAGTCTGTCACCCCACCGGTCACATGACCTACTAGAACTGTCCTGGCCCTGCCAGACAAGCATGTGCCTGGATATAGCAACAATATAACTTGTCTCTAAGGCCGAGTTCAGGGTGGATGCTACGCGACGTGCGTGCGCTTGCATGCACACACGTCCGTCGCAATTTCGGGTTGTTTGGTGGGAGTTTTCAAACTGAAAACTCCACTGGCAGCAAAGTACAGCGTTGACTACATTTTGCCGCTACAACCCAAAATGATTTTAGGGGCTGCAGTCGAGTCACGTGTGCTGGTTCAGCGAACCAGCTCCGTGACACGTTCGCCACTCCCCCCGCCACGCCCCCAAATGCCACGACCCAACTCCAGCAGCCAAGGCACAGATCGCTGGGCTGCAGGAGCGCGCGGCGGAGGCGCGCACGGACGCTCGTGGCCGTAGCATCCACCCTGAACTTGGCCTAAGACTGCTCACATGCAGGACTGTGTGCAATGGGTTTAACTCCAACACTGCCAGCAGCTGCCATAGCCAAACTTGCTAAAAGGGACCTGATTTTACACACATTTTTTTTGCACACTTTCTCACACATTTCACACACATTTTCATTTGCACACATTTTTTTAAGGCTTTTTTAAGTTAGGAGAATCAATGTTTTTTGATCCCTGAATACCCTTGCGATTAAATGCCATTTTTGCAGTGAATTTAAATGTTGTTGAATTATTTGCCCATCTGTACCTATAACCCGATGATCATTTGTCAAATCAATAATTGATCTTCATTCTGCTGTAAGTAGCTGAAGGTTTTGACTTCAACCATTGGAGAAGGAGCGGCTCAGTGAGTAAAGACACTGACTGACCCTGAGATTGCTGCAGGGGAGCCTGGTTCAATTCCCGGTGTCGGCTCCTTGTGACCTTATCTCCCTGTGCCTCAGGCACCAAAAACATAGATTGTAAGCTCTACGGGGCAGGGACCTGTGCCTGCAAAATGTCTCTGTAAAGCGCTGCGTACAATTAGCAGCACTATACAAGAAAATGCTATTATTATTATTATAAGACAGGCAGTGGTCACAGCTCTCACAGACAGGCAGAAAATAGAGAAAAATGGTTCAATAGATATACGGGTACAAAAAAATAGGTATAGTACCTGCTAAATATGTACAGTTGGAGGTTATGAAATTGGTCTTTCTCCCAAACTGCATCGTGACTAACCGACAACGTGCAATTTTGCATATAAAATGGACATATCCCACAGATTTGAAATCAAAAACTGCCAATTTTGCACGGTTTGAACATGTTAAGGGCCTAATGAATTGAGCAAGATCTGTGTTAAAACATCTAGTTTTGCCCAGAAATGCAATTATTGCAATTTAATGAATTGGCCCCATTGACTAGCTTGTGTACAGCAATCTTCACATCTATTAACATAGTGACACTGACTTTGATTTCTGAAACCTGTTGAGCATACAGATACAGTGGGGAAAAAAGGGGATTTATTCTCACAACACATAACCTGGAAAAAGTTGTCCTACTGAAGACTAAGGAGGTTTCTATAAGATGAAGTGGGCAAATGCTGTTTTTTTATCTTCTTACCTTACCTCCTTACCTTCTAATTTTATACTGCACCATCTCAGGTATGCTTGTTGTTTTAGTTTAATATGGGCGGTAGTAAAAAAAAATTATATTTGTGATTAAGATTTATAAATGATGGCTTTGTTAGCTAATCTTTAAATGCGTTTTATATAAAATGTTTCCAAAGTTATAATCAAATTGCTAAATATTTGATAAAAGTATGTTCTGAAGAGATTGCACTCATTATTGTTTGCGAGTTCTGTAATTCACTGTAGAAATATACTGCAAGCGTGTAATGACAGAGCATCCATATATAGAGCATACATGGGACTACAATACTGTAAATATTGTGAATCAAGCTATTTTCAAGTGGCAGCTGTTACCTATGCCTGTAACCAACATGTTGTGAGGATTTACTAAGTGCTAAGTTACAACAATCTAAGTGCCTGCAAGCAAAGATGGAGCCTTGCCCACAAAGAGATACATTGGCTGAGTCATGAGCGGGAGGGCGTGGCCCACTGGTTGAAGGATGTTCCTACTGCGGTGCGGTCAGCCAAGTGAGGATCACAAGGAAATAATCATGGAGCCCAAGAGGAAAAGTTACCGTGACCTGCTCTGTCCGTTAAGAGTGGAGAGCCACCTTCAAGTGGGAACGATCCTGAGACCAGAGATCATCGACTGTGGAATCTCCTACATTGAAGTGACCAGTGCCCTCGGTGTAACTTCTCATATCTGAGGCGGTGCCAATGCTACCATCCTGAAATATATATGATGAGGTCCACGGAGAGTCTCTGGAACGAATGTCCAGGAGATATAGGGATGTTCCAGCACTTCTTCCAGGATGTCGAGACACCAAACAGACTTTTTGGGGATCTAGCTCGAAGCCCAAGTAGAGAGACACCGAGGGAGGGCGACCTTCCGAGATGTAGCTTGGGGAGACCCAATACCCAAGGCCGCAGAAAGGGAGAAAGAGCAGGGACAAGTGTCCTGGGCCCAGTGGCGCACTGGAAGTTGTACCCGACCAGAGGTCAGTCCAACTTCTTTGCCTGGATGCAGTGAGAGAGGCAGGCCCAACAGGAGACCCGCAGCAGCTGGGGGAGAGCTGGGGCACCAGAGGCCTGAGACCATCACCAAGGTAACTGTGTTTTGTATGTATTTGGGGGGTGAGGGGTATTGTGTGTATTTGGCGGCTTGGGGGGGGGGTTGTATGTATATGGGGTGGGGTTTTTTGTATGTATTTTGTGGGGGGGAGGCAATAATTATTGCGGGGGGATTGTGTGTGTGTGGCCAGGGGGGGAGGGAATGAGTGTGAGATGGGGGATTGAGGGAGCGGGATTGAGTAAGAGGGGGGTAATTGGTGGAGGCTGGGGCAGTGAGGAGAGACGGAGTAGAAGAGAGGAGGACAGGAGGGAGAGAGAGAGGATTAAGAGTGAGACATGGGGCTCGCAATACATGGGAAGACGGGGGAAATAGAGGGGGCTCGCGAGGTGTGAAATGGGGTGGCTCGCAAGACCGTCGACATTTATTTATTTATAGAATATTTTACCAGGAAGTAAAACATTGAGAGTTACATCTCGTTTTGAAGTATGTCCTGGGCATAAAGCTATAACGATACATGGTTACATTAAATGAACAGGGTTATACAGCCAATTCACATACTTTTAAGGACAGATAGAGTTGGAAAATTGGGTACAAGGGAATAAAAGGGCTGGTGAGTTTCAGATTGAAATGGGGCTGGGGTCGCTGACATGGGGGGCCCTGTCAAAACTCTAGTCCTGGGCCCTGGAAAATTTGTTGGCGCCCTGCCAATACCCCTGCCAGACCAGAAAAGGTGTTGCTGCTGCTCATGCCAGTGTCCATAGAAGGGCCTCTGTCCACTGCTAAGGAGATGCCAGAAAAGCCCTCTAGCCTCAGCGGAAGGATAAATCATGACCCCTGGGAGTACAGAACATCTTGCCGAGGAGGTCCCCGATCGTGCGGTCAAAGAGGAGCCCGTCTGCAAATGTCCTAGCAACCCGGGAGGAGGTCGCAGCTACCACAGAAGTTCCAGAGGAGGTGGCTGCATCACCATTCTCAAAGGAATCCTGGCTGGTAGAAGAACAAAAAAATAGTATTCAAGCACACACCCATAAATTGCTACCATTGGAGGTACTGTAGCAGCAAAACAGCGCTTTGCAAATGAGGAAGAGGAAGAAGAGGCTCTGACCCAATACCTGGCAGTGTACAGAAGGAGCGGTATTTATCATCGGATGTGCTCTGGGGTATAAAAGAGCAGAAGGAGCTGTAGGACTGGGACCTTCCAGGGAAGCCACACCGGACAAATGTGTAAGGTGAGCCGGGCCGAAAGGGCCGTACTATGGCATGTCCGTGACTTCTGGGACTTTAGTTACTGCTACATCCTCGAATGGCTCATGGACATAGCCTTAAAGAAGAGGGAAGTCATTGCTCAGCTCCCTGGGACACTCTGGTTTCAATTGTATATAAAAAAAGAAAACAAATCGGATTGCTGCTTTAATGAGCTATGATAAATCATACATTTTCATGAGGAAACATTTCAAAACACCTCTGCCATACAACATTTTCTGCACATAAAAACTATTGAGTTTCCTTGTAGGTTTTGCTACCCTTGAATGATAGTAATTTATACAGTACAATAAGTTATGCTCAATATTTGAACATTTCACAAGTCTCTTCCTCAGAAGTACTGGTTTATAAAAGAACTGACTTTCCTTTTGGAAGAAAATTACCGTTTTATTAAACACCTTAAATGACAATGATCAGAGACATGGGCATCCAGGTTAGTACACAAATCCGATATCTTTGAGGTCTATTTTCTGGGACATGCTCGTGTAAGGGCACACAAGCAAATTCTAAATTATTTTCAATGTGTTTTTCAAAATATAAAAGACTCGCCAGATCGAGACCTTTGTTGCTTTTTTAGTATGCGTTGTGATACCTTGAGGCTGGCACACTTACAATTCCCATGTCAAATCCATAAGTAGTGCCAAGATTTTAACTACTGTGATTGGGATATCATATGAATATGCACCGAGGCATCTCACAGAATTCTTTCCTAGCCTTAGTCAAAATTACAGCTATTGTCAGTGATAAATGATGTAAGACGTTTGTTTCCGGGTAATCCCAGAGCTGTTGACAAATTCTGGCAGCTGGCAGTGGCAAACCACATTAACAAATAGAGGAAGTCCTGCAGGCCATTAAGAGAATTCCTTCTACAAGTACTGCACCGACACACTTTATTCGAGCAAATACCCAGTATGTACCTGGCAGATACCTGGAATGCGCCGCTCCTCACCTCTGACAAGCCCCGTTGCGTTTGCCTTCCCAGCCTGGGTTCATGCCTGGCTGACGGGCGGCTGATCTGTTAAATGATAATGATTAGGATTTAATAGGCTGCAATGCTTCGCGTGTCTACCAGATGGCATAAATTTAAGAATTGTAATGCAGTATATATATATATATATATATATATATATACTGTGCAGTATTGCAGCCAGCGGGAATAAAATGCTTCAATCCCTGCCTGGAAAATAACCCAATGCACTCGGGCAGAAAACAGTCACAAACCTCAATACACCCGGGTATACCCGAATTCGTGGGACTAGCCGAGCTCGAATAAAGTGTGTCGCCAGTGTACATTTAAAATAAACTCACAAGTACTTGAAAAGGGAACACAACATGTGTTAGCATTGTCTTGATGCTAGGCATGATGCTAGACCATATAAAGACAGCAGCATTAAGGGTAGGTGATAACTTTAACTTCACATTTGAACTAGTGGAATTATATATGATTGTTTTACACGGCAATTCATGTAGATTGTGCTTTCTTTATTGGTACCTATTAAAAGGTGTTCTAGTTATTGATCTTGCTTTCGTTTAAAGTGGGCACTGAAGTATAACCTGAAAAGGCAAGCATGCAAATAATATATATATGGTTTCAAGGCAAATGTCAAAGACATGCCATGCAAAAAGTATTTGCTTTGTCACATTTCATAGTACATCTGGCCCCAAAACAACTGCCCTTAGCAAGCATCATTTTGTCATGTACAAAGTGTTTGTGAATTCAATTGTGTACCGTAGATCCTGGATAATGTAGTGCTACTTTAAGATATAATAGGGGAAAAGTAAATAGTGCATATGTCTTTGCTGGATCATGGTTTTGTACTGTGTGACATATCCAAACTGTAGCTTTTTCTTTAGTGATACAGTTGTGTCGTGTGAGATTGTCGCATGTAAATATACCTGAATGGAAAAGAATACAAGGAACCATAGCGCAGATCTATATGGAAAAGGTATGTTTATCTATTAAAATTGTAAGAAATGTACTTACAATAAACACATTATTTAAAAGAATATAAAAAACACAACAGGAGCTTTATCACCAACGCTGTTACTGGCCCGCGGTCTCACCGCCTCCTCGGTACACAGCCACTCTGCTCTCCCTCGCTCTGACATACACGGGAGACGCAGGAGAGCAGAGCGGAAGCATACTGCGGAGGTGGTGAGACCGCGGCCCGGTAACGACACGAGTGCAGAAGCTCTTATTGGGTTTTTTAACATGCTTTTAAAGAATGTGTTTATTGTAAGTACGTTTCTTACAGTTTTAATAGATAAAAGTATCTTTTCCATAATGATCTGCACTTTGGTACATTGTATTCTTTCCATTGAAAAGACCTACATGACGCCATGGCAACGTGACGTCATGACGCCACCGCCGGAGCAAAGGTAAGGGGGGGGGGGTCCGGAAAGAGGGGAATGCTGGCAGGGGGGCGCAGGGAAAAAAAGAATGCACTCCCCTGAAATAATCCATAAGAGCCGAGATTCCCATCATAACATTACAGTCTAAAAACTTTGTTGCACTTTGGTGTTCTCTGCTTTTGCGGTGAAATCCTTTGCTCCCCCTGGAATTTGGAGACACATATATACAAGGAACTACTGGAGACGGTTACAAATGTCTTGAGCTGCAGAGGGACTGCAGGCTGACAGCAAGACAAAAGGGACAAGACCTCTATACCTGGACTCAGACATTGCCATAGCACACAAGGGTGCAGACTCAGGAGAGCAGAGAGGCCTTCCCTACAGCTACAAGAAACAGATAAGAGACATTCTTATGGGACTGTTGTATATGTATGTTTGGGGGTGGTGATTAGCGAGCTACCCACGCAGTTAGAGATATTCTCCAAAGCGGAGTTGGTCTTTCTTTTGTTTATTTTGAATGTTTTGATGTGTTAAAGGAACAGGCGCAATAAAGCCTCATTTTAGTTTCACTTTAAATGATCTCCAATGTGTACCTCTGCACACGTCTCTTACATGTTTATTCTCACGGACAAAAATTCTTATGACCCCATGGCCAGGTGGTGTAGGACATTTTGCCGCTGACATTTAGCCGCCGGCTGTTTTACCACCAAGGTAACCCCCTAACCTTACTTCTTAATCATAAAACCCCTCTTTATCCTAACCCGTTAATCCCTGACCCTAAAAGCCCCTAACCTTAACCCCTAAGGCTAACGCTAATCATTACCATAAAAACCATAACCCCTTAACCCCCAAATCCTTAACCCCTTAACGCTAAACCTTAACCCCTTACCATAAAAAGGGTAACCTTAACCTTAGTCCTTAACCTAAAAAGCTTAACCTTAACACATTACGCTAACCCTTACCCCTTAATCTAAAATACTTATCCCGTTACCCTAAAACCCCTAAAGTTAACCCATAATGCTAACGCTAATCACTTACCTAAGGGTGAAATGACTGGCAGCTGACTATCCTCTGCAGTGGCAGCAGCGGAGTGGCTGCAGAGCAAGGTCCCATTCCAGTGGCCAGGAGTCATCAAACTCCATCAAGCAGGAGTTAATATCGCACCCAGTAAAAATGATTACATAGGGTGGTTTTACCGCACTGTTATCACCAACGTCTTCAACATTGTGGTAATATTTTACTGGGTGTAATACTTAAATGTCAATCATGATGCAGTAATTAAATCCACTGATAAATACGAGTTAATTAGCACAAGCGATGCAGTGGGTAATAATATAAGGCAAGCAATGGAAAAAACCCTACCACCATCCATACCCCCAATGGGTGTAACTAGCCTCCATAGGGCACATCCCCCACCCCACCCCCCACCACCTCTATAGTAATGGGCAATAGTCCTATTAGTCAATAGTGCTTATGGCCAAAATAAATACAACATACATAAATAAAACATTACAAAAACATACATTAATATTAACATATTACTATACAACATAATAAAATAACTGCACATATCAATGTTAAAATGAACCTCAATGAGAGCCTAGGTTGCCATATTGGCACTCAATGGAAGCTTGAAATAAATGTTGAAGGCCTTTTTCTCCTCTAGTGTCATAGTGGCAAGGAGGTGACACTGACATGCACACTGGGTTCTCCCACACCAAAGCTAGCAGTACCCACATTTTTTATATTAGTCACAGTATGATTCACTTTGTTTTCTATATGTGTTAGTGTTTAAGAATTTGCAATGTCATTAGTATGTTTAAGTACTGGGCTTTAAAATTAAAAGTAGCAATCCTGCCTAGCTGCTTTTCTAAATAATTTTTGACATGATTGAAACCAGGGATCCTCCGGAACTGAAGCGATCCATTCTCGGCTAATGTAGGGTGCATCCTACTCACGGCCACCGACAGCTTTCCCAGGGCCCAGGGCTAGAGTTTCTGGTCGGCGACCTTGTGAGACCCTCCTCGCTCTCTCACACCTCTATTTTCTCCCCTCCTTCTCACACTTTCCCCAAGTATTACTTCCTTTCCCCCCTCTCTCCCCTCTCTAGCTCACTCTTCCTCTCTTTTCCTCCTCCCTCTCTCTCCATCACACACTCTTCCCCTACTCCTCTCACACTCTCCCTCCCCTCTATCACTCAATGGAGCAGTGTGGGAGGGAGGCACGGACCGGCAGGGGAGGGAGGCACAGAGCGTTGGGGGAGGGAGGCACAGACCAGCTGGGGAGGGAGGTATGGACCGGCAGGGGAGGAAGGCACAGAGCATCGGGGGAGGGAGGCACGGACCGGAGGTGGAGGGAGGCACAGCGTCGGGGATGGTCCCGGCTCTCCCTCCAGCAGCCCAGATCATACTAAACTCAACGTGATATTGCTAAATACAGATTAATTAAAAGCAGTTAAAAGCCTCCAATGCTTCAAGTTTCATTAACTCAACACTGAAGTTTAAAAAAAATACTTAGAATGTTTGTTTAAGGCATGGATCATCAAGAATTACCTATTTAAACGTGACTGCATTGATGCTAGTATTCAACAACTAACAAGTATATCAGCGCTATAGGCAAGGTGCACATGCATTTATATTATATACACAGTACACTTTTTGTATATATATATATATATATATATATATATATATATATATATATATATATACATACAGTATATATACATATACATATTATCTTCCTCCACGAGATGCTCCTTTAACTACAGTATTATTCTTGGGCAGATCTAGTGTACACTTGTATAAACGTTTTAAATGCACCTACCCGAAAAATATGCTCTTATTTCATCAAGCATAGCATTCTTGACCATCTGAACCTTTGATCACTGGTAGCCGTGTCTTCAGTACACAAAAGTTGGACCCCCACATATTCTCAGAACTCCAGCGGGAGGAAGCTCGGTGCCTGCTTTGATGCTAAAATTGACTACACTTTTAAAAATAAATATTCTATTTTTTTTTCTCAAGACTAATTTAACTCCACTTTTGTAACATTTCCTTTCTAATTATTTATAAATCTGTTTACAGCAGGTCATTTGGGTCGAGCTTTTGCTGAAAGTTAAGAAGATAGATTGATTTTAGAAATGCCAAAGCCCCAGAACTGTGGAATTCTGTCCTGCCCGTGACATTTTCTCTTTGACCTTGCTGTAGGTATAGCTTTGATTGAAGAAATTCAGACAGTTAACTCCTAAAGTTTCCCTTTTTATTATCTTTTTGAATGTTATATATTGGAAAATGAACACTACTTGCCGCGCTCTCTTACATTTATTTACAGTTATAATATCAAAGCAACTAATATAATAATTTCTCACATTGTTTTATTATCATACAAACATTACAATCTCCTCTATCTGCAACATAATATAGGGTTGGGTTTTTTGCCAACCTGTGACTTACAGTATAGTACCACTTCTCACTTCCTATCAATTCCTTTTGCATTATGGCTTGAATTTCACACCACAGCAAATAAAACAAACTAATTATGTACGAATGCAAGAAATATATGCCTTCTAAACCAGCAGTGCTTGAGTATTATTACTTTCTATATACTGTACAGTACACCAAACAGGCTGAGGCTGTTTTTCAGACGGAAATTCCAATATACAGATGCAGCCACCAGTATTAGAACACTTACCTGGAAAATTCTGGGGCAGTCTCACAGTAAATACCTCAACATTTCTGTGACATTCTTATAGGCCCATCGGAATAACACAGCAGGGGGTCCCTACAGTCCCATTCAAACCCCTGCTGTGTTATTCCGATGGGCCTATAAGAATGTCACAGAAATTTTGAGGCATTTACTGTGAGACTGCCCCAGAATCTCCCAGAATTTCCCAGGTAAGTGTTCTAATACTGGTGGCTGCATCTGTACTTCCATGGGGATTTTTGACAGAAAATGGGCCGAATGACCCCTGTGGTGTACACAGAATGCCCCGTCTGGTGTACACAGAATGCCCCCTGTGGTGTACACAGAATGACCCCTCTGGTGTACACACCAGGGCTGCTATATTTCTAGATGGACTCTCAGAGTAATAACCAGGGATGAATGCAGCCTTCACCTTTTCTGTATATCGCCCTATAATTATTTTGCCCTTTCTGCCGGATTTAAAAATAAACTGTGTCGTGTACACAGAATGACCCCTCTGGTGTACACAGAATGCCCCCTCTGGTGTACACAGAATGACCCCTCTGGTGTATACAGAATGCCCCCTCTGGTGTACACAGAATGCCCCCTGTGGTGTATACAGAATGCCCCCTCTGGTGTACACAGAATGCCCCCTGTGGTGTATATAGAATGACCCCTGTGGTGTATACAGAATGCCCCCTGTGGTGTATATAGAATGACCCCTCTGGTGTATACAAAATGCCCCCTCTGGTGTACACAGAATGCCCCCTGTGGTGTATACAGAATGCCCCCTCTGGTGTACACAGAATGCCCCCTGTGGTGTATATAGAATGCCCCCTCTGGTGTACACAGAATGCCCCCTCTGGTGTACACAGAATGCCCCCTGTGGTGTATATAGAATGCCCCCTCTGGTGTACACAGAATGCCCCCTCTGGTGTACACAGAATGACCCCTCTTGTTTTTCTGAAATCAGCAGGTTTTTTAAAGATTAGTGCAATAACAATATTTGTGCAATGTGCTTTCATAATTGAGCCCCGGCTTGTCTATGTCAGTGCTTGATTTTTTTTCTAACTGTACCCTCTGTTTAACAATTAGTCAATGCATCACTTAAACTCTGCTACTGTACCTAAATGCATTACACTTATAAATTAAGTGGCACTCTGCTATATTTCTAGATGGACTCTCAGAGTAATAACCAGGGATGAATGCAGCCTTCACCTTTTCTGTATATCGCCCTATAATTATTTTGCCCTTTCTCCCGGATTTAAAAATAAACTGTGATTGAAATGATTACACATCCCTATAAGTTTTGCAAGATAAATTTACATTTTTACATTTTTGCCATGTACTGGCACTGAAAAGGTAAAATAACTGTTATTATGGTTACAGGGCAAGACATATCCCACAGCACAGTTCAACGTGGACATGACAGAATATAACAATTATACTAAAGCATTACATACACGGGTACAATGCATATGGAAGCCCTACCTGTAAGAGCTTATAATATAAAAGGGAGAGGAGGCGGGGAAGCACGGTAAATAGAAGCAGTGGGTCTCCAGAGCTGAACCCTGTTAATTTCATCTTTGTGGACCCCTTGTTTCCAGAGATATTTACCTCTGAAAGGGGTGCCGGGTTTTCTGCAGTTTAAAGCCCCCAGTCACATGGGCCAATAGGAAGCAGCACGGTATGATGTCACAGCTTCCTATTGGCCAACAGGGCCCGGAAGTTTTGAAAAGCAGACATATAGTGAACTCTGGAGTGGCTACCGGAACCCACTATTGAAGTACCTCTGAAAGCACTGGGCCGCCAGAGCTAAAATGAATGGGGTTCAGCTCCGGAGACCCCCTGCTTCAATCCTGTATTGAAAAAATGTAAGAAAAAAAGAAATGGATTTGATTGCCTCTTTAAATATGATTCAGAATTATATGGACAGCGATTCCAGGGACTTGCATGGGAAGGCGGCAGAGGAAGAGAGGTGTGTGTGAAATAAATAATGCTCAAAGCAACATTTTGAATGGACCGCAGAAGGGACAGATAGGAGGGAGAAAAACAAGCTAGGAGTACAGATGTAGTGCAGCTCACAGTTCCCAAAGCCCCGCCTACAAACGTCTGCTGTTATGCCCCCGACTACCACGGGTGCTTCCACTTTAAGGAAATAACTTTTAAGCAGTAATATTTAGATTCCAATGCTTTTCCTCGTGTATAGCTCAGCTTTGGGAACATTAAGCCTTGCAACACCTTTATTTGAGACTGGGCACTTTGATATACACTAATGAACGGTGAAGTACCAAGATAATTTCTAGGAACCAGACTTGGATTATTGTGAGGATGGAGAATTGGAACATAGGGATGGAATTGATGGGTGGGACGATGAGTACTGGTTTTGACATGTTGCGTTTGGGATAGTAGTAGTTTATTCATGAAGAGATAAGAGAGAGTTAGTGACGGGGACGGGAATACAGTATGTGGTCAAAAGGAGAGAGGTATGTTTGAATATTATGAGCATACAGTAATTATGAAATCCAAAAAAGGGTGAGGGTTACCGATGCTGAATGAGAGTGTGACAAAGTCACAAAGTCACCCACAGAAAGTACATTTGTGATGCACACCACATTAATATCTATTTATATTTTATACAGTGATGATATAATGTGAAAAAACCATAAGTGATAAGAGTGACAAAAATAAAAATAAAATTACAAGTAGTCAACATCCAGACTCCTTAATACGTGGGATACCGACAGGCCAATATTTGCGCCTTAGGAGAAATTGCTCAACTTTGAGAGACTTCAAAATAAAATCTAAAGATCTAAGAAATAGATTCCTTGAGAGAGGTTACTCTTTAAATAATCTAAAAAGGCATATAGCAGGGCTTTGATGCGTGATAGGGACACTCTACTGACTCCCAACACAAAAGTGAAGGACACTCATATCAGATGTATTGGAACCTACAGTAATAGATGGTCAGATATCAGAAAAATATTTTCACAACATTGGCATATCTTGAGATCAGATAGTGACTTGGCACTAGTACTGAATGAGACACCTAGCATCACAAGTAGAAGATCAAAAAATCTTAAAGATGATCTTGTGCATAGTCACCACCATAAAAAGACACCAACATCATGGTTACCAAATCCACCAAATGGCTATTTTGCCTGTGGCAATTGCAAGGCTTGCCAATATATGCAAACCACAAAAATGTTTGGAAATCATGACCAGTCAAAGCAATTTGAGATAAAACATTTTATTAATTGCAAAAGCTTTAACGTAGTATATCTTATCAACTGTATATGTGGTCTAAGATACGTTGGTAAAACAATTCGTGAACTACGTAGACGTGTATTAGAACACGTTAACTCAGTTATTAATAAAGCTGACACGCCGGTAGCACGCCATGTAAACTCGACACACAGTGGTAACCCTAGTTGTTTGCAATTCATGGGGATTGATCTGGTTAAGAACAATATACGTGGTGGTGATATAGATCTCAAACGTCTACGACGAGAAGCAGAGTGGATATATCGTTTAAAAACCCTATACCCATTAGGTTTAAATGAGGGATTTACGTTTACTTCCTTCATTTGAATAGTCTATTCCATTCTGTATTCCAGTGACGGTGCCAATTTGCCAATTCTGATGGAAATATGTTTCCCTACCAATTGCTTTTCTTCCTCATTGTAATATGAGGACAAGTATGTGATACAATTTGAGAATTATTTACTCTCCATCAATAATCAGTGACATAACTTCATTTGCTCTCTCTCTCCACAACAGTTGGCCAAATTCTGGTCAGGACCCAGTCAGCATCAGTATGTAACTGCGAAATGTGCAGAGCAATATATATATATATATATATATATACACAGTGGTCGACAAATGACCAAAAAATCTACTCGCCACACAAAAAATTCTACTCGTCACCTAGTACCAGACGTGTGCTGCTTGGGCCAATAGGAGCTCGCCACGATGTTAAATCCACTCGCCCGGGGCGAGCAAATGTATAGGTTTGTCGAACACTGTATATATATATATATATATATATATATATATATATAGCTATGTATTTCATTATACATTAATTAACTTCTATTCAATAAATACCACTATAAATTTGTTTTAGTGATTTTATTCTGTGGTACAACTTTGATGTGATCAACCTATGTGGAGAGGTTTTCACTACAACTGTAATCTCTTGCGCAATTGCCATTTAGCATCAGAAATCTCTGCCAGCTGTGCTAACGTAATTGTGTATTCTTGATGGTATATAACGTAGCCTGAGGGGTTGATCCGTTATCCACTTGCCCCTGACGAAGCTCCGCCTGGAGAGAAATGCATAGGGCATGGGGACAGTGACATGGTGGCGTCACGACACGTGGTGCGTCTGATTCAGTCACTGCTGAGACTCATTCAGCCGCGGTGCTGTTCCTGGAGGGCTGAGGGCAGAGACTGACAGCACTGTAGCTAAGCATTATGTGGCTACTTTTTTGAGTGTTTATGTTGCAACTTGAGTGCTACTGTGGCGGCCGAGTTTATTCTAACCTTTACCCGGTCTCGGCCGGTCCTCCGATCGGGGCTTCCCCCTCCCCTCTCCGGGTCCGCCGGGTCCCCCGGAGCCCCCCACCGCCATCCCCCACATTACAGCAACCCAGGGCTCCCTTGGGGAGCCCTGGGCACGCGTGCCATGCGCGCACGCTCCCAATGAAGCATGACCGCGCATCAATGACGCGCGGCACGCCGAGGGAAAAAAACGACGAAACCGGAACACCACGCGGCTTGCGGCTCGAGTTAGAATAAAGTGTGCCGCTACTGTACATGCACTATATGTGTTAATTGTATCACTAGAAATAGGTTTTCCCGAGTACAACTTGCTAGCGATGTTAGAGCTGGGCTGTTACTAGTAACGGCATTCATATGTTAGGTTAGCAGCAGGGACTCCCCATTGATTCACTCTTATGTATGTGTTAGTGTGCTGCGGCCTGCTGCTTGCCTTCTGTGAATACACACACGGTTACTAGATTGTGTTAAGAAGTCGGATGAATTGTGTAATCTGACATATGTACTGGTCTCAGCGTTCCAGATTTATTAGCTCGTCTGGGTAAAACTTCACTAATTTATGGCTGTTTATATTAATTATAGCTGTGGAGTACATTGACTGACTTACCTTGTGACCAATCAGCTAGCACCACGTGGGATTTTTAATTGTAATTTTATTTTTATTTTTGTCACTCTTATCACTTATGGTTTTTTCACATTATATCATCACTGTATAAAATATAAATAGATATTAATGTGGTGTGCACCACAAATGTACTTTCTGTGGGTGACTTTGTGACTTTGTCACACTCTCATTCAATTGTTAATACTATTAACTTCAAGTACTTAGGCAGCACCCATTTGTGTCATAATTATGACACGTGAATCAAATATAATTGTTAAAATTTGATATTGTTGATTAAGTGAGCGGTGTGTTTCCTCTCCTGTGTTGTTTACCTATGCTGAGACTGAAGTTGAAGATATATGTTCAGGTAGAAATCATGGTGGGGATAGAGAGAGGATGAGTTGTGAAGGAATAGAGTAACAAAGGCCAGTTATATGGAGGGGTGAAGAGAGAAGGTGGGAGACATTTTCCTCTTGTCAACCGGAAGACGGATTTAAGGGTTGTTTTGGGGCCAAAAGAAGGTACATGTTGGCATAGGTGGGTATTGCAGGATAGGACTTTGCATGAAATGTCATACATTGCTGGTATGTTTTGACTTATGAAGAGTGAGGGGGCTGCCACGGAGGAACAAAGGGGAGAGGATAAGAAATGAATATGGCGCAAAGGAGGGAAAGTGTATTTGTTTGAGAAGGAGTAGGGCAGCCTTGTAAGAAAAAATCTGCTACAGTACAGAACATTCATTTCCTTTGCAGCTAGCGAGTAAAACTAATCTTTCAGGTTGTAATAAAGTACTATAAGAACAGGAAATCATAAAAAGCAAGTAAATAAGAAAGCATCATTTGGAGTGTATTTCTTTGTACAGTATGTTCATTTTTCATTCTTTGCCAGTCTAGAGAGATCTTGTATTTGCAGCCTGAATAATAAACGAATGGTGTGCTTATAATGACAATAAGTTATGACATGATCAAGATGTGCATAGGAAGTTTTTTTTTCAAAGGCTGAGGCAGGAAACAAATGATCTTAACGGTGGATTCCAGTTTAATCAGCAAACATGCCGAGTACTGTTGCATCCTACTGTGTGTTTGTTTTTCATGTGTTTAGTATTCAGGAAGTTTAAGTTTAGAGAAACAGTTCCTCTAAATCTGCAATTTAGCTACTGTAAGTTTTGACTTTTTTTTGTGAAAGCAAATGCAACACAAAAACAATACAACATCTGCAAACTCAAAACTAATTGTTCGCTTTGACAACTAACCATTCTTATTTCATCTTCAGAGTTTCCTATTTAAAACCATTGTCCAAAGAATGACAAGATGGTCAGACTGAGTATAAAAGACAGTTGATGATGGTTATTTACTAAGGGCTTTCAATTTGTGGGCACAAATAAGACAGGTGTGTAATCACACAAGGGATAAATGTCTGGTCTTTAAGAAGACTACATATTTGTCCTGTATAATTGATGTTTAGATAATCCCTGGGTTTAATTTAAATTATTGTCCTAATAGGGAAGTGAGACAATTTGAAACTTGCTGTTTAGGATCAATTTGAAGATGGAGGTACAAATTAGATCAATCATCTGAGTGACAAAATGTGCAGTGGTAGAAAGGCCATATTTACAAAGCACTGCTTAGCTAAAAACACCATACAGCACCATGAGACACAGCCCATTCACTTGTCTTTTAACTACTCTTAGTAAAAATGGGCATAACTACTCATAGTAAATATGGGCATAACTACTGTTAGTAAATATGGGCATTAGTGCCACAGACATTTTGGCTTTAGGGTCATCTGGTTACAGAGGCAACAAATCAACTACCAGAGATTTAATGACATCATCATGGTGACGATATGCCCTATCTATATTCAGAATTTTACCACTTCGGCACACAAAAGGCTAATTTGAGTTACAAGTTACATCTTAAAAATAGTCAGGCCTGAGTGACAATGACCCCGGCCTGATTTTCTGTGTTTGTCTGGAAGTGGGGTTATCCAAGAGCAAACCTTGTCTGGGATTGTGGTGTGATTAAAACCTAGATTCACAATTCTTTTTGACACTGGAAATAAGATTCCTCACGTGACCTGGTAACGCAAGAGGATGTGTCCCCAGAAGGTGGGCTTATTCAGTTTCAATGCAGGGATTTTTAGTATAAAAACCATGCATTTGGAATATGAATTTAGAACTCAACAAAGGGAGTGTTAATGCTATGACGGGGATTCTCATATTTCCAACTCAAGACCCTTTGAGAAACCTAATATCTGATAATTAATGAATGTTAGGAATTTCTGTTTGTTTTCTCCCATTATTTTTATGAAACTGTCTGCATATTATACTGTACTTGTTTCTTATAAACATTATTTTCTGTAAATAAGCACTGTGCTACTTTTGTGTAGTAAATCTAAAATGTAATAAGTACTATCTTTGGATCCTAATTTAACTTTACACACTTTTAAAGCTACAATTAAAGTTGCCATTTAAAAAAAAAATTATTTTTTTTAAATGCAATATGTGAATCAATACAATCTGCACACTGACAAGTGGTTAGATAAGTTGCCGATCAATCCGTTCTCCTGTAATCATCACCGAATCAAGGGTTATTTAATTCACTGGTAGGTCTGCACAAGAGTACACAGGATGCAAAGTTCTGTGGGGAAGATCATGTGATCAGGCAGGCACTAGATACAATTGGTGCACTGCTAGAGAGAGGGCAGGAATCAAGAGCCAGAGCCTGTCTCCGAAGAGGATCAGGTGTGACTTTGTAAATGTTTTTTTTAATTAAATGCTACAAGTATTTTCTCACAGTACAGAACTGATTTTATTAAACACATATAGGATATTACATTAACTGCAGCTTTAAGAGCGTAACTGCATTTTCAGACAGCATTTTGCTAAAATAGATTTCTGTGTGTTAATCATATTTTTCCTAGTAAACAGGGACCCAAAACTCTGTAAGTAGAACTTAAAACACTTTGGTGGTGGCAGCGTTTTAAGATCTATATTGTGACAGTTTAAGGGGAGATATTACTCATTCTAGGGACCCTGCAGGGAGGTAAAGGAGTCAGCTGGACTGCTGCATCTTTTAACCATTATCTACATTCAGTACACAAGTCATGTGCTCACAGTTGCGCCATTCATGACAATCCAGTTTCAAATTACAGCACACTGGGAAACAAGGACAAAACAAATGCAATCCTGACTATTGGTTTTTTTTTTATTTTTTATTTTTTTTAAACATCATATTAAAGGAGATCAGAGCCAATCATGGGGAAAAACTTTTTGTTTTAAATGTTGCTGAATTAAAAAAATACACATGTAAATGCAGCCATGGCCGCAGGAATCTTCAGGATGGGATTCAGTGAAATTTGTATTTTAAAAAAAGGATCTTTGTGGGGGATATCCCCCAAAACCTAGGGGAACATGTAGCTCATGGAAATCTGCTTTATCAAAACGTCAAGAAAAATCCAGAGTTTATGCAATTGCTGCTTTCTCGCCGTTATTCATGCAAACGCATTAATGTAACAAGTCACACGTCAGTAATCTGTACACCGTTATATTTAATCAGAGCTTCCTGCTGTTTTCTAAACTCTTATTTATATAGTAATGCTGCTCTTCTATGATGTGAAAAACTGCTATATTGCAATAAAATGTATTATTACTTTCTGTGGTTTTTCTTGTGTTTGTCCATTATCATTTGCCTTAAACTTTACATATTATATTTGCTGTGGCTACTGTATGTACAGTACATCATGTATACAAATTACCATTTATAAAGTCATTGTCCATGTGCTTAGCTTTTATAGACTGGATCAATTATAAATCATATTTTTATTTATTTATTCATTTTTGTTGGCTCCGGCGGCCTCATTTTTTCCAAGATATATACGTTCTGTTGCATAGGATTTCAGACACTCAAGTTCAATGCTGAAATCATGAACAAAATATGAATAGCTGTTGTTGGAGTAAGACGTGGTACAAATATCTTGTTACATAACGAGATCTCTAATCTACTGCACAGATTGTTCAATCATATTTGTTGTTGTAAATTGTAGCTGGCTATTCCCAATTGTAAACTTAAAGCAACCCCAGTGGAAATTCTTAGTAATCATTGTTAACATACTCTGATTAAAGCAGCATTGAATGCCCCTGAACATGCTGCAAAATTGTGCAATTTTTAACATTTCAATCTTCTCTTTACGGATCTAACATAACGTATCTTATGAGGCCAGCAGACCCTACTAATTCCCCTCGTGTCCTATAACTCCTTCCAAACACCAACATAGGAAAACCTTTATCCTGGCTTGGATAGAACTGCTATTTACTGTGATGCAGAAAGTGGAAATGGGACAGATTATACAGTAGGTGAAATATGAGGAGCTCAGTTTTGAACATAGTAAAAGAGCAATGCAAGCATTTAAAAAAAAAAATGGAATTCAGACTTGCAGCAGGGGGTCTCCGAAGCTGAGCCCCATTAATTTCAGGTCCGGGGACCCCCTGCTTCCGGAGATTCTTGCCTCCGAAGGGAGTACCAGTATCTCCTGCAGTTTTCTTTTTAAAGCTCCCTCGTCACATGGGCCAATAGAAAGCTGCATTGGATGATGTCACTGATTCCTATTGGCCTGCAGGGCCCGGAAGCTTTGAAAATAAGTCATAATGGGAATCCTGGAGTGACTACCAGCGCCCCCTAGGGAGGTAAGTATCTCCGGAAGCCGACGGTCTCCCGATCTGAAATGAATGGGGTTCATTGCTTGAATTGCTCCTTTAAATTTGAGGAGGTGGATTATCCTCTGCACAGAGCTGAAAGGTTATCCGATGATTGTATATAGAGGGGGAGAAGCCTTGCAGATTATCAGATGTCTAGGGTGTGTAGAAAACAAAGGCAGACAGGCGCACTGAGGGGTGTAAATGATTTAATGTTCTAAGACAGTGGGTAACCATCCACTGATACAAGGTAAAACACAATGAATCTAAACAATTAAAACAGTTAAAAACGGGACTGGTAATGGATCAATATAGTGGATGTGGGGTAGGGGGTGACCAAGATATTCTAGCTAAGCACTACAGAGAGGGTCCGGACCAATCTGAGTACTTACCCTGCTAGAGACAGGGAGACCCACTTCCACCAGCTGCAAATACTCCACAGGAACTGCCACCACGTGACCGCTACGCGTTTCGCACGTAGTGCTTCGTCAGGAGTATTTGCAGCTGGTGGAAGCGGGTCTCCCTGTCTCTAGCAGGGTAAGTACTCAGATTGGTCCGGACCCTCTCTGTAGTGCTTAGCTAGAATATCTTGGTCACCCCCTACCCCACATCCACTATATTGATCCATTACCAGTCCCGTTTTTAACTGTTTTAATTGTTTAGATTCATTGTGTTTTACCTTGTATCAGTGGATGGTTACCCACTGTCTTAGAACATTAAATCGTTTACACCCCTCAGTGTGCCTGTCTGCCTTTGTTTTCTTCTGTTTGTGAGCCCCCCTCGTGGGAGCTCACTTTTGTAGGGGACGTGTGGAATTCCCCCCCCCCCCCAGACTGAAGGCTGCAAGAGGGAGTCTTCACAGTACCTTCGTTAGCGCGGAGCAACGCTATCCCTACGTGGTCTAGGGTGTGTAACTGAAAGAGACAGTCACAGATAAAGAGTGATGAAAGAGATAAGTAGAGAACTAGGAAATCAATTGTTACAAATACCAAGTGAGTGAAGGATGTGCAGGAGAAAAGTTGAGGATGTGTAACTGCTGTGTCGCTGGTATCTCTTCTTTCTACACATTCTGCCTTTTTCACTGCTACCAGCATGAAACACAACAGGGTTATTTATAAAAGTCCGTTTTGGGTAAATGCACCCGATGTGGGTCATGGTAGTTAATGATGGATCAGGTGCATTAATCCAGGAGGTGCTCAAACCTTTTTGTCTGCGCCCCTCTGCTCCCGCCACCCCCCTTACCTTTTCTTTGTCATCTGACGTCATGGCGTCATGTGACGTCGCATTGCCATTTGACCCCATGGCGTCATTTGAATCGACGTTGCCATGGCAACGTGTTGCCAGAAGCCAATATACAGAGGCCTTGGGCATTCCCCTAGCATTTTATTTTAATGTTGTGAGGAAAGGACAGGGCCTTTGTAAGCGCCACCCCCCCCTCCCCAGAAAATGTGGCCCCCCCCTAGATTGCACACCTCTGCGTTAACCCATACCGAACCTTAATGAATAACCCCTAAACACCCACTCAGGGATTGTATGGGCAGATTCGTTATTGCTGCCCAAATCACAGCCACAGAATCAGAATACAGTAGGTTCAACTTCTGATGAGATTTTCTGTTGAGTAGATATCATAGAATTACATATTAAATAAGTACACAAGGCTATTAATTTAACACATATAAATCTGCACTTAGTAATGACAGTTTGGGATCTTTTAAAGAACACAAAATGAGAAAACAGAAGTTATAGTACATGTCTAAATCACAGGGACTTAATAGCTCCCACCCCTGAAACAGAAACAAGAAAGTTTAGAACTATAATGTTACATATTATTTCTGGAGGCGCCGCATTGTCACTTGTTTTTCATATTATCTCAACAGAATACAATGTTTATATCCAAATATAAATCATACAAACATAAGCACAACCACAATGCATTACATCCTCCTATGTGTTTTCTATGATGTACATTGAATGTTACATTACATTAACTTATTTTGCAGGGTTTTTAGCATCCCCTTATGCTTCAGTGATAACATACTGTATGCTCCTACTTAGAGCTGAATGCTGAAGTAAACTATTCACAGCAAATTCAAGAATACACCTAATATACTTTATTAAATAAATACAACTGCAGAAATATATTTAGTAGAACTGATTAGTGCAATTGAGATAATATACCTGTTACATAAACAGTATAGAAACTAGATTGCATAGGGAAGCTTACTCACTCTGCCTATAAAGCATCAGGTGCAGCTGGTTTTCATGGGGGTGAAGAGGGGTGCAGAGACCATGTCAAGTGTGGGAGGAAGGGGGGAGATAGAGTACTCTGACCCTGTTGAGCGGGAGGGGTGGACCCACCTGTTGCGCTGGTTAGTCCAGGAATGAAGGGGACCTGGCCAATTACAGAAGTTTTGTTCCACTTCTGGTCGGGCCTAACATCTGGGTTTAACCTGCCGGGCTAGGTCAGATGGTGCGGTCTTCCCTTCATGATGGCGGCCTGAGCGTACACAGCATTGTCAATAGCATTCACATCTACTACAATGTTTGGTGTTGTACTGTGTTGTACTGTACTAGACAATGGATGTAACGCAGTGGTTTTCCACGAGACATTCTGGAAAGAGACATTCTGGAGATTCAAATACTGTCTGATACTGTATGTAGGCGCTTCTCTCTATTGCAGAATATTGCCAGGAGCAAGGCTGAAATAGGTAGGATTTCTTCTTATTCTCTTGTCCCACATAAGTACTACTTGAGAGGCCACTGTGACCTCAGAGGCCTCCCAGGAGGAGGGCGGTGTGGACTACTGTGGGCTTTGAGAGGGTGAAGGTTATAGATCACAGGCACATCACACATTCTGTGCACAACTCCTTTGCTACACTAGCATGGCAGAGTTCCACAACTAAATCCCCTACTATAGTAGACGTGGAGGCTGTGGTTTCTTTAATTAATATAAAGCACAAAGTCAGGACAATGGGATCCCAGCAAAGGAGGTAACTTATCTTTTGTGATTCAATTTTAAGAGGTTGAGTGTTGATTTAGGTGCAGGTGGTTAGTAAAAAAGAAAGAGGTAAGATGCATACCTGGAGTTACAGCTCAGAGGGACAGAGGGCACATTCTGAGAACTGTTGAGCAAAAAACAAAAATAGGAGCGCATGAAAATGAGAACTGTTGAGGCAGCAAGATAGTATGTAGAGGTAGCTATCTATCTATGAACTAATGACTTGACAAGGAAGGAAGTTGGGGTAATGCAGGATGAAAGAAGGGAGTTAGGGACCGCTCTTAGGAATGTAACATCCAATGTGGTCTTTTTAGAGGTATTTTCAATATACTGTACATGAGTGGTGAAGACAGGGCTCTTCACACCACTTCAACCATGTGCTTAAAGTCTCTGGTGCAAAAAGGATATAAGTGGATTTATTGGACATGGCTGTTGCCATTTATATAGGATATGAACCTATATAAAATAGATGGCCTGCATCCATCTTGGAGAGAAACTCAGTGAACACTAAAAGATGCTTCATTAGCAATTTTTTTTAACTATGTGGGGTACAGAGAAATGAGTCGGGCTTAATCAAACCCCCCAACTCCCCTGCAAGAGAAAGCAATTGGGTGGGACTTCACAGTAGGAAACATATCCAGGTGGACAGAAGACAGCTTAGATGAATAAGACGAGCAGAAGTAGGTGTACAGGAGAAATATGAGGGATTAAGAAATGCAGTAACCAAAGTTTCAAGCTACAGTATGTGTAAAATGCTTGTAGTTTGGGAAATAAATTACAAGAGCTAGTTGTAATAATGACAAGGGAAGATTTGGATATTGTGACAATTACTGAGTCATGGTACAATGAAAATCAGGACACATGTTCCACTCTTTTCAGAAACTACAGGGTAGGAAGGAAGGCAGAAGGTCCCTCTAAGTGAAGAGCAACTTTAAAGCTATAGTCTGGTGCAAGCTACTGGAGAAAAGACTGAGTCACTTTTGCTAATCCTAGAAATGCATGAGAAGGTTATCATTTGCACTGGGGTGACCTCCAGGACAAAAAGAGGAAACCGACAGGATATTAAAAGAGGACATCACTAAGATGGGAGACTTCAATCTGCCAGATGTGGACAGATGTGTGTCTGTTGCAGGTTGTGCTAGAAGCAGGGACATTCTGGATTCCTTCCAGGGGTTATCTCTTAAGCAATTGGTGTGGGAGCCGACTCACAAGAAAGCAATACTTGGTGTAATACTTATAAAAGGGGACAAAGTACAGATGTAGCCAAACTTACTGCTCCCGTGTGCGAGGGCCGGAACACGGCCGGGGCCCGGTCGCGACCAAGAAAATAGAAAGCAGCCTGGCAGGATTAACGCAGCAGATGTCCCTGTATCTGAACGGGTCCACCGCATTAATCCTACCAAGCCAGCAATGAGTTGTAAGAGCTTGGCAGAGCAGTCCCAATGAGAAGCCTCTCCACGTGTCTCCCCAGAGCAGCTCTGTATAACATCTGTATCAGATGTAATAGTGGGTGAGAACTGGGGTTTCAATGACCATCAACCAATGTGGTTTATTATAAAGACATAGGCTGAATCATATCACACAAAACTAAGGTGTTATGTTACTGGTGACATTTCAGAGATGGGAAAATATTTATGGGTTCTTATATTTAGGGGTATTTAGGTGGACTGCAAGAGCAGTTGGATAAACTAAAAGTTGTAATACTAAGAGCCATAAAACGTTGTGTCAGGCAGGTTAGTAAAAGCACAAGCAAAAAAGAAAGCCAATATGGTTCTCAAAGGAGGTGGCAGGTATTGTAAAGGCTAAGAAGACAGCTGTTGGGAAATATACTGTATGTAGACACAGAAGCAAGAAGATAGAGAACTACATCAGATTAGGCTGAAGGAGGTTAAGCAAATAATCAGGTGGGCAAAGACCCAAGCAGAAGAGAAAATAGCCAAGTCAGTAAAAAAGGATAAAAGCCAAATGAAGTATTTTAAGACTAAATAGTAAGTCATTTGACATTGTCCTACACAGAAGACAGATAAACAAGCTGCAATGCCTGGGATTCGATTCTAAGGTGATTGAATGGATGACATTGGCTGAAGGATTGGCGACAAAGAGTTGTAGTAAATAGAATACATTGAAATGAGGGCAAACGGACAAGTGGAGTACCTCAGGGATCGCTAATATCTTTATTAGTGACATTTTACCAATGGTCTTCAAGGGAAAATATGCCTTTGAGCAGACGACACAAAAGCTGCAACAGGGTTGAAACTCAAATTGGCAAACAAATTGATTTATGATTTATGTACTGTAGATTAGAAGAATGGTCAAGAGTGTGGCAGCCAATTTATTGGCAAAAAGTGTCAAACAATGAAACAAAATCGACAGCCCTGCGACACCAGAGTTTAACCCCTCTGGAACAATGGGGAATGCTAGGTAAATTTGATATAGCTGGTATTTAAATAAAGTTAAAGCAGCAATTCACCCTATTTGTGTTTTTAGTTTAATTTAATTACAGTGTATGAAGCATGAGGACCTCCGGAGCTAAAAAGCACTATTTATTGCTCCGGGTACCCTTGGTTCTGCTTTAACCCTTTAGGGTTCTGGAAGACCGACAGCACCAAAGTGTCACTTGTCTTCTTGGTTTGCAACCACCTGACTGATTAGGGTAGAGGTCACGTGGTCGCGACTAGGCTCTCAGTAATGCAGACAGAAGTGGAGCTCCCACCCCTTCCATTCCAATCGCGTTCACATTGAACGTGATCTACCCCCGGACAATAAGCAAAATTAATCTGACTTTCCCTGAATAGAATGTCATAACGGCATCAGTGTTAAACAGTCATTATTTTCAGAAGATAATAGGCTTTAGTAAATTATTATTATTAATGTGGGTTGAGAAGCTATTAATTAAAGCCAGAAACACCTGAAGTAATTGACGTTCTAATTCATAACTTCTAAGGGTTTAACTCTTAAATTACTCCTTTTACATTTAAAATCGAGAGTGCTTCTTTAAACCAGAGCTCAGCAATACAGCCACATTCTTGTATTCCACTGTATAAACAGTGTAACGAAACCTTGGTAAGGTACAGTCAGACAACTATTTTTTTTAAATGCCAGAAAATGAATTTCAACAAACAAGTGTAGCCCTGTGTAATTTTGGGGTTACATGCCTCTCTCCTCCTGTGCAGTAAACCCTGTTAAGAGGGCAGGTTTGCCAGGAGTAATCATGGGGTTTGCCCTCAACCCCCTGTGAGGTGTAATATGTAGCAAAGGAAGTGACAGCATGCTCTGTGTCCACTTACAGCAGGCCTGCACAACATACGGCCCGCCTGGCCTCTCTGTGCGGCCCACGTGGCCTCTCTGTGCGGCCTGCGATGATTCCGGCCGGGAGGCAGTTAATTAATGAAATAAAAAAAGTTTTAAAAAATGGCGGCGATTCCCCGCGGTCCCGGCGCGCACGCGCAGGGCCCTCTCCCCCTTCCCCCTCACCCCCCCCCGCTCGCAACGTGGGACGGAGGGGGAAGTAACAGCCAGTGAATGAGAGGAGCCGGGCGGCAGTGAGCAGTGGCGCGCTCACGTGAATGAGAGGAGCCGGACGGCATTGAGCAGTGGCGCGCTCACGTGAATGAGAGGAGCCAGACGGCAGTGAGCAGTGGCGCGCTCACGTGAATGAGAGGAGCCGGGCGGCAGTGAGCAGTGGCGCGCTCACGTGAATGAGAGTAGCCTGGCGGCAGTGAGCAGTGGCGCGCTCACGTGAATGAGAGGAGCCGGGCGGCAGTGAGCAGTGGCGCGCTCACGTGAATGAGAGTAGCCGGGCGGCAGTGAGCAGTGGCGCGCTCACGTGAATGAGAGGAGCCGGGCGGCAGTGAGCAGTGGCGCGCTCATGTGAATGAGAGGAACCGGGCGGCAGTGAGCAGTGGCGCGCTCACGTGAATGAGAGGAGCCGGGCGGCAGTGAGCAGTGGTGCGCTCACGTGAATGAGAGGAGCCGGTGCGGCAGTGAGCAGTGGCGCGCTCACGTGAATGAGAGGAGCCGGGCGGCAGTGAGCAGTGGCGCGCTCACGTGAATGAGAG
The DNA here is from genome assembly GCF_040206685.1 of Ascaphus truei. Classification (NCBI taxonomy): domain Eukaryota; kingdom Metazoa; phylum Chordata; class Amphibia; order Anura; family Ascaphidae; genus Ascaphus; species Ascaphus truei. The sequence continues at coordinate 110,316,860 of NC_134483.1, read as the reverse complement.
GAACCGGGCGGCAGTGAGCAGTGGCGCGCTCACGTGAATGAGAGTAGCCGGGCGGCAGTGAGCAGTGGCGCGCTCACGTGAATGAGAGGAGCCGGGCGGCAGTGAGCAGTGGCGCGCTCACGTGAATGAGAGGAGCCGGGCGGCAGTGAGCAGTGGCGCGCTCACGTGAATGAGAGGAACCGGGCGGCAGTGAGCAGTGGCGCGCTCACGTGAATGAGAGGAACCGGGCGGCAGTGAGCAGTGGCGCGCTCACGTGAATGAGAGGAGCCGGGCGGCAGTGAGCAGTGGCGCGCTCACGTGAATGAGAGGAGCCGGGCGGCAGTGAGCAGTGGCGCGCTCACGTGAATGAGAGGAACCGGGCGGCAGTGAGCAGTGGCGCGCTCACGTGAATGAGAGTAGCCGGGCGGCAGTGAGCAGTGGCGCGCTCACGTGAATGAGAGGAGCCGGGCGGCAGTGAGCAGTGGCGCGCTCACGTGAATGAGAGGAACCGGGCGGCAGTGAGCAGTGGCGCGCTCACGTGAATGAGAGTAGCCGGGCGGCAGTGAGCAGTGGCGCGCTCACGTGAATGAGAGGAGCCGGGCGGCAGTGAGCAGTGGCGCGCTCACGTGAATGAGAGGAACCGGACGGCAGTGAGCAGTGGCGCGCTCACGTGAATGAGAGGAGCCGGGCGGCAGTGAGCAGTGGCGCGCTCATGTGAATGAGAGGAACCGGGCGGCAGTGAGCAGTGGCGCGCTCACGTGAATGAGAGGAACCGGGCGGCAGTGAGCAGTGGCGCGCTCACGTGAATGAGAGGAGCCGGTGCGGCAGTGAGCAGTGGCGCGCTCACGTGAATGAGAGGAGCCGGTGCGGCAGTGAGCAGTGGCGCGTTCACGTGAATGAGAGGAACCGGACGGCAGTGAGCAGTGGCGCGCTCACGTGAATGAGAGGAGCCGGGCGGCAGTGAGCAGTGGCGCGCTCACGTGAATGAGAGTAGCCGGGCGGCAGTGAGCAGTGGCGCGCTCACGTGAATGAGAGGAACCGGACGGCAGTGAGCAGTGGCGCGCTCACGTGAATGAGAGGAACCGGGCGGCAGTGAGCAGTGGCGCGCTCACGTGAATGAGAGGAGCCAGGCGGCAGTGAGCAGTGGCGCGCTCACGTGAATGAGAGGAACCGGACGGCAGTGAGCAGTGGCGCGCTCACGTGAATGAGAGGAGCCGGGCGGCAGTGAGCAGTGGCGCGCTCATGTGAATGAGAGGAGCCGGGCGGCAGTGAGCAGTGGCGCGCTCACGTGAATGAGAGGAACCGGGCGGCAGTGAGCAGTGGTGCGCTCACGTGAATGAGAGGAGCCGGGCGGCAGTGAGCAGTGGCGCGCTCATGTGAATGAGAGGAACCGGGCGGCAGTGAGCAGTGGCGCGTTCACGTGAATGAGAGGAACCGGGCGGCAGTGAGCAGTGGCGCGCTCACGTGAATGAGAGGAACCGGGCGGCAGTGAGCAGTGGCGCGCTCACGTGAATGAGAGGAGCCGGTGCGGCAGTGAGCAGTGGCGCGCTCACGTGAATGAGAGGAGCCGGGCGGCAGTGAGCAGTGGCGCGCTCACGTGAATGAGAGGAACCGGGCGGCAGTGAGCAGTGGCGCGCTCACGTGAATGAGAGGAGCCGGACGGCAGTGAGCAGTGGCGCGCTCACGTGAATGAGAGGAGCCGGGCGGCAGTGAGCAGTGGCGCGCTCACGTGAATGAGAGGAACCGGGCGGCAGTGAGCAGTGGCGCGCTCACGTGAATGAGAGGAGCCGGGCGGCAGTGAGCAGTGGCGCGCTCACGTGAATGAGAGGAACCGGGCGGCAGTGAGCAGTGGCGCGCTCACGTGAATGAGAGGAACCGGGCGGCAGTGAGCAGTGGCGCGCTCACGTGAATGAGAGGAGCCGGTGCGGCAGTGAGCAGTGGCGCGCTCACGTGAATGAGAGGAACCGGGCGGCAGTGAGCAGTGGCGCGCTCACGTGAATGAGAGGAACCGGGCGGCAGTGAGCAGTGGCGCGCTCACGTGAATGAGAGGAGCCGGGCGGCAGTGAGCAGTGGCGCGTTCACGTGAATGAGAGGAGCCGGGCGGCAGTGAGCAGTGGCGCGTTCACGTGAATGAGAGGAGCCGGGCGGCAGTGAGCAGTGGCGCGCTCACGTGAATGAGAGGAGCCGGGCGGCAGTGAGCAGTGGCGCGCTCACGTGAATGAGAGGAGCCGGGCGGCAGTGAGCAGTGGCGCGTTCACGTGAATGAGAGGAGCCGGGCGGCAGTGAGCAGTGGCGCGTTCACGTGAATGAGAGGAACCGGGCGGCAGTGAGCAGTGGCGCGCTCACGTGAATGAGAGGAGGCGCGCTCACGTGAATGAGAGGAGCCGGGCGGCAGTGAGCAGTGGCGCGCTCACGTGAATGAGAGGAACCGGGCGGCAGTGAGCAGTGGCGCGTTCACGTGAATGAGAGGAGCCGGGCGGCAGAGGATTGGATGACTGTGGTGGAGCGTGCTGTGCGCGCGCGCGCACGAGCGCTCTCAAGTGCCCCCAACTTGCAAGTCAAGTCCAAGTCTCTACTGCAGCCAGGTACATGTCACTGCCTCACCTGGTGCTGTCCTGTCCTCTATTGCGGTGCCACGCTGCTCACTGAGTCTCACTCTGTCCGTCCTTCTTCTCCGTGTGTGTGTGTGTGTGTGTGTATATATATATATTATACATGTGTGTGTGTGTGTCTGTGTGTATATTATGTATATGTGTGTGTGTGTGTGTGTGTGTGTGTATGTGAATGTAGATGTGGGTGTATATATGTATATGTGTCCCCTAGGAATTATACATTCTTTTGATTTGAGGTGCATGGGGGGTGATTTGAGGTGCAAGGGGGGGGGGGTGATTTGAGGTGCAGGGGGGGGTCATTGGAGGTGCAAGGGTGGTGATTTGAGATGCATGGGGGGTGATTTGAGGTGCAGGGGGGGTCATTGGAGGTGCAAGGGGGGTGATTTGAGATGCAGGGGGGTGTCATTGGAAGTGCAAGGGGGTGATTTGAGGTGCATGGAGGGTGATTTGAGGTGCAAGGGCGGTGATTTGAGGTGCATGGGGGTGATTTGAGGTGCAGGGGGGGTCATTGGAGGTGCAAGGGGGGTGATTTGAGGTGCAGGGGGGTGTCATTGGAAGTGCAAGGGGGTGATTTGAGGTGCATGGAGGGTGATTTGAGGTGCAAGGGGGGTGATTTGAGGTGTATGGGGGGTGATTTGAGGTGCATGGGGGGTGATTTGAGGTACAAGGGGGGGTGATTTGAGGTGCATGGAGGGTGATTTGAGGTGCAAGGGGGGTGATTTGAGGTGTATGGGGGTGATTTGAGGTACAAGGGGGGGTGATTTGAGGTGCAGGGGGGTGATTTGAGGTGCAGGGGGGTGATTTGAGGTGCATGGGGGGTGATTTCAGGTGCAAGGGGGGTGATTTGAGGTGTATGGGGGTGATTTCAGGTGCATGGGGGGTGATTTCAGGTGCAAGGGGGGTGATTTGAGGTGCAAGGGGGTGATTTGAGGTACAAGGGGGGGTGATTTGAGGTGCATGGGGGGAGAGTGATGTGAGGTGCAGGGGGGAGAGTGTTGTGCGGTGCTAGGGGGGAGAGTGTTTTGAGGTGCAAGGGGGGAGAGTGATGTGAGGTGCAGGGGGGAGAGTGATGTGAGGTGCAAGGGGGAGAGTGATGTGAGGTGCAAGGGGGAGAGTGATGTGAGGTGCAGGGGGGAGATTGATGTGAGGTGCAAGGGGGAGAGTGATGTGAGGTGCAAGGGGGAGAGTGATGTGAGGTGCAAGGGGGAGAGTGATGTGAGGTGCAAGAGGGAGAGTGATGTGAGGTGCTAGAGGGGAGAGTGATGAGAGATGCTGGAGGAGAGATGATGATGATGACGACGATGATGATGATGATGATGATGATGATGATGATGATGATGATGATGATGATTTTACCCGTGCGGCCCAATTTTTTTTCCTTGGAGCAGTTCGGCCCTTCTCACTTCACGAGTTGTGCAGGCCTGACTTACAGTGACATAGGGGTGGTGCCTCCTGGAGCTATATAATACGCATCACTTCCTAAAGTTAGTGTCTCTGTCTGCAGTGTTCTCTGCAGTCAGGTTGAGTCTGTCAAGTGTTACAGAGTGTGACAAGCTGACCCCACACTGTGCCAGGGCTCTGGCACAGATTGTGGCCCTCCCTTAGGGGAGAGGATACAGACTATTCCCTTTCTCTATTAGAGTCAGGAATTTCCTTGAGGTGGGCAACCATGAACATGTGCGGCTAAGTACCGGCCGCTATGATGGGCAGTCTGCCATGGAGGATGTTAATAAAGAGTGCCTTGATTAAAAGAACCTTCTCGCCTGAGCCTGGAGTCATTCAGGGAGAAGCTGCACCCAGGGGTTCTCTTCCAGAGACTCCTCCCTGCTGTCGTGGGGACCTGGAAGAGATGGAGGCACTGTACCAACTGTGAGTAGATCTCAGCAGTACCTCACGAGCCAGTCCTGGTGAAATCCCCAATACCATCAAGCGGGAGACTCAGGAGTCCTGTAAGCCATCAGATGCACCACACGACATGACATGTAACTGGGGGCAGTTTCTTGACATAGGGGCCTCACGTATGAGAGGGGCCTAGGGAAACACCGTTACACAAGGATAGTAGATCTTTAATTAAATTGCAAGGTAAAGTCAGATGCACAATCCTTTATCCCACCTGACACCTGATCCCCTCTACTTATCTTGTGCTGCCATTTTCCTCTAATTCAAATAATAATAATTGTATTTTATTGTCTATTGAGATCTTACCAGTAAGAGTACATTGAAATATCCATCTAAATTCCAATACATTCTAGAAAAACAGAGTGAAATTAAAAGTGTACTGTATATTGCCCAAGTAGTAGCTGAAGCTGCAGTATAACTTTGCATATCCAAGACCAAAACATTTAAGATATATTGTTAATACCTAATAAGAATAAAATTGCCTAAACAGAATAAAACATTTTTTTTTTTTTTTACTATTACACTTTATGGTAAAATGTTAATCCTCATATCATTGTCCTGCTATTATTGTTCTGGAAATAGTTCATGTTTTATCAGTTTATGATATCTAAAAATGTGAATCCTATATGTATGGAGAGATGGGACCATAGGGGCGATTCGCTTATCTTTGATACCATGTACTGTATCACTCTGCTATCCAACTCAATGGCATTGTGGTGCAATATCTGGTATTGGAGCATAGCAAATGATGGCAAATGGGGCTTATTAATGAAATAGTGATAGCTTTAACATCATGTGCATAATCATTTCAGTGGGTGCATATTGTCACAGTTGTGAGAAAAACCTTATGGCTTATTATGTAAACTACACTGTACAGTACTATGTATGCAGAATAACAAACAAGGAAACCGAGTCAATGGAATGTCGTGCAGAACATATTAGACTAGAAAGTGCAACCCATCACTGCAGTCTATTATATTTTAGATGTGTTTCATTTGTATTTCCTGTGCAGAGAAGCAATTAAAACAGCATTTCATTCAAAATAAAGGTGTTTAAAAAAAAAAAAAAAAAAAAAAAAAATCAGGTGTGTAGTATTAGATAATACTTAATGCATTTTTAATTTCACTCTTTATGCCATTTGTAATGATTTTAAAGTGTTAAGCTTCCTTAGGTTACTACAGCCACCATTTAGGAAGCCACACAACTTCCCAAAATGGGAGCCATATTGTGTGCCATGGGAAGCAGGATCTTCGCCGATCCATCACGGAAGAACAGATCATCGGCAGTCTAGACCAGGGTGCGCAAACTGGGGTGGGCACATTTTTTTGAGGGATGAGCGGCGGTTACAGAGGCCCCTGCACTCTGCCCCAAAGCATTTAAATTAAATGCCAGGGGGCTGCACGAGGCCTCTGTAACTCACTTACCTTGATTCAGCCAGCTTCTGGCGCTGCGTCGCCAGGGGGTAACATGACATGATGTCACATGACCCATGGTGTCATTTGACACAACACGGCGGGGTCACCTGACGTGACATCACATGACCCCACAGCATCATTTGACGCTTGATATAAGGTGAGGAGCGTGAGCAGTGAGGGAGAGTAGGCAGGGGGCACAGGACAAAAAGGTTGCGCGCCCCTGATCTAGAGAATTGCATTTCTGTAAATGTAAGGAACTGCTGCATTTATTGCAACAAAATGAACAATGAAAACGGGCACGAGGAAAGGCTGCTTTCAGGTCACAACTGCAATGTTCGTGTTGGACTTCTTTGAACGCTTCCTCAGGAAGTTTGTGGTACTGTTTAAATACAGCTTCCGTATTTTTCTTCTATATTGCAGACAAGATTTTCAGATTGCAGTATTGATTTTCTAAATGTTCTTTTAAAACGAAAAGGTGTCATAATTGTGGAGGCTCTGAATGAATTGGCTGTTACTCACACCACATACATCCTGGTATGAGCAAACAGATTGTTCACAGGAAAGCCACTGGAGTATGTCAGTAGTAATATGGCTGGCTTTGAAGCAAGTAAACCCGGATTAATGTCAGCTGTCCTTGAGACCTCGAGCAAATCACTCAATCTCCCTGTGCTTCAGGCACCAACTTTACATTGTAAGCTCTACAGTGTGTTGTGCCTGCACACTTCTATAGACAGGGCTGTGTACACTGTCAGTGCTATATAAGCAAAAAAAAATATTATTTGAAAGAAAATATTAATGGTACCAATAGAAATGACATTCATAGACCTTGATTAACTAAACTCTGTAAATCCAGGCAAATAGTGTAACTTTACCTACATTAAACCAGGAACGCACATTATTGTCCATTAATTACGTTGGCTGCAACCTTGACTTTTTGTAGTCATTAAATGACCTTTTTTGCTATCTTCTGATTTTTTTCATATTTTTTTGGTGTGCTTCACTCCTTTTTGCTCATGATCGTTACTCCTTGGAGGAGAGAGAGTCAAAATGATGAGAGAGGCTAATTGAAATATATACAGTACAGTACATCCAAATAGATTACTTTATACTTCACAGATATCTCATAAATATGCTAATTTAAAGATATGATATGCTAATTGAAAACATTTGAATATATATTTCCTAGTTGTCTCTGGGGTAAAACATGGTTAATGTCACATTATTTGCTTTAGTGAATAGTGTGTTAGTATTACCTGGCGTTAACATCATCTTAAATAGGCTAATAGAGCTTAGTGAATCAGGGCCATAATATTAATAATAATTACTGTTAATATACCATATATAACAATTTACCAATACCAATATACCAGTTTTGAATGGCTGGAACCTACTGAAGCAGAACCCCAGAAGTGCCTGTCTAGACATGGTTTTGATCAATATAGGTCAGGAAAGCTGAAGAAGTTCAAGGCTAGAACAGAACATGGATATTCAATTTGTTGTGCATGCAATGGGATTGATGAAGCCACTAACACGTGGAATGAGAGACTGTCTTTCAATGAATAAAGCAGTAATCCGTGTGGCTGGATTTTGGGGGGGAGGTCATTGTTTTTTTTACATTACCTGAACATGGGGGTCTCAGAGATATCCAAGCCCCCCTTCCTCTCTGCAGATTCATGAAATTGAAGCAGTTTTAACCACCAGGCACAAATATTGGCACAATATGGCTCTTTGGGTAAGGCTCACGCTGGCGGTCAACAGACAGCTGCACTCGACTTTCTATAGATGACCCGGTGGCCATATTTGCATTTTATGTGTCTCACACTAGTATAAACGGCTACAAATATCTTGGGAACCGGATCTCACAAATCTGCTCCAGGGGACTCCGTGGTTCAAGTACATTTAAAAGAAAAATAATAGACTGCTGCTTTCAGACACAATCCGAGTGACTGAAAGCTGTGGCAGTCTTGCTGCAAGTTTGGCCTGGGAAGATGTAAGTGTATAGAGTTTATAAGCTTTGTAGAAGGTTTTTTTCTTCTTTTATGAGAGCATTGAAGTAGTCCAATCATAACATGTGGCATTTCACAGGGGTTATCACTAGTCTACATTCTCATGTATAATGAAGTCAGACTGCTTTATGTTCAGCAAATTAAACTGCGGCAATGTACTGTAAACAGGTGCATGTTGTGTGGGTGCAGATGTTAGAGGTGTTATTACACCCACATCCCAACAGGTGCAATAATTAATTAGCACCGCCCCTTTTTTCTCTCGCAGCTAATGTAGACACAATAGTGTCTGCTCTGGTTGGCACATTGTGCATGTCTCGCTGCAATGCACCAGTGGGAGCATTAACACCTGCTACAGATTGTAAGAGGGAGATTACATTAAATAAGTAATCAGGGGCAGATACTGCATGGACGAGTATGACACCAGCCTATGAGCTACTGGCAACGCAATTAACTATCCTTCTGAAATTGGGAGACTTCTGATTTAAGGTGTAGGATATAGGGCTACTGTAAAAATCAAATTAAACACATTGGCATTTACACAGTTGCCAAATCCGGGAAAATGTGGCTGATCCTCTTGGGTGAGCATGCGCATAAGGTTGAGTAGAAGCACATACAGGGCCACCAACAGGGGGGGTCTGTCGGGGGTTGGTATCCCGGGCCCGTTGGCTGAGGGGGCCTGGTCCTGCACATTTCCCCCGACCTCTAGCCAGGCCCTGCTGCTGGTCGCAGCCGGGCCCCGACTCTCAGCTGCCAATAAGCCTCTTCCTTTCTCTGCCCCACGCCGCCGAGCTTCTACTGCCGGCGCGCGACTGGGGTCTCTGACGTCAGTGCACGGCGTGCCGAAAGCTGGGTCAAGCTTACTTCTGGCGCGCTCACGTCAGAGAGCACCGTCACACGCCAGCATTGGAAGCTTGGCGGACCTCCTGACGTAGCACTACGTGCGAAACGCGTAGCGATCACGTGAGGCTGCTTCGTGGACATCAAACTACAGAGAGGGATCTGTTCGGGGAAGTAAGGTTGTCTGCGACGTGAGTGAGCAGTGTTGGTCCAGACCATTTACATCTAATGCACCCAGCTATGTAACCAGAGCTCTCTGACATTATCCCTCGCTTTTTGGGCAATTGTAAGTTTATTTAGTTATATATACTATGATTGTCATTATTATTTAGCATTGTAACTATTGCCTATGCTTTGTTTTTATCTTGTATGTTAACCCCTTATGGGTTTTTTTAATAAAGATATTTTTAGCTGCTCAGTGTGCCTTCTGCCAATCTTTTTCTCTGTTTTGTGAGTCTCCTGCAAAGGAGCTCACTTTTCTGTAGGGGGTAGTGGAGTCCCTATGACAAATGGCTGTAAGAGTTTAAGCTTTACAGTGCAACATTACTTCGGGACAGCACCAGCACGGAGCAACATTTATTTTACATGTGTGTATGTGTGTATGTGTATATGTGTATGTATGGGGGGGTTTATGTATTTTTTAATGTATAGGGTAGGTGGTTTTTTTGTATGCATTTGGGGGGGATAAGAAGGTTGTATACAGTATATTTGGGGGGTGGGGATTTTTTTTGTATGTATTTGGGTGTGGGAAGTTTTTTGCATTGGGGTGGGAAGTTTTTTGGTATATCTTGTGGGGGGAATTGTGTGAGGGGGAGGGAATGAGTGAGCGTGGGGTAATTGACTTGACAGAGGGAGATGAGAGAGGGGGTGAGTGAGGAAAAGAGGGAGTAAAAGTGAGACGCAGGGGAGAGAAATACATGCGAGGCGGGAGAGTGAGAGGGGGTGAGACAGAAGGGAGAGAAATACATGGGAAATGGGGGGGGGAGAGGGGGCTCGTGAGGTGTGAAATGGGGGGGGGGGCGGCTCGCAATACCGCCAACACGGGGAGGGGCCCTGCTTAAAATGTTTGTCCTGGGCACCACGATTTCTGTGCGAATATAGCCAGTCTTATGTTCCAGGCAACTGGCATTTGCCGGAGGAGAGCAGCCTCAGGCAGCCAATAGACAAACAGGGAGCTGCTGTGGCTACTCTTCCCCAGAGATGCGTGAAAATGTCCCCCACCCCACGACTCTTGAGAAAGTAAGTTGAGCTAAATCTGTCATTTTCTTTTAAAGTGCGCTCCAGTCAAAGTGATCGTTAGCATAAATACCATACCGATGGTCTGAAACTGTTTTAAGTAAGGCTCCGGTAAGCTGTCTTGTTATATGACCTCAGACTGCCATGTCTAACATCAGCTGGATGTTTTCTTGATACATTTTGCTTTATGTAATGATCTTTAGAAGTTCTTCTGGACAAAGGTTTCAAGGCATTTTGTCATTTGAAACGCGAGATCTTTTACATTTCATAACTAGGAAATTATCAAGTTGGAACAACGTAGAGTTCATGGAGCAATTCTTTTTGAATCACACATCTGTCACAACGTTAACATTTTCTGAACACATGGCACATAAAGCTTGGCCCCCTGCAGATGCACTTACCAGAACTCGCTCCTACTGTCTCTGTACGTTCTCCCTACCTACCAATTAGACTGTAAGCTCCTCGGAGCAGGGACTCCTCTTCCTTAATGTCTAAAGCACTTATTCCCATGATCTGTTATTTATATTATCTGTTATTTATTGGATTACCACATGTATTACTGCTGTGAAGCGCTATGTACATTAACGGCGCTATATAAATAAAGACATACAATACAATACAATACAATTTTAAATGGCTTGTTAACCCTATGCTAATGAGTGAAACGATGGTCGTTGTTTTGGTATATAGTTAGCTTAGTGGATACCCATTAAACTCAGGGAAAATAATGGCTTACCTTACGTTATTTCTCCTGATTTAACAGAGCTTAGTGCATCTGGCCCAGTTAGAGGAGAGGTTGGTGATGTTGCTTAAAGTTTGCATTTCATTAACAGTTTCCTGTTTCTTAATCCAAAAATACAATATTGTTAATCCACTCGTACTGTGGGATTGTTTTCCAAATCACCAATGTATTGCTATTTCTTTGGCAATGTTTACATGTCACATCTGAAGATATGAGGGGTCACTTTATCTATTTAACCTCTATATGACCTACAGTATGTGTAAATAGCAAAGTTAGTTTGTATAACAGAGCATCTGAACAACAGCAAAGTGGTACAGAAATACTAGTACAGCTCAACCCCGTTATAACGCGATCCGTTACAACGCGAATCCGCTTATAACGCGGTGCAAGCGTGGCTTCCAATTTTCGAATTTATGAATACTTTACAACACGATTATTGGTAACCTAAATACTTTATTGTTGTACAATGCATACAGTTGTACATTATTTTTAACGCGATCCGCTTATAACGCGACGTGATTCTTTGGACCCCAAGCACAGCGTTATAAGGGGGTTGAGCTGTAATAGTTTTAAAGATTTTAAAAAAAAGATTATAAATGAGCTTGCCAGTACCAATATGTCTATTAATTATCCATTCTAGTTGTCATGGTGTATACATTAGCCTATATTTTGAATGCAAATGTTCATACTGTATATTCTCTTTTTTAAATCAGGGGATCATGTGTATTAAAGATATTCTGGAGCAAACTGGCACTGTTATAAAGGTATGTTTTGCTCTGTGTGATTTATTTTATGCTTTGTGAAATGTCAGTAGGAGGATGTAGGGAAGTTCATATATACAGTAATAGATTTTTACAACATTCTACAATCACTGACCATCTTTTTTCCCCCCAAAAAAGTTTCTCATTTTACTTGAGAATTTGTCTCAAGATAGAAATAGTGCAATATCTCAAAACATGCATACACAAATATGACCCCAGAAGGGTCAAAAAAGTCCTACAAGATGGACTCGCTGTGCATCTTGTAGGACGTTTTTGACACTTCTGGGGTCATATTTGTGTATACATATTGGTTCTTTCCTACATGTACCCTTTTGTTTACCTATTATTCAGACTACTATCAGTATTAGGTTGAGCGGTTGGGTCACTCTTAGTGCTTTGAGTGTCTCAAAACAATATTGTCTCTTTGTTGATTGTTCCCATTAACTGATCTAAAAAAATGTTTTGGTACCTGTCAGTGATATTTACCAATTAAGCATAAAATTATAATTTGTTGTTTTTAATCTTACATTTGAGCACTCGTATGACCTTATTTCGTAACGTGTGATCAGCGCAGATGACGGGCTACTGCAGGAAAAGCCCCATTAAAGTCAATGGGACTTCTCAAGCGACAGCACATTACGTGCACTATTACACCTTACAGAATAAGGGCTTTACACTAAGGTATTAGCTATCACTATCCCTACTTTTTTTGTACTCTACATTGCATACTTTTATAGCTTGGTAAACCTCACTATCATTTATTATTTACAATTATAGGCTAAAGCTGTCAAATTCCAGGCACTATTGAAGTCCCTGCTTATTATTGGCCATTAATGCCCTGTTCTTCGGGGATTATTAAAGTACTTAAGTATAATTCATTTTGTAGGAAGATGTCAGTTTATCTTTGTTCAACACAGATAACATATCCATGCGTTCATATTACAACTGAACTATGCATGTGAGAAGTCTGCTAATGACATTATAGATGCTATCTAGACCACATGCTTTAGCTACACTAAATATAATACATTTTTTGTCTTGATTATTCTTTAACATTATTCTACGTTTTTTTAATAGAGATAAATTATATTGTGGTGTGGGAGTTTTGATAAATTTGAGGTAAATAGTAATTTCTTGCACATGGCCTTGCAGCTGATTCTCAGTTAATCTTCATTTAGAAAAAATTATGCTTGTCTCTTCTGTGCTATTTTGAAAACTAGTGACAGTATAAATGTCTTCAAATTGTATATATCAGAACAAACTTTACCCTATTTGGGTAACACAACCTTTAAGTGAGTAAAGTAAAACAATTTGTCAATTTTAAATGGAGCTGTGTTCTAGCATTCTGTATTGGAGTGACAAGACTGCTAGAACATGTAAATAGGAACTCAAGTGACGGGTCATCAATGATCACTAATGGCTGTCATCTTTCAATGAATAGCCCCCTTGCCATGTCTGATAATAAATTAGTTTAGTGCCTTTTACTTACTCATAACAGGAGCCACATGATGCTGTATTTAGTGTTGTGTAATGTATTCTATAGATGTAGCAGATATTATTGCACTCGTTACCCGGTGTGTTACATACTGTAATAGTAGTGCTATTGAAAACAATCGTTAAGTAGATAACACAAGCGTTATTTAAAAGTATCATTCCTGGCTGTATTTTTTTGGGGGTGGCTTCAATATATGCAGCATTTAATTACCTTTAAGGAAAAGTAATTACCTTAGGCTATGGCCCCAGTGAGCGCGTCGCCCGTGCAACAGAGCGTCTGGCCGCGCTCGTGCCCTTCACTAGAGCGATCTGAAGGACTTCAGTTAACTCACGATGGGGAGGCGTGGCAGGGGCGCGGCCATGACGTCATGCGGCTGGTTCACCCTCATTGGCTCGTGACGTGGCAATTGCTCGTCCGCCGCGCCAAAAGACAAATTTCTTGTCTTTAGGAAAGGTAGTCGCGCTATCTCGCTTTGTACGCACGCGCACACGCACTGACTGGGGCTTGTCCCATAGAGGGCCGTACCTTGTTCACACCGCGCAGGCCGTCGCGCGCACAGCTGCAAGCAGTGGGGACGAGGCCGAAGTTATTGATTGATCCGTTCTCCGGTGATCTATAGGAGAAGACCAGGCTTCTTGGTTTCACATTATGGCTGACTTCATGAATCTATTCTGTAGTCAGTGGAACGCAACAGCTACAATATAACCTTACTGTATATTACAACGGGTAACACATTTTGGCTGATGTGAAAGTGAAAAATCTAGAAGAATAGACAGTCTCCTGCTGGTAACATTGCAAGACTTTCCTGTTTGTGATAATTTGTTGCCAAAATGGTGCACTGCTGGGTAAAGGACAGGGCTCAAAAAGAGGTGTGCTGTCGCAACCAAAGGATGCTCAGTACATAAAAAAACATCTAAAATGTCATAAAAAAAGCAGTAGGTATTATCTAATACTATAAAACTGATTTATAAAAACAAAAAATAGGATTATGTCTGTATTGCTTGTGTCTCCTACGTCTGTATATTTACAATAACCACTGTTTTAAACTATCAAGTACCCCCATAAACACTGCATGAATCCAAACTTGTAGGCCATGCTTACCACAGCTACGACAAATGTTCCTAAGGAATAGGTGAGGAACGTTTATGTTGTCCACATCAGAAGCGAAAAGGCTGAAATAGAGGAAATAGGAAGCCACGGAAATTATTGTGACCTGCATAGGTGCTCCCATGTAAGCATTCATTGCTATTTGTATCTACGCTTTTCCTTTGTCTTAAAATTAATTATCATTATTTATTACTCTGATAATTCACTATGACTTTAGGTTGCACTGTTTACATCGATGGTAATATAGGAATGGTAATAGCAATATGACAACTTATTATATAGATTATGTTTTCTCTGACCTTGGAGCCTTCAAGCAACTCCCTTGTTACCATCCCAATGTGTAACCCCACTGCTGCCAAATAACACAAAGTAACCAATTTTGGATGGAAAATTGGCAGTAACTTTATTGACAGGTTGTTAAGCTAAATAGACACACAAATACCCCCCCCCCCCCCCACCACCACCCATCTTGCCAGCATATCCTTAACCAGATATCAGGTCTCGTTGCGCCCTGCCATGAGCTGCCTCCATCACTAGGTGCTGCCCAGCACCTTGACCCCTGTAACGCACAAAACCACAAAGAGTAAGTCACCATTACCCACTGCCCAGTAGAAACAGCTCCCCAGCTCACTCAAACCCAGTCAAATGTCAAGCATGAATCAGAACCCCGGCTGGCAGAGTATCACCACCAAAGCATTCTGCATAGCTGCGCCGATATACAAGACTGAACAAATATATACCAAATGCGTCCATTTAATTTGCTATCTTTATATGTGTATGTGTGTATACTGTATGTATATGTATGTATATATATATATATATATATATATATATATATATATATATATACATACATACATACATATATAGATATACACACATACACATATAAAGATAGCAAATTAAATGGACGCATTTGGTATATATTTGTTCAGTCTTGTATATCGGCGCAGCTATGCAGAATGCTTTGGTGGTGATACTCTGCCAGCCGGGGTTCTGATTCATGCTTGACATTTGACTGGGTTTGAGTGAGCTGGGGAGCTGTTTCTACTGGGCAGTGGGTAATGGTGACTTACTCTTTGTGGTTTTGTGCGTTACAGGGGTCAAGGTGCTGGGCAGCACCTAGTGATGGAGGCAGCTCATGGCAGGGCGCAGAGGTATGTAGAGGTATCAGTACCGTGTTAGCCGAGCTTCAATAATCAAAAATTAAATAGATGATACCGTTCTGTGGCTAACGAAATGCTTTTATTTGTGCGAGCTTTCGAGATACACTGATCTCTTCTTCCGGCGATGTTACAATGAATGAAGCAAGTAAAAGCTATACTATAAACAGTGTCTATTGGAATGTTATCTGTGCTGGTCCTTCCCCCGTGTGGATGTGTTTTATGGCTGGAGGTGTCAAAAGGTTCCTGAGAGCAAGTGATGAAAGAGTGTGTATGTGTATAAGTGTGAATTAACATGAATGGAGAACCCACAGTATATACAGTGCTTTACAAAAGGTGTGTGGAGTGGGAGCGGATATAAATGGTGTGGGTTGGTGTGGAAATGTGAGAGTTATTAGCATAACTAAAAATGTGTGTGGATACTACTGTATGTGGTCCCTATTGGTGTATAGGGATGGAAAAACAAGGAGTATAAGAATGTGTGAGAGACAGCTGTGTGTGCATACATATAGCACATTATGTACAGACATGGCCTATAGCGCTCATGGGAAGAGAGTTCACTTGTGTCAGTAATGACTCATAAAATTTCGATCTCTGTTTAGGCCACTGCTACTGTAAGTGTCCCGAACAGTTGCATAAATTTGTATTCATGCAACCGTCTCTCTTTCTGTGTTTTAAGATTACCTTTGAGTATGGCAACCCTCAGATCGTTCATCTTATGGCCAGAGTCAGAGAAATGTTCGCCAACAGGACTGTCTCTTGTTCTGCGTGTGATGCTATGGCGGTGCAGGTTCATTCTCTTGTTTAGCCCCTGCCCTGTCTCACCTATGTAGTAGCAGCCCCCCTGGAATTTCATGCACATGATGAGGTACACGACATTGCTGGAGGAACAGGTGAACCTTCCTCTGATTTTGTATACCGATTCCTGTGTGGTATTTGTATTGTGTCCGCTGTGTAGAGCATTGCGCAGGTTTTGCATCTTGGGTCCTGGCATGGTTTTGTACCGCATTCAGTTGTACTGCTGAATACTTTACTCCTCACCATAATATTCTTGAGATTATGGGGTTGTCTGTATGATAATAAGGGTAATTAATAAAAATAAACCGGCGCCAAAAGAAATGATCTGACCAAATGTAGTCCAATTCAAAGGGTTGGGATGAGTTCCATGGAAGTGTCCTCAATGCAATCTCAAACAAACAAACATATAAGACCACAACATAAAAGAGAAGAAAAAAAGAGAAAAAAGATCATAGTGCAACTAAATACAAACAACAGATCACTGATATAGTGTACAAGTATAAACAGTAATTTAATATATAATTAAAAAATACACATAAAAACAACAAACAATTGCTTGTTGGGCAGGGAACACACTAATAAAGTGATGGCATCCAGTAGGGCTAAAACTGAAACCCTACTTACAGCAATGCTGAATGGTATAAGCCTGTATAGCAATCACACGACCCTCCGTGGCCCGGGTAGAGAAAGGGGAATTCACCACACCGTCAAAGTGCTGCTGCACCGCAGGGAAGCGCCTCTCCCGTGATATCACACCGCCAGCTACCTCACTAGTCCTCCGACGTGCAGGCTCATAGATGGAGGAGCACCAGAGCTCAAAACCGCTGAGGCCTCACTGGGACAGTCACGCGGACCTCGGATCTCGCGATACCACGTGACGTCACCGCTGTGGGCCGGGACAAGGGAGGGAAGCTCGCAAGTGCCAGGCACAGAAACAGCCAAAGCCTCTGTCTCTTTCTCTCTCCACAACTATATCAGTGATCTGTTGTTTGTATTTAGTTGCACTATGATCTTTTTTCTCTTTTTTTCTTCTCTTTTATGTTGTGGTCTTATATGTTTGTTTGTTTGAGATTGCATTGAGGACACTTCCATGGAACTCATCCCAACCCTTTGAATTGGACTACATTTGGTCAGATCATTTCTTTTGGTGCGGTTTATTTTTATTAATTGTGGGTTTATTTTGGTTTGTGTCACCTAATGTTCCTGGCAGCATTTGCCTAATATTTTAGGAGTATATATATATTTATTAGTTGTTTAATTGACACTAATTTTTGTAATTTTAGCAATAGCGCTGTTCCCACTGCCCTTTCCCTTTATGATAATAAGGGTGCTTCAGGGAAGACCTGTTGCAGTCTTGTATCTTCCTGGAGGATGGGTTGTAGTTTCCTGGCGATCTTGCGTAGGGCTCCTAGGTGTGGGTTATATGTAAAGTGATGTGAAATTGAGTATAACACAATTGTGAGCAGGTGGGTGTAAGCCCCTCTGCCTCCAAATGTGTCCACCAGCGCTCTTACTTATCAGCCTCCTTGTGTATTAATAACACACAAAGGGAGAAAATGAGTTACAAGGGATTTACACAGCAAAACATTCAACAATTATTACAATCAATTAAAATACTTAGTGTCCAAGAAGTTTGCTTTTTGTGGTCCCAAATACAGAGTCCAAGCCTGATCTCCTATGGGTATGCAGCCTTTTTTCATCTGGAACCAACCTCGGGACCAGAGAAAGCTATAGACAGGGAAAGAAAAAAGAAAAAAGCGCAAGGCCCATAGGGTAATATTGTCAGATGAACGTGCCCCTGAGGAAGAGGACAAGCGTCCTTGAAACGCGTAGGGCGGACATTGCTAAAGGTTGCTGCTGTGGCTGGCACTTGGCACTAAGAGAACACAGTGAGCAGAGATCCTGGAGTTCCGTCTTCGGAGAAGAAGCAGGTGACCGCCCCTAATCCAACCCCCCGATCGACGTCACGCGCCGACGTCGCGAGTCAGCTGACGCGGAAGCTGAACGGTTGCTGATCGGGACAACGAGGAGGGCCGTGCATCAACGCAGCAGAAGAAGCGGAAAACGTCCAGACACCCCTGTTCCTGCGGTTGTTATTTATACCGAGATGCCTATACCAATTTTTATTCTGTGAAATTCTATAATGTTATAGAAATGTGAGTTTCTATAACCGTTTTTATTTTCCATAAATCTGACAATATTACCCTATGGGCCTTGCGCTTTTTTCTTTTTTCTTTCCCTGTCTGTGGGTTATATGTGACCACCAAAGGTACCCTGTCGCTTGTCTCCTTCTATATATCACTTTTTTAAACACCTAAACAGGTACTCGTTTAAAGTAATATATAAATTTATGGTATTTCAACCATTAGGATGTAGCACTTCATATCTTTTAATATGTAATTATCTGTGATTAATTCTTGTCTCTTTATTTTTTAGAGTTTTTTGATGCACCATGGCATGCTATTAAAATGTATTATAAATGTATTTTTGTAAGTGTTTTTAACCCATTATATCCTTATATGTTAGATTGCCTGTGCTGACTGAGCCCCTCCACGGGATGAGCATTTACCTCTCCAGGTGGGGGGAGTTGAACTCAATCAGTTTGGCCAATCACAGTAAAGCTGAGAGTATATGAACCGCCCCTGGAACTTCCTCCATTATCCCTGAAGAAGTACGAAAGTACGAAACGCGTAGGAGAGGGCGCGTTCCTTCATTTTCTACATTTACCCCCATTGCGGTTATACATTTGTGCACTTGTTCTATGTGGGACTTGTTTGGGACTTATTTCAACCACTCGATTAAATATCGCTAAGGAGTGACGCACTAAAGACGCGACCGGCTGAGAGACGCCGCCGGATGACATCAGACGTAAGCGTGGACTAACCCGGAAGCAACTGGGAGATCATCCCTTCTGAACCACCGCCTGGAGCTCCTTTAACACGTGGGAAGGTTCCCCAACGCGGAGCTGTACACATTGTTCCTGGATACCAGCAGCTAGAGGGAGGACGTCCAAGATACCTGTGTCCGTGTCCTGCTGTCCCCGCCGAGTGGTAACATGTCCCTAACATGTCATGCTATTAACCTTTTATACTGATGTACGTGCAATACTCACCCCCATTTTATAAATAGTTTTGTAAACTACACTATGGTTTTTTTGCGCTGTCTTTTCCTTCTGGTAAGTGCCTCTCTTACAATATAATTCAAAGTTTGTTAGGTTAGGAAATTAGTGTTTTGGGAAATTGTTAAACAGAAAATGCCTTATTTGGAGAAATTTGAAAAGATGGAAGTCTTGCGTTGAAAGACAAAATCTCTCCCCCCCTTCAACAGATCCGCTGCTATTTTAACATTAAAATGTTGGAATTTACTAAATTGTCTTTGTGAACATCCAGGTGGGAAGTCCGGGTTATTGAAAATAGGGGATAATTGCGACGGGGAGGCTGTCAGAGCATACTTCCCTTTATTCTTGAGCCAAATACTCCACATGCACCTCATTGCTCCTAGATCAAATTTCCATGGTAGCTTCTCCTTGTTCCCTTGGGACCACAGAGATGCTACGAGGGATAAGGGGTTTGCGTAATGAGATTCTATCGCAAACCAGCAAGAAGATGCTGGATCGTTGTTCCATATAATAACCTGCTTTAACTGGGCCGCTTGATAGTATCTGATCACATAAGGGACCCCTAGACCCCCACTTGTCTTTGAGGCTAACATCACTGATCTCGCTACCCTCGGTCTCTTCCCCTGCCATATAAATTGAAATATCCGGCTTTGAATGTTTTTCATCTCTGCCAACGGAATAGTTATAGGGAGAGTTTGGAAAAAATATAATAGACTTGGAATAATATTCATTTTGGTAGAACTAATTCTTCCAAACCAAGATATCTGGTGCTTATTCCATAAATTTAAATCTTTTTTAATTTGGTCAAAAAGGGGAGGAAAATTGCTTTGGTAGAGAGCTTCATAGGAGCTTGCAATCTTTACTCCAAGATACTTTATATACGTGGAGCTCCATCTATATTTAAAATTTGATTATAATAACTTCCACATTGGGGTAGGGAGGGTCAAATTGAGTGCCTCAGATTTGTCATTGTTAATTTTATAATCCGAGACTTTGCTGAATTGATCTAACAGTTTTTGGAGGTTAGGGTGGGACACATGTGGGTTAGCTAAAGTTAGTATCACATCATCTGCAGATAAAGAAATCTTATATTCTATTCCATCAATTAGGATTCCCTTTATGTTTACCTCGTCTCTAATTTTGGCCGCTAGGGGTTCAATTGATAACGCAAAGAGTAATGGAGACAGAAGGCAGCCCTGCCTAGTTCCATTTGTAATCGAAATCATATCTAAAGGTCCTCCAGGGAGCTTAACGTGTGCTGTGGGCTTCTGATATAGGGCTCTAACACCTTCTAAAAATGGGCCTCTAAAACCAAATTTTAACATAGTTTGGTCTAAGAATGACTATTTTATTCTATCGAACGCTTTTTCGGCGTCGAGACTTAATATTATAGCTTTCATATCATTGAGGTGCACATGATCAATGATATCGATAATTTTGCGAGTATTGTCTGAAGCCTGTCATCCTGATACAAAACCCACTTGATCAATGCGGATCAGTCCAGGGAGAATTGGATTCAGTCTATTTGCTAGAATCTTGCTATAGATTTTAAGATCTGTATTTAGTAGGGAGATTGGTCTGTAATTTCCGCACTGAAGCGGATCTCTACCTTCCTTATGGATAATAGCTAAATTGGCCATGGACATCGTGGTTGGGATTGGCTCTCCTTCCAAAAAGGAGTTGAACATATCAAGGATATATTGGGATACAGTCGACATGAAAGTTTTATAATAGATGTTGGAGAAACCATCCGGGTCAGGAATCTTGGCCAATTTTAGAGACTTAATCGCCTCCATTCGTTCTTCCTGTGAATTTTTTTTATTCAATGTCATTAATTCCTCTTCTGACAATGTGGGTAAGTTACAATGTGTTAAATATTGCGAAATTGCATCTATGTTCGTGAGGTCTCTGTTTTGGGATTCTAAATTATATAGTTCTGAGTAGAAATTTGCAAATTCTTGTGCAATCTCTTTTTCATTATAGGTAATTTGCCTGTTTTTGGTTCGAATCTTAGAGATCTGGGATTTAACTCTCATACCTCTGAGTTTCGTTGCCAGTAACCTATCTGCTTTTTTGCCTCTGTCGTAGAACCTTTGATTCGTCCATTTCAACGCTCTCTCCACCTCTTCGAGCTGGAGTTGTTTTAACTCTGTTCTTGTGTTATCAAGTATTTTAAGTATTTTTAGTATTTTTTTGGTGGAATTATTTTTATTTTGTTTTTCTAAATATATTATCTTATCTGTAAGTTCTTTTTGTAGTTTCAGTTTCATTTTTTTTCTGTAGGACACTATTGATATAAGATCCCCTCTGATTGACGCTTTGTGGGCTTCCCATAACATTGCTGGAGCCGATACAGAACCCTTATTTGTTTTGAAAAAATCAGATGATTTTTGCTTAATTGTACTCTCTATTTCAGGAAAATTCCATAGAGATTCATTTAGTTTCCATTTGCATGGATTGTTTTTAACAAAGGGTAAAGAGAGAGTCAATTCGACAGGTGCATGATCAGACCAAGTTATTAGGCCTATATTCAACTGGGAGGATGCTTGAAGAATATTTTTAGTACCCAGAAAATAATCAATCCTCGAGTAGGTGTGATGCGGAGCTGAGAAAAATGTGTAATCCCTTTAACCTTGGTGCTGTCCTCCATATATCTACCAGAGAGAAATGTTTCAACAGATCTTTGAATTTTTTGGCCGTTGATTGGAATTGAGCTGAATGGTCGCAGATTTGTCTTGGGCTGGCGAGGCTACCATGTTCATATCTCCCGCTATTATAAGAGAGGCAAGAGATTGTGGCTCTAGAGACTCGAGCACCTCTTTTAGAAAAGATATCTGATTCTCATTGGGCGCGTATACATTAACTAGAGTAACTGGGGCTCCAGAGAGGGTACCCTAAATAATCAGATATCTTCCTTCTGTGTCTTAATGGGTCTTTACAGGAGCAAATGGAACATTATTTCTAATTAGAATGGCTACTCCCTCTTCTAGCTTGGAGAAGATGCATACTGTAATATGCTTGGGGAAACAAACTCCTAAAAGTGTTTGCGGAGAAGGAGAGTTAAAATGCGTTTCCTGGATAAACAAGATATCTCCTTTTGTTTTTTTTTTAAATTCTTGCAAAGCTAGTCTCTTTTTCCTTACTGAGTTAAGACCTTTAACATTAAGAGATATGAGTTTTATAGACGTCATTCTTAATATAGTTTGTTTTTAGAGAGAAAGGGGAAGAGAGACGAAATCATATTATTCATGCTTAAACAGAAGAGGAACTTGGTTTTCTCATCTACATCTTATACATACATTCAAATCAATACTTTAATACATCCCTTATTTTGTGACTATACATTTTGCAATGTTTTTCTTTGGTATGGGAAAAACTAGAGGAAGGGAGGGGGGCTAGAGCAACTTGGTCTTATAGAAAACCAATTTTTACTTTCCCTTAACACTTAACGCCGGGTATATACAATACTCCCCTCTCTTATAGTTTATATACATCTGTGCAAGGCAAGAGACAGGAGACATCTGAAGGGGGGCGGGAGTGTGCGGGGGGGAAAAGGGAAACTCAGGGGAATGAAACATAACTTTGCTTTATATATTGTTCCTACAATAGTTGATGCCAGGCCCCAAAGAACCACAAAATGAGGGTATGTTTTGTAACATAGAGGTGCGTTAGAGGTAAGTGACAATCAACCTACTGCCAGCTGCCTCCGTTTCAGAAATATTTGTCCTTCTCCCTGAGACTCTAAGCAGAACCTCTCCCCCGCTCGGTGCTAAAGTCTATTGACCCGGCTGATTCGACAACTCCTTTTTTTCCTCCGCGGATTCTCGGACATCCCCACATAGGGGAAAACATTGCAACTCTGGAGCTCCGTAAACAGGCTGAAATAGCCCCCTCAACCCGTCCCCCCACCACCCCCCAAACCAAAACGCAACCACGGGACCCAGACATCCCTCCATAGATTGAAGATAGGCTCCTGACCTCCTCTCTGCGGGCATCTCGAAATCAGAACCTAGGTAGGCATTCTCCTCTTGAACTCCAAATCCTGAAGGTGGACAATTGGTAGATCCAAAGTTTCAACCCCATGAGCGCGGGGGCTTTGGTTCGAGTGAGTTGCTTGAACTGAGGCGGGGATGATGGACGTGAGGGACAGGGATGAGGGGGAGCAGGGGCATGAGCAGAGGAGCGAATAACTTTTTGGGGAATGAACGGGCGGAATAAGAGGGCAGAGAGGGCCATGGGTAGAGGGGAGTGAGGCACAACTATCAAATTGGAACAGTCTGCTCTTTCAGGGAGAAAAAGGAGAATACCTCTTTGCAGGTTATATTACTTCCTCCTCTTGCTCTCACGGGAACGTGTGTTCAGCATGGACAGACATAGCCGCGGTTCAATCCGTAAGTAAGCGCATTCACTCCCGGTTAGGCATACTTCCCTGTCGGACAGGTTCCCCCAGTAGAACACAAAGGAGACCGCTGTATTCCCTATGTGCACATAGGCACACAGTTAAAGATCCAGAATTTTGGTGAGTAATCTTTCTTTTAGGTCTTGGGAACCTCCAGTTGGGAGATTAAGCCATATAAGAGTGGGTCTTGCCGGATGGGGTCCTGGTAAGAGACCAAGCAGAACCAAAAGTCTCGCTCGCCTGAGCTTCTTGGTAAAGTTCAAAGGAAAAGCTGCTTGGTTTGTTGTGAGGGATAATTACGTGAGGACTCCTCGTCTGCTTTTCTCTTGGCCTAGATACAACAATGTTAGTTGATAGATGTTCGAACACCCGTGTTCGGGTATTTCTGGTTAGCCAGGCGCTCTGAGACACGAGGGGGCTCCTACTATATCGGTTCTTCTTAAGTCCTTCAGAGCTTTCTCTTGATCCTGAGGGGGAGATATTCCCAAAGACTTTAGAAACCTAGGAGCTTCCTCTGGATCCGTAATAGAGAAATAGCGACCATTCTTGAGGACTATCAGTTTAAATGGGAAACCCTACCTATATCTCACTCCCTGATCTTTAAGGATTGATATAAGGGGTTTCATATCTCTCCGTCTTAGAATTGTAACTCGGGAGAGATCGCTGAAAATCTGAATTGTGTTGTCCTCCATCTGGAGGTCCCCTATTCCTCTACTCGCAGCCATAATTTTTTCCAATGCAGAGTATGCATGAAGCTTCACTATTACATCTCTATGGCGCTTTGGGTCTTCCGACCAGGGCCCCAACACCCAGTGTGCATGGTCAATCTGCAAATCATGTTCACTTAGATCTGGAACCAGAATCACAAATATTTTATGCAGGTAGGCTTGGAGGGCGTCAGGGGATATTGATTCAGGGATATTTCTAATGCACAGATTTTGTCTAGGATCCCTGTTTTCCTGGTCCTCCAGGGCATCCTTCAGGGCATTTATTTCATGTCCCAGTCTGACAATTTCATCATCAGCGTTTGATTGCGACAGAAGGACTTCCTCCATTTTAGATTCTATCTCATCCGTTCTCCTTGAAAGGCAGTTTAAGTCTTTAATCCATTTATAGCTGTCGTGAGGTCTTCCTGATAACCTTTTCTCATTCTAAGGAAGAGAGACTCCATAAATTCTTTATTTTGCCCGTCCCCTGGCATTTCAATCTTTTTTTGCTCTCCGGCAGGACCCGTAGGCACATCTTCATCGGCGCCATCTTTTTTTTTTTCAACTTTCTTTTTATTGGGTTTTCAAAATATTGCATAAAAGTATCTCATGAATGCCATAAAACATACTGCAGGACATACAACATCAATACAAACAGGGGAAGGGATGGACAGGAAGGTAGTGAGGTGGGGTGGGTAGAGGAGGTATCTCTGATGCTCTCCACTCCTGTACGGGTGATCCGGAATCACACCCATCTGTGTCTCCGTGGCACCGGGTAGGGGGGGCGCACAACCGCCTTCAGTTACTTCGCGGGAAGGGGCTATTGTCGTCCCCATGTTCTGCTAACAACGGCTCCTGTCGACCATCAAAGGAGAACTCACCTGATCTTATTAAAGCCAGACGGAGGCATTAATCACCCCCGGGATATCCGTCTGCGCCAGCCAAGGCAGCCAGACTTTTTGGAAATTTGGGCCAGCGTCGTTGACCAAACTCGTCAACTTTTCCATCTGGCAAACGAACCAAATTATGTTCCGAATTTTATCTATTGATGGAATTGCATTGTGCTTCCACAATGCTGCGGTCTCGCACCTCATAGCCGTAGCAAAGTGTGCTATCAATTTGTTCCCTGACCTAGACACTTCTTGCGTAGGTATACCTAATAGGAACACCCATGGGTCTAGTTGAATTTTGAGGCCCAAAATCCTCTGTAACCAATCTCTAATTTGAGTCCACATGGGTATGAGTCGTGGGCAGGACCACAGCATGTGCACCAGATCCCCCTGTTCCCCGCACTGCCTGGGACAGAGCGGGGACGCTCCCGATATGAATTTCGCCAGTCTATCTGGGGTGAGATACCACCTCATTAATACTTTATATGAATTCTCCTTCAATGTCGTACAGATCGAGCTACTGGCCGCTGCCTTGAAGATTTCTGTCCAGTCTTCATCCTCTAGTGGCCCTGTCAGGTCTGTCTCCCAATGTGTCATAAATCTGGGTTTGTGCGAACTGTCAATGTCAGCCCTGACCACCTCTTTGAACAAAGCAGAGATGAGTCCCTGTGTGTCGGTGCCCCGACCACAGAGCCTCTCGAAATTAGTTAGCGGTGGTCTAGTTAAGTGTTTGGTGTAAAATGCCTGGACCTGGAGGTATCTGAGGAATTCTGTGTTGGAGATGTCGATTTCTGACTGTAATTGATCGAATGGTTTGATAGTGTCCCGCCCCTCCAGGTCTTTCAGCCTTCTAAGCCCCATGTTTTGCCATAGTGTGAAATTCTTACCGTCTAGCCCTGGAGCAAAGTCTGGATTCCCGTATAAGGGAGCCATTAAAGTGTGTTTTGAGGTCAATGAGTGATTACATTTAGCCGCCTCCCAGACCGACATTGAGTTGAGCACAGAGGCCAGCGGCTCCTTTAAGTCATTTAGTCTAGATTTAGGGTACCAAATTAAGTCCCTGAGCTCCAGCGGGGCGCATAACTCCCTCTCCAGCGCCACCCATCGTTGCAGCTCTGGGTCACCATGCCACTGAGTAATTTGGCATAATTGTGCCGCTTTATAATACGCCACCAAGCAGGGCACCGCTAAGCCCCCAGTTTCTCTAGGTCTTTGCATAATTGTCATTTTTACCCGTGGTTTTTTATTTTTCCATATGAATTTCGTGACTAGGTTCTGCAGCTCCTTGATCTCCGATCTCACCACAGGTATCGGGAGAGTTTGGAACAGATACAATAACCGGGGGAGAAGGTTCATCTTCACACAATAGATTCTGCCAATCCAGGAGATTCCGTAAGCGGACCAGTCTTTGAGTTCCTTTTTAAGGGCCCTCAGCAGATTAGGATATTTCTCCTGGTAAAGAGAGGCGTTCTGCTTGGTAAGATGCACCCCTAGGTACTTTATAGTTTTAGGCTGCCATTTAAATTTAAAATTAATTTCTATTAATTTCTCTGTTTCCTTTGCGATGTTCAGACTGAGCGCCTCCGATTTAGCCTGATTGATCTTAAAACCAGAGATTCTGTTAAATCTTGCTAGGAGGGCAAACCGATTGGTTAGCGAGGTAAGCGGCTTTGTCAATGCCAAGATGATGTCATCTACGTATAGAGCCACTTTATGTTCTTGTGTGTGGATTTGGATTCCCGATATGTCCGGGTTACTACGGATGTGTGCTGCTAGTGGTTCCACGCATAAGGCGAACAACAAGGGCGAGAGTGGGCAGCCCTGTTTAGTTCCGCTTTTGATTTTAAACAGCTCCAACGGGAAGCCTTGGTGAACCACCCTTGCTGCCGGGGCTGTATATAATGCTTTTATTGACCCCATAATTTTACCTCCGAACCCGAATGCCCCAAATGTGGACTCCATATATGGCCAATCGATCCTGTCAAAGGCTTTCTCCGCATCTAAGCTTAGTACTAGACCTCGGATCCCGTTGGCATTATTGAAATCAATAATATCTACAATCCTTCTGGTATTGTCGGCCGCCTGTCTATCTCTAATAAAGCCAACCTGATCCGGGTGAATAAGCCTTGGCAGGATCGCGCTCAATCTATTAGCCAGTAATTTGGAGTAGATTTTAACGTCCGAATTGATTAATGATATCGGCCTATAGCTTTGGCAATTTGTGAGATCTTTGTCTTTCTTGTGAATTAGGGATATCGACGCCTGGAGCATCTGTTCGGTGAAGGGCTCTCCCGCCAGGACTCCATTAAATAATTTAAGCATGTGTGGGGCTAAAGTCCCTATAAATTTTTTATAATACAAGTTGGAGAACCCATCAGGACCCGGGGCTTTAGAGGGTTTTAGGTTCTTAACGACCCCTATTAGTTCCTCTAAAGTAAAGTCAGTCTGAATTGCCTCGCGCTCCAGCCTGTTCAGCCTAGGTAATGCTGCCTCTCTCAGGAATGTCTGTAATATGTCGTTCGTCTTTGTGCAGTGAGACACCTTCTCCCCATTGTATAACTGCTCGTAATAAAGTCTAAACTCTTCCACTATGCGTTTGGGGTTGGAGGACATTTCTCCCGAGGTAGTCCTGATTGTCTGTATATTATAACTTGGTTGCCTATTACGGATTCTGTTAGCTAGCATGGTGTCCGGCTTGTTGGCTTTCTCAAAGAATTTCCTCTTTGTCCAACTCAGGTCCCTCTCGGCCTGGGATGTGAGGAGGAGGTTAAGCTCAATCCTTACGTCCTTCAGCTCCTTTTGGGTGTCCCCTCTACCTGATCGGCTATGGAGTGTAGAGAGCTAATGTAACCTCTATATAACTGCGTCAATTTGGCTTCCCTTTGCTTTTTCCGTCTAGCTGCTAGACTGATCAGTATAACTCGCATTGTGGCCTTGTAAGCCTCCCACAGCGTGATGTGAGATTCCACACTGCCCGTGTTCATTAAGAAAAACTGCCTAAGCTCTTCATTGACTGACTGTGCTAGTTCCGGTATCTTAATCAGGGATTCGTTCAGTTTCCAGTTTGCTCCCGGGCTAACCGGCCTAATTTGTGTGCATCTGAGCTCTATCGATGCATGATCCGACCATGAAATATCATGAATTGTAATGTCGGATATTTGTGGGACCATTCTGCCCGATACAAAGAAGTGGTCAATCCTGCTGTAACTGTCGTGAGGGTGTGAGTAAAATGAGTAGCTGCAATCGCCAGGGTGTTGTTCCCTCCATATGTCCACCAGACACCCTCTCCTCAACCCTTCCAACAGTGCCGTAGCACCTGTTTGCCTTTCCCTCTGTTGCCTTGGGGAGCTGTCGATGCGGGGATCCATGACTTTATTAAAATCTCCCGCAACAATTATATTTCCTACCGCCCAACGCTGAAGCTTGAGGAAAAATGAGTCAAAGAACTGGGGATCTCTCTCACAGGGGGCGTAGACGCATGCTAGGGTCACTCTACACTGTTGTAGCAGTCCCACAAGGATAATGAATCTACCTTCTGGGTCTCGCTTTGTCTTTTCGACCTCGAAAGGGACTCTATTGTTGAATAGGATAGCTACCCCTTTTTTCTTTTCTTTAGCTGACGCGAGATAAAATTGTCTATAATTTTTGTCTATGAAACCTGGGTTTTTGATGGAGCTAAAGTGAGTCTCTTGGAGGAAGAGAACATCTGCTTTTCTGCGTTTGAATTCTGCAAAGGCAATTCTACGCTTCTGCGGGGAGTTAAACCCTTTAACATTTTGTGAGATGAACGTCAGCGCCATGTGTGTGTGAGTAGTGAACCTTTGCGCAAACAGTATAATCGAGTCCTACCCGGGTTTCGTTGCCACCTATAGCCATCGGCGCCATCTTGAAAATCTGTATCCGCTTCTGCAGGACGCTGCACGGAGGAAAAAATAGTGAGAGACGCCCTGACTTTGGGTGAGTTTAGCTTTCCCTGTCATTGTCTCTGCTCTTAGGAATTTTTTGATATAAAAATCGTTGGTTTTGGTGTCGGATTGTGCTCGGTCTGATGATATTATTAGGAGGGACTCGGGAGCTCCCCCTCTAGCTGACCATACCTCGTGACGTCACCGGAAAGCTCATATAAAGCAGTTTCAAACAGCAAATATCTGGTAAAATGGATAAATTATATGTGTCTAGTACTTTGATAAAAGTTTTACAGGTACTAAATGTTATGAGGTGTGATAACTGATAAAGAATACTGAAAATAAGTTAAAAAAAAAAGGTAAAAACATAATGTAACTAAAATATATGAAATTGGCCATTGCATTGGAAGGGGGATCTACAACCCCTTAGATTTTTGCCTGGAGCAGTGGAGCATACCCTCCATGTTAAGACATTTCAACACAAACACACACAAACACACACACAGTATGTTTGGCTTCGGGGGTGGGGGGGTTGAACATCATTAGTATCCTGAGGGGAAAAGGAGTGACCCTCCCTAACAAACAATGCTCCTCTATATTCCTTCCCTACTCCCTCGCCACATCAGTAGGGCTGCCGACAGGGGGGAGTTCCACGCCCCGTAACGCAGGGGGAGAGAAGGGAAAGATAGAGAGAGGGGGGATAGCGGGAAGAGATGGGGTGATTAAGAGAGAGGAAGGAAAGAGTGAGAGTGGGGAGATGGAGAAGGGGTGTGAGATAGAGGGTGGGAGAATCTCAGGGCCACCGACTGGGGAGTAGTGGACTCCTCCCCTGGCGAAGATCTGTCGGTTGCTCCGCTCACAAGTTCCCTACCTTGCCTCACACTCTGTCTGTAGACGGAAATGTTCATGGAAATTTCCATGTGCAAGAGGCTTTATCTGATGCCAGTTCAAATCATCTCTATTCCCTCTATAACCAGCACCGGAGGCAGCCTCTTGCCTATGGAGAAATGCAGGAGTCTGACATAAAGATGCCCCGCCCCTGCGGATCCTACTGATCGCAGGACAAGGTAGGGAACCTGTGGAGGGAATATTAAGAGGCTATATTTGTTGGGAATGATCTCTCCCGCTTTCTGAGAACCCACCTCTAATGATATCCAATATCCCCCCTAAGCCTCAGGAGGGGATAGTTGTTGTCAATTTTTTGTTTTTTAAGTACTAACAGTGATTGCCGAAGTGAGTTATTATTGCTACGTCGGAATCCCAGCACATGCAGCCAGTGGGTACAAAATTAAAGCCCCAGCGGCTGCAGGAGGGAGAAACGGGAGGGAGAAACAAGAGGACAATTATCAACGTTTGTAGGGCCATGCCGTTGCCAGCCAACAGAAAGTTGATAAAGGCAGTGTGCAGGTTATGCCTTACCAATCTTCCTGAAGAAGTGCTATGCACATTATTTTGTTCTGTTATCAAATATATAATTGCATATTCAGTGGTGATTTCATATTAGTAAACTGCTTTTGAGAACATGAAGTGCTGTTCTAAAATGATGTGCTAAACACTTTTCGTTTGTGAACATCAGAAGACTAGGGAATTCCCTCAGACATTTTACAGCAGACCGGAAGAATACTGTGCCTGTTGGCATTTTGCTTAATGTTTTATTATTTTACGGCACTATTTCTATCAATCCCAAAGCCTAGCACAAATGCAATGCATAACCCGTGTCAATTTAGCATTAGTGATATGTCTGTTGCTGTACATTAATAAATGATGACTATAAAATCTAATCAACAGTATACCTACATATTTTAATTGCATATACATAGTTACATAGTTACATAGTAGATGAGGTTGAAAAAAGACACACGTCCATCAAGTTCAACCTACAGTATGCTAAATTTAGATGACAGATACTTTATCTGATATTTGTACTTACAGTATATTGATCCAGAGTAAAGCAAACAAAAAATAAATAAAACAGTGAAATATCATCCAATGATATCTCATAAGGGGGAAAATAAATTCCTTTCTGACTCCAATTTAGATTTTTGCAAGGATCCTGTCATAATTACAATTCATCTTTCTAAGTACTTGTTTATTTTCACTTACTGTAGTATGACTAACATGGGTTGGCTCCTTTTCCTGGATGTCTAACATTTGTTATGTGTATGTCTTGCTATGGAGAGTTGGCTGTGACTGAGCTCAGGAAGGCTGATAACATGTGTTTTCCCAAATACCTGATCATTTTCTGCAAACCCTGTGTACCTCTTATAAGCTTTTATCTGCTTGTGTGAAGAGAGGGTCTTATCTGCCTGGAATAAATAACAACATGCAGTATGTGATGAATACTGAACATTATTCTTGATTTCAAGCCAGAGAAATGACCACAGAGCCACACTTCTTTATACAGAGTAACATGCTGCCTTTGGTGTGTGACATTAGTCATTTCGTTCACAAACCGTGAAGCAACAGTGCTTCAACAGCACAGTTTCATCTTACTTTCATTTAGCAGCAATTGATATCTGTGGAGAGGCTGCTGCTACAGACTGGATGTGTGCAGCTCAGTAAAGGCTAGTCATGAATGTGAAGGTGCATTGCCAGATTGCTGAAGATATGTTATGTACTCCTGCTGCATTATGTTAGACATTTGCAGGCTGAAAAACATGGGCAGTTTGCCATTTCTTTGTGGTCAGGTAAGGTTTTTTTATCATTCTATCTTTCTTTTCTGTGATAACCTGGTTGTATAGATGTGGTTTAATGTTTCAGCCTGTGTGTACAAATCAGTGTGGTGTGTCAAATTACGTAAATTCACACTTGTGTATATTTGTTATCAGGCAGGTTGTATTTATACCAAAGTATCACTACATAGGTATTATACAATAATAAGTAGTATATATTGTTTGATGCTTTACATCTGATATTGCTGTCCTCCTCATAAAGTATAAAGTGATTGTACAATAAGCTAGTACATATGTAAACATTAACCTCTTGTGCATGTAAAAAAGTATAAGTGTACATAGCCACAGGTCTCTGTATACCTATGTGTGCAGAGTTGTATTAATAGAAACCCCTAAGATCCAGTTATGGCTATCTTAGAAATTAAAATAAGCTTGCTGTAGCAGAAAATATTTAAAAACTAAACCATGATTGATAAAAAGGTTTCCTGTGTGAGACAGCAAACATTGACACTTGATGTAGGAAATGAAATATCTGCTTGTGTGTGTATACAGTAGATATATATTTCCATTTCATTCACTTTTAATAATTATTTGGTTTTATAATAACTGGGGATATGAAAGGGGTCCTACTGATTTAAACCATTTCAAGTCAGTAATACATTACGTTTAATACATTGCAGACACCTCCAGCAGTAAACCCTTGAAACTCTGGAAGGATTGACACTGCCAAATGGCGTTCACAAATAGGAAAAATTGCTTAAGACAAGTAAGGTACAAGTGATACTTAGAATGATACAATCATGACTCGCTTTCAGGACCACAAAGGCCTCTTCTTTAGGCAAATATTTTAATTGCTTACAACTGAAATTGCTGTGAGATCAATTGGATTATATAGCCATAATTTGCCTTCGGAGGCTGAATAGTGGCTGCAAATGTCAAGTGGAGATGTTTTAAAATATTTGTCCATAGTGCAGTCATGTTACAGTCATACAGTACATGCTGTAAACAGATTCTTAAGTGTATTATCTGATTCATCACACTGCAACATGAAAAGAACATAGTTACTGCATCTTAGGTTTCAGCATTTCCGTACAAACTATAAAGTTTAAAGAAGATTCTGATCACTAAATGTCAGGAAGGACTATACAGTATACTGTGATGTTGCCAAGATAGCCCCATTGCATGTTTCTCTTTTGTAATTGTGTGCGTTAACGTATACATTTATAGACGCACACGGCATGTGCTACTTAATCGATTGTGTGGGCTACTGTGTATAATATATATTTTTATTAAGCGATTCATTTAAAAAATAATAATAATAACATGTTCAACCTCAACTAAAATTGATTGATTGGGTCCCCTGGCTGCAAAACGTGGGCAAAATCAATGCAAAAAACAGCACTGCGTTTGTGAAAGAAAATGTATTTCATTAGAAGAATATTTTCTTTGATAAAGATGGTTCAGTTTTTAAGTTTGAAGACTGGTAAGTAATGTCCTCTACAGTATTTTTACTGGCTTTAAAATACTTTTCTTAGACATGAGTCCTCTTTTGAAATAGTATTAAATAATGTTTTCTTAAAATTAATCTATATGTATACTCTCTTAGCAAAGGAGCAACAATCTAAAGTAGTTATTTATTTATGTCATCGGGCTGTAAAATCACACCTACTGTATACAATACAGAAAACCTACATCAGGTTTATTAGAAGAAAGTAATATTGCTTTTATGTGACACTGTTCTTAAAAGAAAAAAAAAAAAAAATCTCATGGCTCTTTTTGTACCAGTCTTGCGCTTAAAAAAGTTTAATAACAAATGAGTTAGAAGTTTGCGTCTTGGTCCTTTCAGTATATTGCTAAGATGTATTATAAGTACCTTGAAATACCACATTTTGCATAAAATGTGTTTGACAGCTGGTACACTGTCATTCAATACTTTTAATGTGACTTTACTGTAGATCATTTCTCTTCCATCCCGTCACTCAGTGCTGGAACTCTTGGCAGACGTAGGGTATTGTGGGGCGCGACCTTGAAAGGCACAGGGTTGACTGACAACATTACCACCAACGTTGTCTGTACCTGCAATGCATTTTGGCTCCTTTAAAAAAAAAAAAAATGTTACCTTTTATTTAACATTTTTTTAATCAGAGTTTCTTAAGAAAATTGGCACATTAAATCACAGTTTAAAGAATAGGGGTTAGATAATATTTGGTGGGGGGGGGGGAGACTGGTGCTGAGCTATGTACAGAATATACATCACAGTTGTTGAGATTTATATATTTTAAGGGGAACACTTGTATTTTTCGGTATTTCCGGTTCTGTGTTCACCTATCATCAAATCTACATAACATGTAAAACCTTATTTGTTTATTGAAATTTGTCAACCAGGGCTCCCGAGTGTCTATATAGCTATTGGTTGAGTGATGAAGGTAGGCTGCATTTTTGCTCCTTTTTAAATGCACTGTCCCCCACCATGATAAGGCATCAAGTAATGTGTTTCTGAGACTTTTCAGACTTCATTTAAAAAAAGCACCCACAGATACACACATACACATTTGCAGACAGTATATACAAACGTGATCCCTCATTGCCATGATGAAAAAAGACCTCAGCCTCTGGCCTGAGAGTGACAATGGGTATTTGCACTTTATTGAACACACCCCATAATTTAACAAATAAAACGCACAGGTCACAGAATGATTATGTATGTGTACAGTATATACTGTAGATCGTTAACTCTAATACAGTCGCCAATAACTATAATTGGAGGGGCGAAGACATACTGCCTACTCCATGACTGGTCCTCCTCTGATCAATACGAAACTGCTCCTAGCCCTACTGCTACTTAGAAAGAATATGACATAACTAAACATTGTGTGCACTATCTTTATCCAAACTCCACATTTCTGATACCTCTGTTTAGCCACAAGTGCTAATTTTGACAGTTTTCCTACTGCTGGTTCATCCCATGTGCTCTCTTCTGTTGTAGTATACATATAAAGCATGTTGCCCAAATGTAAGTTAATTTATGTACATAATGGAAAGGGGGACAATCACAAACCCAGCTCATTCACCACACACTTTCTTCACTCACTTGTTGGCCACTGTTTATGAATTTGATTAGTTTAATACACTGTATGTGTACAACTTCAGTATAATAAGGTACAATGACCAATCATTTTGTTATTTTAACATTTCTGAATTTTATAGGATTTTCTATGATCTACACATTATTATTTAGACACAAAGCTAAGCTGGTATAGTAGATTCAGTCCGTGCCCATGTAGAACCAGATTCTAATGGACTAGGTGCTGATTTACCTAAAAAATGCTATGTAATCACTGTTATAGATGTGATCCAATGGTTGCTAGCTCTGGAGAAAATGTAGAGAATAATGATTACAAACAAAAACCTAAAAACCATATGTCAGCACTACACACAAGAATCAACAAATCCAGTCTTCTGTACACATGAAATACCCTATATTTTCTCTTGATACTTTTTATTTAATTTGTAAACCGTTTTAATAAAGAGATGTATACAGTATGAAAATCTGAAAAATGCCTGAAGGCAGCCAAGATTGCCCCCATTTATACTTACTTAAATGTATTATCAAAATGTGATCACTTTTTGTTCTCCCGAGGTCCTTCACAAAGTATGATGTCTCTCTTGACTGGTATGATAGTAAGTGTTGTGTAGTTTTCCCCACAATGTTGTAGAACAAACAAGGTGGGACAATGAAAAACCCTTATATTGCTGACTAAACCAGTTCTTTAGAGTGACATCATTTGGAAAGACTCCAAGAGTCTCAGGAAATTGCAAAATATCAAGATTTGGCTACTTTAAAGTTGTGAACAAATAGTGTAGTACAATCTACTCAGTGGTTTAACATCTGAATTTATCTAAGGAAGGAGTAACAACATACGCCTGTGTTTGGAATAATGAAGGTAATTAGATTCATGATCATTGATACAGTACACCAGCGGTTCCCAACTCCAGTCCTCAAGGACCACTAACAGTGCAGGTTTTAAGGCAATCCTCTCATTAGCACAGGTGGCCCAATCGTTGTGACTGAACCACCTGTACTCAAGTTGGGGTATCCTTAAAACCTGCACTGTTACTGGTCCTTGAGGGCTGGCGTTGGGAACCACAGCAGTACACCATCTGAATGTGACTAACAAATTACAAGCAGATACAGTATGTATTAGTGCACTTTATTATTGGCATAACCACAGTGAAAGAACACATGGCAAAACCTATCTTCCCTTTTCTCCTTTTCCTTCCTCCCCTGCCTATTAATGGCCCGCATCAACCTGCTATAAAACTCAGTCAATAGCATTATGATTAGTGATTATTTTGAAAATACTGTTCCCACCAGATAGTCGCGCAATTGAAAGAAAAACTAAGCCTGTTTGAACACCCATTTTTAATTAGTGCTGGGTAAAGATTATTTTCATTATGCAATTTCTACTATGCAATTTTTATTATGCAATCTCTTCTTACAAAGTTGAAATCCACCATCCAGTTACCATAAATACTAAGGGCTAATAACGGCAACACTTATAAAGACATAAAATAGTCATTTTTACTCCGTTTTAATTTTAATCAGAAACAGGTGATCAACCAATTAACTAAAGGGGGACACCTATATATACAGCACACAATGAGCATCCGGCAGGAACCTGACGAAGCTTATTGCGAAACATGTTGTTTCCTGCCGGAGCTCATTGAGAGAGGGACCCAGCACACTACAGGACATCCGGTGCAGATCCCCTCTTCCGGTTCCGCTGCCGGACGCGCCAGTGGGAACAAGAACGGAGGAGGAGACCGTGCAGGAGTGTACCGAGCGGCTGAGGCTGGGCCATTTTATCTGACATCAAGTGTGAGTGTAGTCCTTGTGTTTGCTTTATTTCATTTTATTTAATTGTGTCTTATTTTATTGCATTTCATTGTGTCATAGATTGTTCTATACATTTTATGGTTCACCACATGTTTGCATTTCATATGCTTATGTCTCCACTGTATACCCATTAAAGACCTTTTTTATTGTTGTTAACCCTTGTTGGCATACACTCCTTTTGGTCATCTGGGAAACGGGGAGAGGAGACACTCACACACTACACCCATCGGGGGATAATTCTGCTGAGACAACCCAGACACCATCCATACAGGACATCACCCTCTGAGGACAAGGACTCACATCAGGCCGTGTGAGTTTTATGTATATTGAGACTCCAGCATATGAGTCTGTAATAAATCCACTACAGTCAGCGTTGAGGGAGAGACACCACACAAGCCCGTGTGAGTCACTGAATCCATAATTTTATGTATTCTTTGATTAGTTAAAGTGGAAAACCAATTATCAACCCCTCCAGCATTTTCCTCCTCCTTGCTTCCACCCCCTGCCCTTACCCCCCTCCCCCTTTCCCCACCCACCCCCCCCCTCTTCCCCCATCCCCCACATGTGTATCTAATACACTGAGATTTTAATTCTTTTTTATCTATATCCTTTTATTTCATTCGGTTCCATCGACATCGGGAGGCCCATGAGGTTTGCGCTGACTATCTTCACACTACAAATAGCATTAAACACCTGAGTAGACAATAGATTTAGGACATTCTGCTAGCTATACATTTTAAATTTTTTTGTGAAGACATTGTCATGGCAGTGTTAAACAGACCAAAGTATAAATAGTTTGTATAATGTTGGCTAGCTAAGCAGTAGGATGTGGATTTTCTTGAATTCAGGTTGCCACATGAGTGAGCTTTTTCCTTTTTTCATTTAATCTGTTGAACATCTATTTTCAAGAGCTATAGTGCCTTTCTAAAATGTTATGAAAATGTTTGATTTTTCTACACTTCCTTATGTAACTACTTATCTAAACAATCGAATACATTTCATCAACTGTTCTCGGGTATTACTTGTAATTGTTTGCGTCCTCTTAATATTTCCTTCTCCCCCAATGCTACTATCTCTGACACATCTCTTGAAGTTACTTGCTGGCCACCATTAATCAATAATACTTATGACTACTGAGGGACTTGCAATAAAACCTTCCAACCATCTAATACGTCACTCTCGTATATAACAAAAAGTTTTAAATGGGGTCATTCGTAAGTACGTTATATTACTTTGCTCCTACAGATGCAGTTACGAGTATTAGAACTCTTGCCTTGGAAATTCTGGGGCAGTCTCACAGTAAATGCCTCAAAATTGCTGCAACATTGCCTCAGCATTTCTATGCGATGCTTAATGGCTCATCGGATTAACACAGCGGGGGTCCCGGCAGGTTTGAATGGGACTGCAGGGACCCCCCACTGTGTTAATCCTATGGGCCATTAAGAATCTCACAGCAATGTTGCAGCAATGTTGCAGCAATGTTGAGGCATTTACTGTGAGACTGCCCCAGAATCTCCCAGAATTTCCCAGGTACAAGTGTTCTAATACTGGTGGCTGCATCTGTATATTTAGAATGGACTAGGCTTGGGGCTAAGAATACATGTCCCTGGGTTCACCCTACGGGGCCTATTCTATAAGCCTCGATAAGCCACTTATCGAGCACTTATCGGCCAAAAATGCCTACTGCTAATCAGTAAGCCACTTATCGGCAGGTTCGGAAACTCGTGCAATTCTAGTAGCCGTGATTAAGTTATCGAGGCCTATCGCGGCTCCAGAATGGTGAGTTACTCCCAAAATCCTCACGCCAGGAAAAGCGTGAGGCCGTGTGAAGCTGCTGAGAGGGGGCTGAAGGGGGTATTTGATCCTTGGTGGGTATGTAGCAGGAGGGGTTAACCCCTTCATTGTCTTAGCGGATAGCCGCTAAGGTAATTAAGTTGCCTGTAAATGATTTTTTTATGCATTGGATTGATGTTGGGAGTTTCCGGAGCTGATATCCATTAATATCAGCACCGGAGACTCCCGGCACGAATCCCATGCAATAAAAATAATTTACCGGCAACTTAATTACCTTAGCGGCTATCCGCTAAGGCAATGAAGGGGTTAACCCCTCCCGCTACCCACCAAGGGCCAAATACTCCCTTCACCCGCCCCCACTACCCACAATAAACATTAAAAACACAACAACACTAAACCCCACCACACTAGACCCCCAAATGATTGATACCAGAGGCCGCTGGTGTTTGGGGGTCCTCAGGTGATCTCTGCGGGTGTCTGGGGGCCTTCGGGTGGTCCCTATGGGTGTCTGGGAGCTCTCGAGTGGTCCCCATGAGTGTCCAGGGGCCCTCAGGTGGAAACATCCAGAAAAATTGTTGGCAACTAGGGTTTTACTCTTTTCAAATGTTAAGCACCAAATTTGGCAACATTCTAAAGATAAACAGCACTTACATTGATCATACAGTGCATACGTGTCACATGTACACTCGTCACTCAAGGAAATTTCATGTGTAACTAGACACTTCTTGAGACCAAGGCTTGTATTATAGCAAGCGCTTGCTCGTGTGCTGTGTGCGTGAGCCAACACGCAAAGGGACACTGGGACCTGTAACTATTGAGGTGAGTGATTGGTGTGCAGCACACACGCCACACGCGTGCCGCAGTCGCCACCGGGGACCCCGTTAGCCCTTTGTCCTTAATGGGGCGTTAGCTGAAGGACTTCTGAGGATATACCCCAAGGAGCCCTAATGACAGAGCAGCATTCACTGCTCTTTAAATCAGTTGTGGTATAAAGCTATAGAGATACATTTGCTAAGTGCTAAATTAGGCAGTCATGTTTAAAGGGGAAATATGCTATTTCCATAATTTTTCGTATGCAGAATATTGAAATACGTGATACTGAACCGGGGCATTTCACAGGTTATAATGAACACAATTTATTTATGAAGGTGTTTAAGATCTGCCACTGGCACAGTAATTAAAAGAAGGAATAATAAAAAAGTTATTGGACCTGTTAAAATGGAATGTTGGTGTTTTACAGTAAGGCAAGAGCTGTCGATATAAGACAAAAGCATGCTGCTCGGTCTGCTTTAATTCACCATCAGCATGATAAATTATGTGCAGAGAAAATAAAGGGCAATGTGTAGCACAAAAATATGATTCATATTTTAAATAGAACTATAATGAACACCCAAGGTCTTATATTTGAAAGCAACTATAACTGTACATTTTTTATACGCATAGATTCAATCAAATTATCTTAATACTGTAGGTTTAGCTAGATTGTCATTTGCTGGTTTTCTTGTAGTTGCATGATTTTAAAAACAATCCTTTTTATCCATTTGTTCGAAGAGAGACTCAAAGTATATTAGCACACACCCTTCTGCTATTCATTTAGTAAGAATATTAGATTTGAAAGTAAAAAACATCATCCATATAGCTGTATCAGTGGAAATTGTTTACGGAAAACTGCACATATTAATAGTTTATAGGAGTCATTTATCAAAGTCTCACTAGTGAAAACTTGATGCAAAAAACAGCATCAACTACACATTATGAAAGGAAAATATTGTGAAGCCAATCATTCAGATAGGAATGGGTTACCTTCCCAGCTCTAGGGAGGGTTGAGGAGAGAGGTGGTTGACTAGACTATAAATGGCAGTGTCTGTTTTAAGTAATTATGAACAACTAGATGGAAACCGAGATGCTGGAGCACCAAGGTCAAGCGGTACTGAAGATGGTAAACGTATGATGTACGGCAGGGGTGCGCAAACTTTTTTGTCTGCACCCCTCTGCATGCTCGCCCCTCATTCTCGTGCCCTCCCCCCACCTTACCTTTTCTCTGGCGTCATGTGGTTACGTTGCCATGGCAACACGTTGCCATTTGACCCCACCGCGTCATTTGACTCCAATTTGCCATCGTGATGCATCGCCAGAAACCACCGGAGACAAGGTAAGGGATATACAGTGGCCTTGCATGCTCTCCCGGCATTTAATTTAAATGTTGTGGGGAAGAGAGAGGGGCCCCTGTAAACGCCGTGCCCCCCCCCAGAAAATGTCACGCCGCCCCATTTGCGTACCCATGATGTATAGCATGGATGAAGGGTAGATAGGCCTTAAGATGTACTCCCTGCTTTCTGGGAACACCCCCTTGCCTGGCCACCACATAAACCTCCACTCGCCGGTACCTCAAACACCCTTAAAAACTGTTCACCTGAAGAGACTGACCCAGGACTAGATAGACCATGTCAAAGCTGTTAACTGCTGGCATCCTGCTCAATAAATCCACAAATTGAATTGTCTCTGAAAATTACAAATATACTACAAATCACACATAAAAGATGACAAATGTACACACTTTATGTGTGATATTTCTTTCTTTTAGATAGCATTGTGAGAAGCAAGGGAAACTGTATGCGAAATTAGATAAAGATAATAAATCGGTATAATGTTTGTGAGATCATCAGACCAGGCAAAATGGTCAATTAAGCATAATATCCTGTCTACAAAGGAGGTAAATGTTTGACGTTTCTTGGTACAGAACATGTAATCTATTGGAAAAGGTAATGGCTCTAGGTCATCTTGCTAATGGTTGTTCATAGATTTACCACTGATAAATATGTCTAATACTCTTTTAAACTCATTAATACAATGATAATATCAGTTGGTACTGGTTGATTGCAAACTGCATGATGGTTTGGAGCAAATAGATTTATCGTTTCATGCCTTACTGCCTACCTTGCACAATTAAAAAAAAAAGAGATGCAAACTCTCTTCATTTTATAAGAAAAATACATTTGTTTTCCCTATTCATAATTTTTAATACTGATAATTACCATTGAAATTGTATAGTGGGTATCTTATATTTGTGATTAATAATAATTTATTCATTTTTTTCAAAACGTGTTAGCTTGGTATCACTTAGTTATGCCCTGTATGTATATGTACATACACATGTATACAGTATATCAGCAGTGCGCAAACTGGGGTGCGCGCCACCCAGGGAGGGGGGGGGGATTTTTCTATGGCTGCGCGGTGGTTGCATAGGCCCCACGCTCTTCCCCATGGCATTTAACTTAAATGCCATGGGATGCATGAGGCCTCTGCATCCTATTACTTACCGAGATCCAGGCGGCTTATGACGCGTCTCCATGGCAACGCGGCATCACGTGACGTCATTTGATGCAGGGAATGGAGGTAAAAGGGGCGCGAGCACCGGGGGCAGCTGGCAGGGGGGCGCAGCTAGCAGGGGGGGCGCAGCTGGCAGGGGGGGGGCGCAGCTGCAAAAGTTTGTGCACCCCTGCAGAATATAACAAAAATGCTGACATTAGCTACAGTTTATGGTGTGTGCTCTCGATAATTATTATTATATTAATTATACAATATATTTTTCGTCTTTTTTTCACACCTCTCTCATGTTTCCCATTACTCTTTTTCTTTCAAGCAAAGGGGCCTTTGAGAGGAAAGACTGTTTTAAAATAGCTTCATTTTGTTGTTTCTTTCCATCAACATAACAAGGCACTTTGCACTTGTTGTGCCCAATGTGTGCACTACTTAGTGATTGGGGGGCAGGAGGGAGGGAGTCAATTGGAGATGCCTATCTCACCTGTTATATTGGGATGTATCAGGTTCTGTGCCTATCTCACCTGTTATATTGGGATTTATCAGGTT
This sequence comes from Ascaphus truei, assembly GCF_040206685.1. Lineage (NCBI taxonomy): Eukaryota > Metazoa > Chordata > Amphibia > Anura > Ascaphidae > Ascaphus > Ascaphus truei. Next base: position 110,274,558 of record NC_134483.1, on the reverse strand, counting down.
CTGTGCATATCTTGCTTCCTTTTTTCATATTTATGTACACCGCTGAATATGGCAGGTCAGAGGTAAAATTCTGCTTAACATTTTCTGCTTTAAAGAGGCAATCTAAGCCACACTTTATTGAAAACTAATTACCTAAGCTACCGATTGATTTGTTCGATCAGCACAGATCCTGCTTCCCTCGGTTCATTAAATGGCTGGAATTCATGTTCAATCAACCCTGCAGTCAGTGTAACTCGGCAGCTACAATGTATTATTATATTACTAAGGTAACAATATCTATTGTTACAGCTTGTAGCTCAAACTGCTGGGAATATTGACAACAAATTATCACAAAATGGAAAGTGTTGCAAATATCTTGAACTGCTTGGGAAGTGGGCTAAAACCTGCTATAGAAATCAAAGGATTTGTAATTTTATTAAAACTCATTAAAAAGTGGCATTAAGTTGAATTAGAAAAAAAATGTAGTACTGTAAGTATTATCTTATACTGATTTATTTAAAAAATAAAAAAACACATGTAGGATATTGCTTGATTGCTCCTTTAAGGTTATTTCTTGACTTCAGTGAGATTGTTTTCGTTGTTAGAGGTGGGTTGCGCTACCTTTTGCACCAGTATTGCAGCTTGGAAAACATTGTGAAATAGCTTCCTTTCCGCTGAAGAAATAGAAATTGGTCCAAGTTGTGTTGATGTACAGTATTTTGCTTATGAAACATTCCATACAGAACATTTTGGGGGCAATGTATTAACGCAGTTGACATCATACACGATTTTCTGTTTGGACCTGAATGAAATGTAAGAAGCTTCTTACTCGAGTTTCTAACATTTGAAATATATCATTAATGATATTAATGACATTAATGATTAATGTCACCCTAAACACAAAGCCCTCTTATTAATTCTAGAAAGAGCAAGAAAAAGGGGTCTATTTATCAAAGCGTAAATGCTACCAAAGTGGGGCAAATTCAGTGTAAGAGGTTGCAGATTTATAAAAATATTGGATTGCTTTTTTTCCCCTTCTCATTGTTCTTTTTATTGATTTTCTAACATTGCTGGTAAACATGACAGATTTCAACAATTTTTCATGTTTAAATTATTCTTAAAGAAAAAAAATATATAAGTATATGTAGCCCTGGCTAATTTTGGGGTTATAGGTCTGCCCTCCTTCTGGCAGTAATACTTAGTAAGGGTAAGTTTGCCAGGAGTTATCATGGGGGTTTCCCATGTACTGCAGCTCTCTGAGTCAGATAAGGCAGTGCAGTTCTGTCTGTGTCCAGTAAGGGACAGGGGCGGGCTCTTGCTGAATCTGATTTAGGGAGAAGCACTTCCTGATTTAGATCAGTTCCTCTCCCCACTTTAGAGAGGTCAGTCACCAAATCCAGTTAAGCAGGGCTCTGCCACACTGTGGGCCCTCCCTTAGGGGAGAGGCGGGTAGTCTGTTCCCACTACTCTGATAGGGTGTAGTGGAAGAGCTAGGCCTGCTTTCAGTGCCCTTGCCTGGGAGTGTGTGGCCAGGTCCATCCTTCAGGAGAACTCCTGTGTTCCTGTACTGCTGTATATGCTGCTCCAGTGTATGCTGTTGGTGCAATAAAGTGTTCCTGATTTATAAAGAAGCAGTTGTGAGACTGGAATCTCTCATCCCTAAGTGGGACGTTCTATTCCAGGGATTCCACCCCATATCCTGGGGCCTGCAATAGATGGAGGCACTGTCACCGTGAGTACGTACTGGATATACCCCCAGAAGCCTGTCCTGACCTTCCCCATAACATCAAGCAGGAGACTCAGGAGTCCTGTAAGCCAGCAGGTGCACCACACTATTATGCCTTATAACCAGAGTCAGTTTCCCCATGCTAGGGCCAACATGAGATTGGGTGGGGGAAACACTGTTACATTTGGAGGTGCTGCTGAGATCATCAGGACAGGCTTTCAGCGAAGCAAAACAGAAAATTTGGATGTATGCTTCCATAGCAAGTGCGAAGGAAGGGAGTCTAGGGGTAGTCAGGAGTCTGCAAACTCGCAAAGTACACCCTAGATGCCCCTTAAGGGTGAAGTAGATCTGGAGACATGGCTATTGCTGTTCTAGTCCCCTTGAGGCAGATAGTCGGAGGATGCCTAAGGAGGCACCCTGGTTAACATGGGTCAGGAACTCCTGGTAGGGTCTGCGCTATGTGCAGCCAACAGTAGGTGATACCCTAAGTACTGCAGGGAGAAGCGGCTGCTGGGGATGATGGTGCACCGCGTGGTTCAAAGAATCCAAAATGGCGGTTCGCACCAAGCCTGGATAGCGCACGTGCTATGTGCACAACGGGAGTACAAATTGCAGAATTTACCTTTGCAAGTAGGCTATGGAAAGGCAAGAAAGCCATAGTCGCGCCATTTTTTCCTGCATGGATCTTCTGGTTCCACCAGAGGGAGCAGAAACTGAGGACATTGAGATTGTGTATGTGCCTGCTCTTCAGTCTGTAATAACTACCCAGGTTTGACCAGTATGTGCAACTGATTGTGGACTGTTTAAAAATGGCGTCCGGAACCCCACCGGTGGCCACGAAGTTGAGTCCAGCTGAGAGGGCCTTCAGCCAAATAGTGAGGTTGCCGCTGTGAGTGATCCTGTTATTTCATCCAAAATGGTGGTTCCCTCCAAGGGAACGCATCTTGTGGACTTGGTGACCAAAATGGCGGTTCCCGCCAACCTGGGGGATTGCATGGACTGTTTGCAGAAAGTATCATGCTATCATCTGCAAAACCTGTGCGGGGCTTGGTGTGAAAGTCAGAGTCCCATCCCTGCGAGGTGAGTGATGCGACAGCAGGAGACGCGGCTACCTACTCTGTGATGGGCCTAGAGCAGAGTCAAAGTCACACCTTGCTACCGTGTGCCCCTCCTCTAAACTCCACCAGAGAGAGGTGGCACAGTGAGCTTCACTCTGTATCCACCGATGTCACTGAGGGAGGAGCCATATGCGAGCTGCCGCACCCTCAGTTCCTCGGAGCTAACAAAGAGCTCTCTCTTGACTTATCTTACCAGTCCCCCTTCCTCCAGAAACATTACTCACGCCCGAGATGGCTAACAGTGATTGTTTCCACTACTGTATGGCAGGAAAACTCCTGGCCGTGGTGGTAGTCGGGACCCAATATCCAAAGTACCTTTGCTTAAGGTGTGAAGGCGACGGATCCAATCATATAATTCAGAGATCGAATATGTAATATTATTTTCAGTCCTAAAGTAGCTATCAAACATGTTTTCTAATATCTCTTTCTTATAGTTCTCTAGACTCTTACAGTAATGTATAATCTGCATGTAGGGGAAGTAGTGAGATAATGGGAATTCCTTCTTAACTCTGAGCTCTTCAAATGACATAAAGCGTTCCCGTTCTGTGTCGAGCAGCTGCCCTATATTTTTTATTCCCTTGGTTTCCCACGTCTTAAACATATTTTGAGATCGACCTGGTTCAAATTTCATGTTACCTTGTATGGGAAAAAATTTAGATATTTTGTAGGACATCCCACACTTTTTTCTCAGTGTCTTCCACGTGGTCCGTGTATGTTTTATCAGTGATTCCCTCTAATTACTAAAGGTATATTTCCCCAAGTCATGTGTAGGATCTCTTTCAGTGTCATTGGGAGCACCATTTGTTCCTCAAGTTTCATACAGGAATATATTTCTTTGTCCATTGCCAGTCTTCCATATGCCTGACTATGCGTTCCAAATTGTATTTTCTAATGTCAGGTACACTCACTCCACCAAGTTCCTTTGGGAGAAATAGTTTTGACATTGCAATTCTATTTCTGCATTTGTTCCATATAAACTTATTTGTTGCACTATTAATCCATTTTATGTCTGCATGGCGAACCAGGATAGGCAGCATCTGCAATGGGTATATAATCCTAGCAAAGCTGTTCATCTTAATGAGTTGGCATCTACCCCCTAAGTTCAATTGGAGGCCTTGCCAGCTTTCCAGCTCTTTAATCAACTTCACTTCCTTATTTCCTATTTCAATGCCTTTATAGTCTGCTATGTCCCTAAGGAACATAGCCAATAGTTTCATTGCTATGTTGAATAGCAATGGCGACAAGGGACACCCTTGTCCTGTTTCTCTGTATAAATTAAATTCTTGGGAGAGTATTCCCATTGCCATGATCCGTGCATTTGGACCATCAAACATAGTTCTAATCATGTTAAGAAACATGCGCAATATTCCCATTCTTTGAAGTATATCAAATAAAAATTCCCATCTAACATTATCAAAGGCTTTATCTGCATCTACCGAAATAATTACATTGTTCCTATTATCTTATGGATTTGATTTGGTCCAATAAAGGGCCCCTAATACTTTTTTTATGTTCTTCACTAAAGATCTACCCTTAACAAACCATGTCTGATCTTTATGGATCAAACCTGGTAATATTGCGGCCGGCCTCTCTGCTAGAATTTTTAAGAGAATTTTTACATCCTGATGTAATAAGGATATGGGTCGATATGAACCTGGCACAAGAGGGTCTTTACTTTCTTTATGTAAAATTCTGATTAATGCTATTTTCCCGGTTTCCAAATATCTCTTTGAAGGCTTTTTGCAGGGGTAGTCCTACTTCTGGCCCCAAGATCTTATAGAAATACTACCAGTGTCTTGCGCTACCGCAGGGAGACAGTCAGAGATTAGGAAGGTTAATGCATGGCTAAGAAAGTGGTGCAGGAAGGAGGGGTTTGGGTTTTTAGAGCACTGGGACTCCTTTTCTGAGAGGTGCCATCTATATTCTAGGGACGGATTGCACCTCAATGAAGAGGGATCTTCGGTGCTAGGGGGAAGAATGTTTAAAAGGTTGGAGGAGATTTTAAACTAGGACGGATGGGGGAGGGGAATGAAACAGATAATGAACTTAATAGAATAGAGGAGGATACAAGGGGGTATGGAGGTAGAATGGGGGCAAGTGCGAGTTTAACAAGCAGTGAGACACCCATAGTAAATACAGATAATACTAGAAAACTTCTAAAGACTAAACCAAGTGGGTACAGAAAGGAAAGAGCAGATAAGATAATAGTACAGGCTGAAAAAAAACTTAAATGCATACTTGATAATGCAAGAAGCCTGACAGATAAAATGGGGGAGCTTGAATTAATAGCTGCAAGGGAGCAGTATGATATCCTAGGCATTACTGAAACATGGTGGGATGAAACTTATGACTGGACAGTTCATTTAGAGGGTTATTCCCTTTTTCAGAAGGATCGAACAAATAGAAGGGGAGGTGGATTATGTTTATATGTTAAACAGGATCTAAAACCTTTTATAAGGTAAAATGTTTATGAAGGGAATAATGAAAATGTAGAGACATTGTGGATAGAAATTAGCAGTGGAGGTAAAAGTATAAAGAAAATGTTTGTAGGAATATGCTATAAACCACCAAATATCTGTGAGATTGAGGAAGCTAAAATACTTTTGCAACTGGAGAAGGCATCAAAACTGGGTCATGTTTGCATAATGGGGGATTTTAATTATCCAGACATAGACTGGGGAAATTAGATTAGCATTACAACAAAAGGAAACATGTTTTTGGGGGTGCTTAAAGACAATTATATGACCCAAATTATTGAGGAACCAACCAGGAGAGGGGCTGTACTGGATTTGGTAATATCAAATAATGTAGAAGTAATAACAAATATTCAAGTCCTAGAACATTTGGGTAACAGTGAACATGATCTAATTTCAAATAAATTATCAAACAACAGATTACTTGGGTTCAATAAAGACCTTAAACCCTAGAAAGGCAGATTTTAATAAACTGAGGTCTAATCTACAAGTAATACACTGGGATGATGTTTTTGCAGGGAAAACTGTAGAAGATAAATGGGCAGCCTTTAAAACAGTGTTAGAAAGCACACTTATCAGTATATACCCTTGGGTAATAAGTATAAAAGAAATAAGTCAAAACCAATGTGGCTAAATAAACAGGTAGGGGAGGAAATGGACAAGAAGAGGAAGGTGTTTAAATTCTTTAGGTCAGAAGGAACGGAGACATCGTATCAAAATTATAAGGAATGTAACAAAAATTGCAAAAGGGCAATCACATTAGCAAAAATGGATAATGAAAAAAGGATTGCAATAGAAAGAAAGGTCAACCCTAAAAAGTTCTTTAAGTACCTTAATAACCAAAAAATGAGAAAAGAAAATATAGGACCCTTTCAGTGTGAGATGGGAAGGCACATTATTGGAGATATGGAAAAAGCAGAGGTATAAAACATATTCTTTGCGTCTGTGTTTACCAGGGAAGAATCAAGTTCAATAGTAGTGCTGCAGGAGGAAGCCACAACCTCCAAATTAATGAACAATTGGTTAACTGAGGAAGAAGTTCATAAGCGGCTTGAAAAAATTAAATTAAATAAGACACCTGGCCCCAATGGCATACATCCAAGAGTTCTCAAGGAGTTAAGTTCAGTAATAGCCAAACCATTATATTTAATATTCAAGGACTCCATTTCCACAGGCTCAGTACCACAAGATTGGCGTAAAGCAGATGTGGTGCCTATATTTAAAAAGGGAGCTAGATCAGAACCGGGGAATTACAGACCTGTAAGCCTGACTTCAATAGTGGGGAAACTACTTGAAGGTTTAATACGGGATAATATTCAGGAATACCTAATGGAAAACAAAATTATTAATAATAGTCAGCATGGATTTATGAAGGATAGATCATACCAAACTAACCTTATTTGTTTCTTTGAGGAGGTAAGTAGGAATTTAGACCAGGGTAATGCAGTTGATGTGGTCTACTTAGATTTTGCAAAGGCTTTTGATACGGTTCACACAAGAGGTTGGTGTACAAAATAAAGAAAATTGGACTTGGTAATAATATATTGTGACTTTAGCGGTTGACCCCATTGAGGAGTTAGGCTATTTTGGCTTTCATTGAGCTGACACTATTATTGCTAGTGTCACCTATTTAGAGTGCAATTACTGGTGGCCTTTTGTGATCCTCTGCGATCATTGATCTGTATGTTCTATAGCCTCTATTTCTTCCCTGGTAATTGGAGCATTAAGTTCTTGTTGCTCTTCATTCGATATTTTTGGGAACTTTAATCCCTGTAAAAACTTGTCTTGTGCTGCATCATCCTGCTCACTGGTAGTATACAGATTTTTATAAAAATCCCTTAACGCTGTACATATTTCTTTAGGAGCTGATGTTAGTTCACCTGGAGCTTTGGCTGTGTAGCTCGTCTAACTAGATTTCCTAATAATTTACCTGCCTTGTTACCATGCTTATAAAGGTTAAGGTCTCTATAGTAAATTGGAGCTTTTTTTGTTCCTTTCTGTGTAGCGACATTCTTTGCTTCCATGTATTTGTCCCTGTTTTCTGTGGTGGGATTTTGTTTGAAGTGACAGAACGCCCTGTTTAGTTCCTTGCTAGATTTAATGTATTCTGCTTCTGTTTCTTTCCTACTTTCATGTATGCTAGAATTTTTACCGCTTTAGCGGTTTCCCAATACAATTTCCCCTCATTTTGGTGTATAGCGTTTGTTTCTTGGAAATAGTACCAGCTATTGAGGAGGAAAGCTTTAAACTCCTCACTATTATGAAGATAAGATGGAATGTTCCCTAAATCCTAAATGTATCTCCCACCATACTGGTGCGTGGTCTGATATGATTATATCTTCAATCGCCACTGCGGGCACCATGTCCATCATATGGTCACTTGTTAGAATATAGTCTATTCTTGAGAAAGAGTTATGCGGGTGAGAGAAAAAGGTATATTCTCTCTCAGTGGGGTCAAGTAGCCTCCAGCAGTCTAACAAACACAATGTTTCTTGTAACAGACCTATGCTTTCCTGTGCAGATCTTCATTTTCCTTTTCTCAGATTAAGGTAAAATTTATCTAAAAATAGATCACTGACAGCGTAAAAATCACCGCCCACAATTAGGTAACCTCCTCTTTCTTTCAACAATTTATCAGTTACACTCTGGAAGAAAGGTTGGTTCTGTTCATTCGGACCATAACAATTATATATACATCTATCCATATTGTTAATCTTGAGAACACACTGTACCACCCTTCCCTCTGTGCCACTCCAAGTGGATATAAGCTCATATGGTAGTGTTTTGCTTATCTGAATCGCTACCCCCCCCCCCTTTCTTTTCCACTGCTGGGGATAATACACATTCACCTACCCAGTTAGTCTGGAGTTTCTTACTCTTTTCCCTGTTTAGATGTGTTTCCTGAATAAGTGCTATATACGCTTTTAAGTGCTTCAGATGTTTTAATATTTTGTTCCTTTTAATTGGGGAGTTAATACCCTTAACATTCCATGAAACCAGTCTTGTCATTGGTTAGTTGGTAAACTAATATTGTCTAGCACGCCTTTACATAATGTATATAACAGCTTAAAGAACCTTACTTTAACAGGGTTACCTGTTTTCTTTTTCTCTATCGCAATATATCCGACCAGTGAAAAACATTTTTTTTAAAAGCTGTGTGTGCTGTGCACGCGCATAGTAAGTGAAACTTCTTTGACTTTTGTCACAAATTTAATTGACAAAACGCAAATAAATTTGACTTAGAACGTGCATACTCGGCACACATCCCCTGTATTTGCAATTTGCACTAAGCGTGAATTCCTTGTGTGTGTGTGTGCGTGTGACTGCGTGTGTGTGACTGTGTGTGTGCGTGTGACAGTGTGTGTATGTGACGTATGCGCACCCCCCTGCACATCACCCCCCTGCACCTCACATATCCCCCTGCACCTCACATATCCCCCTGCACCTCACATCACCCCCCCTGCACCTCACATCACCCCCCCTGCACCTCACATATCCCCCTGCACCTCACATATCCCCCTGCACCTCACATCACCCCCTGCACCTCACATCACCCCCCCTGCACCTCACATCACCCCCCCTGAACCTCACATATCCCCCTGCACCTCACATATCCCCCTGCATCTCACATCACCCCCTGCACCTCACATCACCCCCCCTGCACCTCACATCACCCCCCCTCAACCTCACATATCCCCCTGCACCTCACATATCCCCCTGCACCTCACATATCCCCCTGCACCTCACATCACCCCCTGCACCTCACATCACCCCCTGCACCTCACATCAACCCCTGAACCTCACATCACCCCCCTGCACTCCTCACTTTACATCACCCCCTGCACGTCCTCACCTCACATCACCCCCTACACCTCCCCTCACCCCCTGCACCTCAGATCACGGCGGCAGAGCAGGCAGGAAGGCGCGCTGTCTATAGCTCCCTCAGTGTGGAAATCTCTCTATGATTTATCAGTGTGGTAGGAGGAGGGATGAGCACAGGTTGCGTTGCCCCGCAGCGCCGGGGATCAGGGCAGAGAGGACGGCGAGGAGGCCCATGTGTGACTGTAGCTGCCCCCACTCTGGGGAGGGACACCATGATGCCGGTGGGGCAAGGGGGAGGAATAGAGGGGGTAATGGGGGGAGAGCGGTGGGGGAAGGTTGTACCTCTGGGTCTCACCCACCAACTATCTCCGACCTCCTTATGGAGGGGTCAACGGTGAGGAGGAGGAGTCATGTTGAGAAAGCAGGCAACAGAAGACAGATGATTATAATACTGCAGTGCTGGGTGTCTATCTGGTGGAGCTTTAGAGGTCAGAGGGACGTCCCACTCGGGTTAGGAAAGGAGGGGGTCCCAGTCAGGTTAGGGGAGGGTGTCCCGGTTGGTGGTCTCTGCTGTCCTAGCCACACCGGCAGGTGCAGGTCTGTGCAGGTGCCTGCGAGTCGCTGTTTGTGGGTGGCGGGGTGCAGCGCAGCATGGCAGCGTGCGTGTGGGGGGAGCAGCATCCGTTAGGAGCGGCGCCGGCGGCTATTGCCACCGCCGCCGCATGTGACAGAGGGATTGTGGGGGGAGCAGCAGCCATGACATGACGTCTCTTCCGTTTCATATTTCGTCTCCATCTCTCCAGTTTTGCCCCATCAGAACTAGGTGCCACTAAAGAAGTTTCACTTCAATAATACATAGATAACTCAGAGTATAATAAATTTACCATAAAACACATATAGATTAATGACATTCCTTTTTTCCAGAAGTGACATTTTAGCCTCATCCCAGCTCACCGCTGCTTCCTCCTCCTTTTACCCCACCACTTTAATTTATATTTTTCAAAACAGGTTTTCTTAATTTTTTTTTTAACATGTAACCAATTAGACGACAACTTTTTTTTTTTGGAGATCTTTTTTTAAAATAATTATTATAATGTTCATCTAGCAATATAACCCCTCCATTGCTTTTGAACTTTACCAACTTAATATCGCAAAATGCAACAATCCTTACTGCACCGACACACTTTATTCGAGCAAATACCCGGTATGTACCTGGCAGATACCTGGAATGCGCCGCTCCTCACCTCTGACAAGCCCCGTTGCATTTGCCTTCCCAGCCTGGGTTCATGCCTGGCTGATGGGCGGCTGATCTGTTAAATGAGGATGATTAGGATTTAATAGGCTGCAATGCTTCGGGTGTCTACCAGATGGCATAAATTCATGAATTGTAATGCAGTGTATATATATATACTGTGCAGTATTGCAGCCAGCGGGAATAAAATGCTTCAATCCCTGCCTGAAAAATAACTCAATGTACTCGGGCAGAAAACAGTCACAAACCTCAATACACCCGGGTATACCCGAATTCGTGGGACTAGCCAAGCTCGAATAAAGTGTGTCGCCAGTGTATATTAACACCTTTTCCTCCCAACATCCACATAGTTTTATGCATGTACCATCTCTCTGTAACCAGATCACATTAGTCCCTTTATGAGTGCAATACTTATTTCCTTGCAGCCCGGCCCATTTCAGCGGTGCAAGAATCTTGCAGGGGAACCTATATCTTGGCTGCGCTATTTTCCTCCATGCTGTATCGCCGTCTCCTTTCTGAGGTTCTGTCCTCCAGTTCTGCAGCATGTTGGTGGATAAAGCGCTCTGCTGCTTCTGCTTCTAAAAATATTTTGGCCCCTCCATTTATGAAGACTCTTAAGGTAACAGGATATAACAGGGAATTTTTTTTATTTTGCTTATATAGCATACTGCAAACTTTACTGAACTCCCATTTTTTATTTGATACTGCAGCAGAATAGTCCTGAAAGATTAGGATCTTCTTTCCATCATGATTAACGCCACCCGAATCCTTATAGGCTCCTAAAATGGTTGATTTTTCATTAAAGTCCAGAAACGTTGCGATTACTAACCGGACCAAGTCTATGAGCCCTTTCCAAGTTGATGTTAGCGTGATCATGTGGTAGTCCCAAAGATTCAGGCAGCCATTTTGTGCAGAAATCTTGCAATTGAGAGGGGTTCACCTCTTCAGGGACTCCTATTAATCTTATATTATTTCTGCGTGACCAGTTTTCCAGGTCCTCCACCTTGTCTTCTAAAGTTTTATTTCTTTTTTTAAGAGTTTGAATGTCCTGCTGCATTTCTGAGGATACATCCTCTAGGACCCCCACTCTAGATTCAACTTCCCCCATCCTGGTGTTTTGCAGGGTTAGTTCCCCTTTAAGATCATCTAGGGATATTTGCAATTTTTCATAATGTTCATTTAAATCAGGCATCAATACTTTAGCTACAGAACTGGCTAACGCACCATAATACCTGGGAGTTTCTGCCTCTGGAGACACCTCTGATTCCTCTGGGTTTGCATGCAGCTCCTCCATGTGCATGGAAGCCACCTTGGTGTGCTCTGACTTTCTCCCAGCTCTCACATGCTTTTGCTAATATCTGGGGGGCATCTGTGTCTGCCCGGAGATAAATTTCTCCATATAAATGCTTCTCCTTACTTTTCAAGTTATTGTCCTGCTGTGGAGCTTTTCCTGCTTTCCCCCCTCTGTTCAGCTGGATTGAAACTGTGAGGGGTTATATTCAGCCTGATGTCTCTGCAGAGACTGCCATCACATGTATCTCCCCCTCACAGGAGCATGTAAAGTCTGCCTGCTTTTTGCTATTCACAGGATCATTCAGTGAATTTTTATATTCAGTCTTAAATCATTTGTTCCGGTTGTTTAAGCTGCTGATCTGTGTAGGAGCAGTGGGGCTGCAGGAGCTCAGGGGGATGTGACCTCACCCTCTGGCGCATACTGGAAGTCTGGATTGCTTTTATGGGATTCATTTTCTTTGATAAATCTGGTGTTGTGTTTTGCCATAATTTTGCAGCAAGGACAATCTGATAAGTTGTACCAAAGATTTGAATACATCTTTGCCATATGTGCCGTTGTCCTAATTCCTCCTAATCAATATTGAACATTATTATCTGTGGGTTGTTTATAGACATTTGCAGTAGTTACAGATTTGCGAGTGAAGGTTTTTATCTTTTATTCTTTCTCATTTATATCTATTCACATGGGCTGGATACATGAATACAAAATCAAGCTGCAGTTTTAATGAAATATATTTATTTTGTAGCAAACAGTTATTAAATATGGTGCAATATTTACTACGCAGTACTATTCCATAAAATACCTTCCAGTGCAACAAAACAGCCTCTGGCTCATTCACTTGAATTAGGCCGTAACGCATCTCCTGGTGAGGAAAGGATTTCTATGGCATAGTACTGTTAAGGGAAATATTCTTACAGAAGACACACAAACACTGGAGTCATTCTTCAGCTGGATTTACTAGATAGTAAGATGCAATCTATAACCAGGGGTATACTCACAAAACAAAAGAGAGAATATTACAAAAGTTATATGCAACATGCTACAGGGGAGTAACATACATTGATGGCATCAGATTGGATAGAGCAGCATGTGTGATGCATGATGGTGTCTGATTGGAGGGTGGAATGGGCATCTTGTAATAAAAATAATAAAGTGTGCAGTGATATTGTGTGCCGTGGGTGTCCGCAATGGATTGGCTATGGTAGAGAATATGGGAGGGTTGTGTGCAAAGATGGGTGGGCAACACATTTGGTGCTGTGTACAAATTAAGTACCGGGTGCAAAAACAAAAGTAATACCCTAAAAGAAAAAATGAACAAAGAAACAGCAAAGAATATTTTGTACTTATCCTTAAAGGGCCATATACACAAATCCTTTCAGTACCACTCAGCAAATATGGGCACCAGTACAGTATTCAGTATTTACAGTAGAGGAAAAGTACATTTACCAGCAAAAGAAGAATACAAGATATCATTATACAATTCTTATATCTGTCTAGGTCTCATGCTTTTGAGGTGACAGCCGTAGCAGAAAGCACCACTTTGTCACCTACTGTATCTGTACAAACCACATCCACTCAATTTAGATGTTTGTTTTTTTTGTATTATTATTATTATTATTATTATTATTATTGCAATTGGAAGAAATTGTCTTGTCCAGAAAAGAAGGTAAACATAATGTCATATAATCAATTTGAGGGTTAATTTATCATGTCTGCTTTAAAGAAAGAAATGTCCATTTACTGTTCAGGGTCAGTTCATTCCAATTCCGTCTTCTAGCTCTCCAGAGTTCACAAACCCCAGACTTCGATTGTGACATTCTGGCATAGGAGAGTGTTTAGATGAGCACATACTGTATTGTGTAAAGCTGGTGGTGATTAGTATCCTTTGGTATCTGTCTGTGTTTGCACCCACTGTGTGTCAAAATTATTAGGCAATGTCTGCTACTCTGCCATTAAAGCAATGAGTTCCCTAATCAATGTTGATTAATTGATCCCACATCCTCCCCCCTCCCAATCCCCCCACATAAAAATACAAGCACAGCAACAGGTATCAACAGAGAAGTTTCTAATATCTTTACTTTGAGAATATGGATAACCAAGGATGTGTTGGTATATAGTGATTACAAATGTAGCCATGCATAATAATGACTGCATACGTCTTCCCTGTTGGCAGTAAGTCCTGGTAAGTACAGGCCTGCCAGCAGTAGTTATGGAGGTTTTCCCTCACACCCTGGTGTGGTGCCCTGTGTAGGGAAGGGAGTGGCTGTATGCTCTGAGTCCCTGGATAGTGACATCAGAGATGCGACTGCCCCCTGACATATAAAGGGCACAACACTGTCAGTTAGTTGTTGTTGTAAAGTGTTGCAAGGTTGGCAGAGAAGCATCTGGGAGAATGTATCTTCTTACATAAGGGATTGGAGGAATACTTTTGTGACCCTAGTGCTGTAACTAGCGGTAGCAGAGTGACCAATCAAGTCTGTCTAAGCCACACTGTGTCCAGGGACCTGGCACAGTGGTGATCTCCCTAGGAGAAAGGGAATCCCACTTCAATACGGGAGGGCGTACCTGGCAAAGGGACAGCACGGAAAGATGTGCGGCTAGAGCCGGCAGCTGCATGGGGCAGTCTGCTACATCCAAGCATACAATAAAGATGTCTTGTTCAAAGAAACCCCCACTGTGTGAGTGTGAGATTACTCTGCAGTGGCGGTCACCACCGAGAAGGAGTTCCTCACCAGGACCATCTCCCTGCGGAAGCATAGACCCTGATGAGGTGGAGGCGCTGCACGTGAAGTAAGTTGGACTCGTACCCACTACCTCAGCGACCTGTCCTGATGATATCCCCTAATAACACCAAGCGGGAGACTCGGGAGCCCTGTTACTTGCAGGTGCACCACCACACACGACCTTGTAATGGGGACCGGTTAGACCACACGGGCCAATGTGAGATTGGGTGGGTCAGACAAGGGGGGTCCAGCCGTTACAATTGGAGGCGCTGCTGAGATACCTGTTAACAGGACAGGCTTTTGCTAGGCACACGCTAGGAAACATGGAAAGTGTCTGCTGCCACTTTGTGCTGCGTGGGACGGAGCCAGGGGTAGTCAGGGAGATGCTGGAGCTGCATGCCGCAAAGACGCCTTGGGATCCGTTAGGGGTTAGTGAGTCTGGAGCAGGGGGCTATTGCTGCTCTAGTCGCCTTGAGGTAGCGCTAGCGGGGGACGCCTGAAGGGGTAAACTGGTAACTTAGGGCAGGAATTCTGGAAGGGTCCGCACTAGGCTAGCCAAAAGTAGGTCGACGCCCAAAGTACTGCATGGAAGAGCCAGAGTACTCTAGTCTCCATTCCAGATCACTTACCAAGGAGCACAGACTGGAGGAACGTGTTACAGTAGACACAGAAAGAGTGAGCCTAGCCTGAGGTAGTGCAAACACGAGTCAGATCTACATTAGGTACACAAGGTGGTGCACAAGACATGTTTATTGTACGGATGTGGTAGCTGCCCCGCAGAGTGGAGCTCCATGTACAGGAAATCGGTGTTCAACGATCAAGAGAGGCCTGTCAGAATGGAGGATCTGCACAGAGCAGAAGGTCCAGGATGGCAGGGAGAGAGAACCACAAGAATGGAGGATCTGCATAGAGCAGAAGGTCCAGGATTGCGGTCAGAGGAAGAACACGCATATGAACTGTGCGTGGACGAAGAACAAGCTACAGAAGAGACTTTTGTGAGTTTGTTGTGGAATGGCGTGAAAGCCGTGGCTGCGCCGTGTTTATCATGTTTTTGTTCTCGGGATGATACCCCTGAGAATAATGAGCATGACAGTGTGATCCGATGGGAGGAACGAAATGGACTTTGTTATACCCCAATTAACAAACAGCCAGACGCTGCCTTCAAGGAAACAAAAGACAATACTTACCAAGATGGCGGTTCCCGCGTTCCCGAGACACCGCGTGGGCATGCTGCAGAAAGTCTTGCAACTTTGCAGTTTGCTAATTGTTGGCCAGGATTGGCGCCAACGAGAAAACTCCACCCTGATGGGGAGTTTGGCGCGAAAGCTGGAGCCGCGCCCTCATGGACTATGACTCACTCCGCACCTGTGCTGGGTCAGCCTACAAGTCTACGAGACATCCCCCTAGTTTCAACCATGGGGAGTGGTTTGCGGTTCCACCGGATGTCGACAGAGAAGATGGGAGGAAGGGTTGCTACATCAGCCCATGCCTTTCAGTTGCGAAGAGCCATTGACCAATATAGACCTCTGAGACGAGTGCCTCCGTTGGTAAAGATGGCTGAAGCTGCTGACAAAGTGGACCAGGGTCCGGTGATATCCACTCACCCTTATTCGGCTCCAGGAGGCTTCCTGATAATCCGGGTGGAGGGTGTGGAGACTGTGGCGTGTCTTTGCCTGCAGTGCAGACTGCCGGGCGGAGCCGTGGGCAGCGAGGCCCGATGCCCTCACTGTGGACTGCAGTATATGTGGCCCATGACCACATTCGTACCGGTGCAAGCTGTGGGAGTGACCGGGAATGTTCCGATGCCGATAGAAGAGCAGCCGGGAGCCCTCTGGAATAAGAGTGCAAGTCCCGCGGAGACGGAGTCAGCTCTGGTGCTTCCGACAGAGAAATCCAGCCATCGGAGAGGTGATCACCGAGGATCCCATCGCCGGTCTCCTACTGGGATGCCTCGGCCGAATTGCAGGCTAGAATCCTCGGACGAGGAGTGCGCAAGGCTGGCGAGTAAGACAGTCATAAGACGAGACTGTCATACCATTGGTACGCCATGGAGGGATGAGATTCCTCGTGGTGTGGAGACACGGAGTCGAGTGTCTCCAGTACCGCGACCACCCGATCGCCGGAGTCCCACTGCCGTGGTGACTAGTGGATCGGACGCAGGTCGATCCACCCCGATCCTGCGAGGTACTAAGACACCGTGCCTGTTGCAGAAACAAGGGATAGAAGAGCCGGAGGAGCGAGTCCAGAGCCAGACTGGATCGCGCAGCAGAAGGGCGTTGGCGGATGTCCTCGTGGAGGAAGAGATCCCGATTGGGGATCCACCCCAAGATGGCGTCGCAGCACGTGCGTCTGCGGAGGTGGTTCCGGAGGACCAGAGCGGCATCGAGTGGGAGATGGTGGCGCCTCTGCGGTCGAGCAGCGGAAAACGATCCCCTACTACCAGGGGGAACGGGCGTTCGAGTTGCAGAACCAGAAGCCCCGCTGATGGAGACAAGAATGGTCTTTGCAAGGACGTTAAGGCAGGTATCGCTGGAGAGCAGGTCGTAACCCTGTCAATGCCTACTGTTCGGTCCCGTCCCCAAACCCCGTCCACACCCAAGGTTAGCCCCAAGGCCCTAGCTAAAGCCCCTGTACACGTCACTATTTTGTTTGGGTCCAGTTCCAGCTTAGGGTTGTCCCGGGAGTCACGGGGTCCTTCTGATGATCGGACTGGAAGCCTGGACTTGGGAACGTCGGATGATGGGTCGGAGGGAGGAGGGAGGATGTCCCGACAAGTGTCGGTATCTAGTAATTGCCCTAGTGTACTGAGTATTACTGTTAGAAACACCGTACCGTACAAAGCGGTTGTTGAGCGATCTGAGGGTACGTTCGGGGTATCTTCTGGGGGGCCTGATGAGGAGTCCCTAGAAGAATCTATAGACCATAGCTCCGAAGAACGGAAGGAGACTAGATGGTGGGCCCCATTGTATGAGGGGTATGTATCCTGGTTCGACCGCACCCGCTTTTTTTAGAGAGGGAGGGGGTGGTTGATCACTGGTGGGCTGTTGGTGACTTCGACGATGAGGCATACCTTAGTGCCCTAAGAGTAAGGTGGGATCGTATCCAGGCAGGCCTTATTATCCCTAAGGGGTCCGCAGGGTTGGATGACCCGGTAGAGACCCATGAGCCCCTGTCATGGGTGTTGGCCGGGGCGGCTGGCCAAAGTAGCTTTACAAGGGTGTGCCGAGCTGAACGGGCTATTGCGGCCAAATATAGGAAGTCACATGGGCTTGATTACCCGTATGTCCCGGAACCTCTAATGAGAGAGATAGAGGAGAATAGGGAGAGATGGCTTAAGAATGATATACAGTACTATATCGTAGAGAAAGGGGGAGCCATTAAAGGGATACAGGCCGAGCAGAGGGTAGCTCAACGGATGCGGGTCTGGAAGATAGGACGCAGTGTGTATATGCACAAAGTGGTGTATTGCAATGAGCGAGGGGTACCACGAGAATACAGCGTGACTGTGCATGATGCCGCGGGGCGGGAGGTGAAGAAGCCAGATCCTCGGCACTATTATTGATTAACCAATAGAGTGGTCTGTTGTTTTCTTTAGCGCTCCCTGCTGGTCAGTGAGTGTGATGGGCTGGCATTATTATGTTCATGTAATGATGTTTGCTATGTAATTTGTGTGTTCTTTTGCAGTGTTTCCTGGCGCAAGGTACACCAAATTTAGGTCCCAGCCGGGACGGTGGGTATTAACCAGGGGGAGTATGTAGCCATGCATAATAATGACTGCATACGTCTTCCCTGTTGGCAGTAAGTCCTGGTAAGTACAGGCCTGCCAGCAGTAGTTATGGAGGTTTTCCCTCACACCCTGGTGTGGTGCCCTGTGTAGGGAAGGGAGTGGCTGTATGCTCTGAGTCCCTGGATAGTGACATCAGAGATGCGACTGCCCCCTGACATATAAAGGGCACAACACTGTCAGTTAGTTGTTGTTGTAAAGTGTTGCAAGGTTGGCAGAGAAGCATCTGGGAGAATGTATCTTCT
Source organism: Ascaphus truei (assembly GCF_040206685.1). Lineage (NCBI taxonomy): Eukaryota > Metazoa > Chordata > Amphibia > Anura > Ascaphidae > Ascaphus > Ascaphus truei. Next base: position 110,256,141 of record NC_134483.1, on the reverse strand, counting down.
TACATAAGGGATTGGAGGAATACTTTTGTGACCCTAGTGCTGTAACTAGCGGTAGCAGAGTGACCAATCAAGTCTGTCTAAGCCACACTGTGTCCAGGGACCTGGCACAGTGGTGATCTCCCTAGGAGAAAGGGAATCCCACTTCAATACGGGAGGGCGTACCTGGCAAAGGGACAGCACGGAAAGATGTGCGGCTAGAGCCGGCAGCTGCATGGGGCAGTCTGCTACATCCAAGCATACAATAAAGATGTCTTGTTCAAAGAAACCCCCACTGTGTGAGTGTGAGATTACTCTGCAGTGGCGGTCACCACCGAGAAGGAGTTCCTCACCAGGACCATCTCCCTGCGGAAGCATAGACCCTGATGAGGTGGAGGCGCTGCACGTGAAGTAAGTTGGACTCGTACCCACTACCTCAGCGACCTGTCCTGATGATATCCCCTAATAACACCAAGCGGGAGACTCAGGAGCCCTGTTACTTGCAGGTGCACCACCACACACGACCTTGTAATGGGGACCGGTTAGACCACACGGGCCAATGTGAGATTGGGTGGGTCAGACAAGGGGGGTCCAGCCTTTACACAAAAGTATATCAAAAAGTATAAAGTCACAACATTTGATGCAAACACAGCTATGCACAAAACTCTTGAACCATCCGTGACACACGCGACACTGCCAGGACAGTACGCGCAGTACGTAAAGCACGCAAAAAAGTTCCACATTTCCCTGGAACGCACCGTCACTAAAGATATTCACAGTGCAGGGCCATCTGGCAGTCACATACCGAAATTTACATTAAAAGAAGGCTTCAGTAGTATGTGATACCTTTTTTTTATTTGGACTAACAATTGATACTACAGTATGACATGCTTTCAAGAGTTCTCTCTCTTCCTTGGTCAGCAATACTGATTTACAAATATTCCACGAGTTAAACACAGATGTATCACCTAATACTGAAGTACTGTTCTCGTTTACTCTGCACTATCGCAACTGGACTAACATGGCAATTTCTACTTAATACATTAAAAGAAAAAAACACCACCTAACTGCAGGAGGACATTTCATAGCCTTCCAGCAGCTTCCTGCAGCTGAACTGGGGTACACAGGTGGAATCTCGCGTCTTGACACAGTACCAGGAACAGTAAGCCTTGCTACATCTGAAGCTATTGTATTGTATAAACAGCAGGCATCAACTATTGAAACTATTTGGGGGAAATTGGTAATTTCACCACAAGGATTCATTTGAGTAAATACCAGACCAATTGTAGATATGTTTATACGGTATAGTGTCCAAAACATATGTGAGATCAGAAAGCTATAAATAATAATAATGAGGATAATTTTGTAGTTTGTATTGAATTTAATAGGAAGACAGCAGAGGGAGTTCAGGAGGTCCGATGCAGATACACATCTAATAATAATAATAATAATTTATATATAGCGCTTTTCTAACAATGGGGCTCAAAGCACTTCACAGTTACAAAATGGAAAAAAGAAGAGAACAACATTTAAGGTTCTAAATGAGATCAAACACAAGGAAAGATACAATACTGGGTGGGACAGGACTGTAGCTATTACATTCTGGGCAGGTTGTGGTTCATTAATTAGATGCCTGAGTAAACAGGTAGGAGTTGAGCCTGTTTCTATAGAGTTGCAGAGAGGGGCCTCTCAAACTGTGTGAGGCAGACTGTTCTAGAGCAGGGGTGCACAAACTGGGAGGTGTGAGATTTTGCTGGGGGGGTGTGGGCCGTTGCAGAGGCAACACTTTACTTATTACCCACATTCAGCCACTCTGTTATGCGTCGCCATGGCAACGCTGCATCAAAGGACACCGCGGGGTCATGGGACGTCACACGCGTCAAATGACGCCGCGGGTCACGTGATGTCACATGACCCCGCAGCATCATTTGACGCAGCTCTAAGGTAGGGATGGGGCGTGGACGCCGCAGGGAAGATAGGGGGGCGCTGCACAGAAAGTTTGCACTCCCCTGTTCTAGAGAGAGGGAGCAGCGTGGCTAAAAGCTTAGGCCATAACGGAAGTCAGGGAGATCCTGGGAATTGTTAGTCCATGTGCAGATCGAAGTGAGCGACTGGGAGTGTAGGGAACTAGAAGCTGTTTCAGATAGCTGGGGCCCTGGTCATGTAGTGCTTTAAATATCAACAAGCCAGTCTTTAAATAAATTCACCATTTTACAATCAGCCAGTGCAGAGAACGGAGAACAGGCCCCAGCATTCTGCAGCAACTGCAGGCGGTGCAGCTCTTTTTCCGGAACACTCCGATAGAATGCATTGCAGTAGTCCAGGCGTGAGGACACAGAGGCACGGACATTCTTTCTCCCATAGCTCAGCTCTTTTGATTTTCTGGACAAAACTTGCATCCTACTGATTGCACAAATTCTTATTCTCATTAGATATAATCTTGGCTACATATATTGCAGTAAGAGGTTGAATAAAATAAATATCAATATAAAATCGTTTTTGGTTGCTCTTGTACTGGGAAGTGAGGGATTAAGGCCCATATTTACTAAGTGGTGCTTTGCCATAAACACTTTACGGACCATACACTTCAATTTGCTGTAAAGTGTTTTGTAGCTGGAAAATGTGTTATTGGATCGCACTTCAGTTTAATTCATACCCTCCTCTGAGAGATTGCACACATGCCAGAGGAGTGCTAGTTTAATAATAACTGTATACATTTTTTTACCCTTATCTGTTTTTTTTAGCATTTCCTTTTATGTCACCAGGTCCAACCAGCTCTTACTCCGTCGTCCTGATTTTTATCAGCACGGACTTTCTGCTTTTATACTTTTTGAATACTGCTACTGCTAAATTGATTTCAAAACCTTGGCTTTAAAATATTTTCAGCGTTCCCAAATATAAAGGTTAAAGCAACAATTTTTTTGCTCAATTGCTTCTGGACAAATCTCTTAAGTGACTGGTAACTTTTAATTAACCCCCTCATAAAACCAATAGAAAGAATAAAATGCGTAATTTGCTTCATGCTGTTGTTTTTTTAATATACCGTTAACCTTTGACTACAAAATTATTAATTCATCTTCAAGACTTGCATAAGATCACATTCCCACATTATAGAGTTTTTATAGGGACATTAACCAGACATTAAAAAAGTTATACAGAAACAGGCCGAGTATGAGCTCTAGGTAAGACACCGGGGAATTGAAATAACGACGAGTACAACAATGGCATAAATACTATAGGGTCTAATGTACACCTGTATGGGTTTGATGACAGACCTACCAGGCAATCAAAAAAGAAGCAAATATATTACCTCTGTATCATAGCCTGGACTGGAAGTCTGACCCGGTGTCTATAGCGGTGTTTGGTGTGGAGCGGTGCTGCTCCCTGGATAACACTGTCTCTCCCTTGGCACCCTGTAAAAAGCGTGTAGTACAAATAGACTAGTACTGCCTGTGTGCATCGCTCCAATCACAGGTGAGAATATAAGAAGTTGGCAGAGGATTTGTGGGACAGCGAACCCATACACAAATATAAAGATAAACTCACCAGATTATTCAAAAATATAAAGGATTTATTAAACTACATAAACAACATGGAACAAAATATGAAACAGATAAAAATCTCTTCCAACGCGTTTCGCACCGGACTGGCTCTTTCTCAAGGAGTTCTCCCACCAATCCTCTGCCCACTTCTCGTATTAAAAAAGTTATGGTGGGTACAATGAATGACAAAACCCTCCACCGTACAGTGGGCAGCAAATAAAAATATAACTGGGGATACATTTAATAATACTAATAGGGAACAAAAGCCTAGTGCAGCCTGACCAAACTGAACGAATAGTAGTAATGCAGTATATTAAAAAAGTTAGAAGTAGGTGATTAATGCTAAAGAACTAACCAAATGAATATTTATTTAAGTATCAATTCACTTTAGAGCTCTGTGGGTCTAGTGGCACCAGATTGCCGCTGGACCTCTAGCAATTCCGGGTCATGTGATCCCTGCAGGAGTTATCACATAACACGAATGGCACTGGATCCCGGAAACGGTAGTGAAGGCAGCTCCGCTACTGTTTTGATCAGGCTGGCTGTTCTGTTACGGTCAACCCAACCACCCCCTAAAAAAATAAGCAAGTCCCTATGGCATACCTGGTACATCATACGGGCCTCTGGCATGCTGGATTAGGGCACCGTCAAAGTTAAGTGAATACTGCATGTATTGAAAAACCTACCAAAACAACATTGCTACCTAAGGTTGAGTCCATAGAAGGACAGTCCGCACTGAGCCGTGCGGACGCTCAGCGATGAGCCCCGTCATCCTCAATGAGGAGGTCTTGAGAGGGGGCTCCCGCAAGTGTCCGCAGGCATGCTGAGGTGCAGGGATTTTCAGCCGACAGCAGAACCAGTTTCTGAGCACGCTCTCGGCTGAAAACCTCCAATCAGAGCGAAGCCGTGACGTTGACATCGGCGCTTCGCGGGCTATTGGCCCAGTGACTTCAGTGCCCCGCCTCCCCCCGCCTCCCAATCGCACACGCTGGCTCGTCTGCTAGTTCATGCAATCGCTCCTGATTGCGCAGACGAGCCTCAGCGTCAGCGTGGAGTAGCGCGGCTCCCCCTTCTATGGACGCAGCCTTACAAACACTTAGCACATGTTTTACACTTTGGAGACATCTGTAATAAATATAGCATGGTCTGTTTTCGAATTATATCACCCTTTATCGCTCAAAGATTTCTTACAGTCAACTGGATAGGCCCATTCCACAGTGGCCAAAAATGCAATTAGTCCAGTTGCCTTATCTACCTATACATGTTTTAGTCTTTTTTTGTATTGATTGTTTGTTGCAGGTTGCTCCAAGTTCAGTCCTCAATGGCACCAACAGGCCAGGTGTTCAAGGCAAGATATACCTAAGCAAATTTCCATAGTAATAAATAGAAATTGATTAATTGGTCACATAGGTTTTAATTACAAAATCTTGAAAAGCTGATCTGTGGTCGGTGAGTACTGAACTGGGACGATTGTCTTTTGTAAAATGCAATGTACAGGGTGGATGCTACATGAGTATAAAATAAGAAATTAAGTTTTCAGTAGTTCTCAAAATATTGTAGTGTACATTTAATACTATTTGTAACTATACGTACAGTAGCAGATTTAAACTTTTGCCGCCTATAGGCACTTACCCTTTTGACGCTCAGGCCGCCTCCTCCTGCAGCGCCGCTCACCTCCTGTAGTGTCACAACGTCACATGACGATGTGTTTCCATAACAACGTGACACCATGTGACGTCACGATGTCATGGCAACCTGTCACCATGTGATGTCACAGCGTCATTTGACGCCACAATGCTACAGAAGGAGGAGGTCGGCGCGAAGGAGAAGGTAAGAGACCTTTACAGAGGCCCCACGCTCTACTTCAGTAATACGTGCGGAAGAGAGCGGGCCCTCTGTATATGGGAAAAAAACAGAAAATGTTGCCACCCCCAGATGTTGTCGCCCTAGGCCAGTGCCTATCACTCGGGCCTAACAGGAAATCCGTCACTGTATCAAAAACACATCATGGCCCATATTTACTAAGTGGTGCTACTACATAACACCTTCTGACACTGGAAGACAGTGGAATACACTTTACAGCCCATTCGTGTATATGTTCATTTTAATTTTGGAGTCCCTATTTATTTATTCATTCTCTCTCTCTCTCTCTCTCTCTCCCTCTCTCTCTCTCTCTCTCTCTCTCTCTCTCTCTCTCTCTCTCTCTCTCTCTCTCTCTTTCTCTCTCTGTCTGTCTCTGTCTCTCTGTTTCTCTCTCTCTCATATTTTACTCTTCCTTTCACTTGTATTTAAAGTAGCACTGTTCTGTTTTTCCATATGTTGCCCCCTCTCTGGAGAATACTATTTCAGTTAAGGGGTTACCGACCTTCATGGGTTAACTGAGTGGGCTATCTCAGGTTTCTCCCCTCTCCATCATGTGGTGTAGGATGACAGTGCAAAAGGGATTGCCTTTTATGTCTTGTGACCCGTGATGCCACTATAGGGAATATAGAGGTTAAATATAGCTCCACCCTATGTTCTAGAAGTAGGTTCTTCAGAGTTCTGTGTGGGGTCATCACTGTCCTGTATATAGATTTATGTGTATAGCCAAGAGTATTAAGATGTGTCCTGTCACCGCTTGTTGTTTTCAGTTAGGAGCATACCCAATTGGTTAACGCCAATAGTAAAGGCCCTTAATTGTTCTCATTATTGAAAAGGAGGAAGATCGCTTTTATTAAGGAGTTCTCAGTATAGCAACTCTGAAGTATGTTTGGACCAGCCCAACCAGAAGGTTCCTGGTGCATTCCTGATAAATATAGAAGTGGAGGAAGTATGCAGTGCACAGTAGTGGGTTGCTACTGTAAATAAGGAGCCAAAAGTGTATACTAGATGGGCACACAAGACAAGTGGTGGAGCATTACTAATCACATGCAAGAGACTGACAATTTATCAATTACTATGGATAACAAGTTTAAGTACCTCCCCAGCGTAGGAGTGAGAGCTACCAGGGGATGAAGGCCAGAATTATATTGTTTGCCACGTGTTTCTGTCACGTAATCAGTATGTCAATGTCAGTGAAGTATTATTGATGGCTGTCAAATAAAGCAACTTTTTGTTTATAAAAGTTCCTGGGACCCATCCTTGTTATATTCAAGCATCCATGCCCAGCCTGCACTTAACCAACACCCTGCAAATGCCAAGAGACTGAGCACTCTAATGTGACCTCCTTTAGAGCAATGAACGGAGGGTTACACAGATGCAGTGTATAAATAGGACCTTACAACACTAGTAAACATCTACTGGAGTATCACTGCTTAGTAAATTTGGTCCCATGTGTATATATCCATGCATTCTAAACGAGCATTATCTTGAAAAACACTCAGGGCCAGCCCTCAGTGTGAATGCACCTGGCCCCACGCTTACAGAGGCCCAACTTCCGAAATCATAGTTTAAATGTTGTGGTGGTTACATTAAACATCACAACATTTAGACTGTTTATATTTCCGGAGTTGGGCCAGGTGAGAGCGCTGGGCCTCTGCAAGTGCCGGCATCTCTTCCTGCTACCACACAACGTCTTGACAACGCAACATCACATGATGCGAGGGCGGGCAAGAGGCACCCCCTGTGCCAGGTGACATAACCACGCAACCTTTTATCATCAAGACGATGCATCATCGTGTGGTAGCAGGAGGAGATGACGGCTCCTGACACGGTACGAGGCCCGACGTGCACACTCTGTGAACTGGGCCCCACCATACTTCCAGCCGGCTCTGCCTTTAACATACGTACAGTACTTTTTTTTCTTTTTACAATACATTTGCAGTATCCATCAGTTTTATAGTGCTGAATAAGATGAATATTTTATGTGTGTAATTCACAACCCTGCAAATTTAATTTAGCTCTCTCTGCCTTATGCTTCGACAGGTGTTTTTTCAGCTACTTATTAACAGCTACCGATTTACAGCAGTGTACTTTTAACTATGTATAACATGTTCTTGCAGAGGCTCTGGCTATCCGTACCCAAAAACATTGTTTTAAAGATGAGCTGAATATTCCATGAATTATTGTATTTATATTGTTTCATGTTATTAAAAAAAACTAATAAAAAGATTTCAATTGTTGTATTTATATTATTTCATGTTAATCAAAAACGAATACAAAGATGTAAAAAAAAGATGAGCTGAATATAAATGGTAATATTGTACTGTATGTGCCACATGAATGATACAGTAGATCAGAAAGTTGGATAACATGAGTGAAAGAGAATTATTTTATTTTAAAAAGTGCATATAATCATTTAATGAATAATGACATTTTGTTTGCAATTACATTTGTATTAAATGCTACTGTAGTGTATTCTATTCCAATTTATGGTGTTATAAATAAAGTATAGAGCAATATGAAGTCATGCTTTCTTTATGTATCATGTTGAGATATTTGTGTGAGTCAACTTTGAGCCAACCCATTCAAATGTGTTTTTAATATTAAAACATTCATGGATCTATTATTACATTTAGTTTAAAAATATGCACTATATTTATCAATTAAAAATAATACCAATGTAAGCAATTTCATTTTTATCTTTGATAAATATGGTGCAGTTTCTTTCCACCAGTTTAATTCCAATGTTACAGGATTTGATAAATAAACCCTTCAAATTCTGGTTTATTAATGTATCACCTGCAAATCCTCAGATTCCATTTTGCAAGAACCTCTTTTGAAGAAGCACTCATATTAATAGGTGTCACGTATGGCACACCTGTGAGCACGTAACCTGTATATGGGACAGGTGTTAATACACAGCTCTTTAGCCTGACCACTTTTCACCTTCCACAAAGGTCCCTCAAATGAACAATATCTCCCCGCAATCCGTCCCGATATACCATCTGTCACGAACAGCACACTTGTGAGCACGTGACATATATATGTAATGGTGTTTCCCCCCCTCTCTGGGAGATTTTGCCATTACACAGTGTGGTGTGGTGCATACTTGCTGGCTCAGTAGATCTGAGCTTCCCGCGTTGTATGGGAAAATAGGACAGGCTTCTGTGGTAGTAACTGATTATTTCTCACGGTGACCGCACCTCCATCCCTTGCAGGCCCCAGGGATGCGGAGATAATCCCTGCAGGAGAATTCTTTCCCCTCCCACTGATAGATTGTAGTCTCAGGCAGGAAGATATATTTGAACAGGATCACTTTATTTGGTTACACTGCAGATTATCAGCATACAAAGCCTCAGGCAGTTCTTCTTGGGGTTTCACACTTAGGATGTACCCTGGACCTCCACTCCAGGCCAAGGGGCCCTGAAGCAGTCCTTGCTCTTCTCTTAGTCTCCCTTCCACTCCCCTAGGGGAGGGAATACAGATTGGCAGAGCCCTGCACAATTGTTGTGGGTAGACCAGCCTCTCTCAAGCAGGTAGAGGCACTGACTAAATTTAGCAGTGCAGCTACTTAAGTACAAGGGGAGTAAGTACCAGGTCTGAGTCCCTGATTGGACACACACAGGCCTAGTTGCACCACCTCCCCTGTCAATCAAGAAGCTACTGTGAGTGGGGAAAACCCATGATAACTCCTGGCAGCCTGTTTTTACCAGGGCTTACTGCCAGGAGAGGTGCAGACTGGTAGCCAGAAACCAGTCATGGCTACATATATATATATATATATATATATATATATATAATATATATATACGCATATACACACACGCATTACATACATATATATGTAGAATCCCTATCCCCTCGGGCAGGATGGGTGTTCTTGGTGCTCACCTGTTGGTATTAGTGGAGGCTGCCAGGGTCTTTGGTCCGTGTTTACTAACCAAAAACTATGCACTTAACATACACAAATCTGTTGTAGCCAAATGTGTCCGAAAATATATTTTACTCTCTACAGAGCGTGCAACAGTTCCATCATTACTTATTCAAGTTTTGTCTTTATTATAAAATACAGTGCTTAGATTACAGAAAAATGATTATAACAAGATTATACAATTACAATAAATACAGACAGTTTCAGCAAAATAATCAATGATAAATAAAGAATCTTAAGTTACCATCTAAAATTGATCAGTTCTTTTCCCAAAGGATCTTGAGTGGAATTTGAGATTGCACGTGTTCCAGCATGGACACTCCCTTAGCTGAAATCTAAAACCCTGTCATAAATCAGCTCTGGCTGACATTTTTACCACTTAAGAAAAAAAAAACTTTCTTGTGCTGTTTAAATTTGACTGAAAATATAAACACGCTCCTAACTTTGGTTCCATAATACTTAGACACACGCCATCCACATCGTTGTGTCTCCGTACTTAACATACATGCATGTATCTAAAATTTGACAGCCTAGCGTCTATTTTCACATGAGAAACACATATCTGTCTTTTGCACCTCTTAATCATGAAATGTTTGCCCTCACCTGATTCGTCTCATTGCAATGGATACAAATATGTACAGCAGTTGTTATTTTGCAAATAGGTGTCAGGCCAATGATATCTTATATTTAATATATTTACTCTTTTGTGGAATACCTTCTTAGCCCCGCCCCCTGAACCGTGCAGGACCCTCCAAAGAATGTATGTGAAGGGGCATTTAAACCGTTTAGTTAATTTCTAGTGTCAGAAAGACTATATTTGAATCCCATATCTGGCAGCACAGATGGTGACTTGAGATGACGCCAGTCCTATACATCCCAGACTTACCTTGACAGGTCATAAAAACAATTGTTGTATATTTAACACAATTTGTAACCAACATTAACCCCTGTAGTATCAGATTGATTAAAATACTTAATATGTCATGATATTATCATGACACTAGGACTCAAGCAATATTTTATCTCAAGCATTATTTTATTCCAAATGTGATGATTCTTGCTCAAGAGCTGTTTTGTGATAACTTTGCCTGTTGTTCTGAGCACTCTGGAGCTTATGCAGTATACGCTAAGGCAGTGGTTGCTAACCTTTTTTTCTATTGTGCACCCCCTGTGAGAGAATATTTTTTCCGCAAACTTCTAAAGAATACATCTTATTGCCTACTCATCAAATTATTGCTAACAAATCTGTTTACTGATCCCAGGAAGTATAGTGTCTTGAGCTCGTGAGGGGAACACACACTTAATAAGGTACCAAACTCCAAGTCAGTGTGTGCCGACAGCATGGGGGGTATTAATTACTGCAGGAGCTTCCAATGTCATACTCCACAATGCCTTGCAGTTGTGGATGCAAAGAATTGTGGGGAGCAACTTTGCTGCTGCTGTAATTGACATATATATATTCCACCCATGCTAAGGTGCAGTTTGGGGCCTTTCAAAATATGTAGTCCCCACACCGGCCTAGGAACCCCCTATACTGCCTGGGATCTTCCATTACATTATTATTTCTTGCAAACCCCATGGAGGCACCTCAGGGACCACTATAGCCCCTGCTGGGAAACACTGCTCTAAGACATCATTTGTCATTTTTTGGGAGGACAGCAAGCCATCCTTTACAAGAAATTATTTATTTCACAACCAAATCAATGCAAAGCTGCAGCGATTATTTCTGTGGAAAGGGGTTGTGTACGTTGTTAAGTGGTAGGGTTTGTCTAGTGTTAAGATAAATAAACATCTTATTAATCATTGTGTTCATGTAGACCTGCATTGGCCAAGCTGTAGTGACCACTGTGACTTCTATGGAATTACTATATCATTATATTTTGATGTATGTGTTTTGTACAGAAGAGCCATTTGACCAAGCAATTCTCATTGGCAATGTTGTTATCTACATAAATAGCATGACAGAAATAGCCAAATTGCTCTTTTCTCTAATGTGTACCTGGAAAAAAGAAAATAGTTAAATTGCTGCTTGTGAATGTGATCCTGTTACCACTGACTCCATAGTCTATCAAATAACATATAAAGTCATTTTGTGAAAATTACTCTTTTTTACAGGCTAATTGGAATTTGACAGAAATATATATTTTTCTGCTGGAATAACTACAGCTTCACATACGTTATTCTACAAATAAATTACATTGTTAGAGCAGAGCATTTGTTTACAGGGAAAAAAATACTATTTAATACCAAACAATCCTGCTTCAAAGTATATTGAATAGATGTTTTAGGGGCAGATACTCAATGCTCTGTTAAATCTGGGCTACCTAAATAGGTAACGTCTGTTGGCTTCTCTGAGTTTAACAGTTCTCTTCAAAGCTAAATATATGCAAAAATAACGGCCGTAAGGGCCCTCATTTGCTAGTGCGGCATTGGTCGGCTATCGTTGGGATAAGACAGTCCCCGGCGGTAACTGCCTGTAACGCTGGCTTACGTTAGCCATATGCTAAGGAAGAAAACAGGTATATATTACAGCGCAATATATACCTGGCATCTGCCTTCCCAATAGATATATGTTTATTAACCCCTTGGAAGCCATAGTGGCCATCCATCAGGGCATCCATCAGGGCATGCATTGAGCATTCCACCATGGCCACTAAGGTACAGTAACCACAGGGTTAATACAAATACCCTAACTACCCTACTACCCATCGTATGTCATAGCGATACAACCACTAAGGTTTACAAGGTGGCAACCCCGCTTTCCCCCCATTGCTCACCCCCACCCCTGAACAAAGCTACCCCTTACCAACACTAGACTAATGGGCAATAGCCCTATTAGCCAAGTGGGACTAATGGGGCTTTTGCCCATTGAATAGCATTACAACACACATTTAAAGTAAATACGTAAAAGAAACACAAGCACGTCATAGAAAAATAACATTAATTTTAATCCATTGATTGTCACTGGGGCTACATAGGGTCTCAATGGGGCCTATATAGCCACATTGGCAATCAATGTTGATTATTAAAAACAATTGGATTACTAACACCTGCCAGGATGAAGGCTGCCCTCCTCATCTTCATGGTGGAAGCCCCTTTGGAAGCAAACCAATAAAGGTGTGATGCCAAACCATAAAATAGTTTTTTTCTTTTTTTAAATGAGCCCAATGGCTAACAAAATAAACACTATAAAATTAATCCAAGACACCAATGCCCCCTCAACCCCCCCCCCCAAAAGAGTTAAAAATAAATCCACGCCCGATGGCCTATTTGTAATCCAAAACCATCCGTTGTGTCCGACTTTGGATCCTCAATTTGACCCAAAGCCCTCAAATCTCAGTTGATTGAAGAAAATTATTGGGTGAGTATTTATGTTCTTTCTTGTCTTCTTATCTTGATAGGAATTTCCTTTCGCTTCTTCTTTCTCCAGGATACGGCCTCTTCAGCTTCTTCTGTTTTTCTGAGATGTCCCAAGCTTTATGTAGGGCCTGGGACAGCAGAAAAGGCCAGATGTCACATGGTACATCAACCAATCAGGTAGGTTGATGTGCCATGTGAATCCCACCTTTGAGATAGGGTAACATCTCATCTCAAAGTGAGGGAATCACATACTGTATGACATCAAGCAACCTGATTGTTTGATGTAGCATGTGACATTCGGCCTTCTGTGAAGCCCAGGCTCTATATAAGGCTTGGGACATTTAAAGACCAGAAGTTCGTCAAGAGGCAACATCCTGGACCTGAATAAAGAATACGAGAAAGAAGATAGTTGAAGATAAGAAGATAGAAAATAAATACTCACCAAACAATCTTATATCAACTGTGTATCAAGGGCTTCGAGTAAAGTTGAGGATCCAACGTTGGACATCACGATGGCTTTGGATTACAAATAGGCCATCGGGTCTGGATTTATTTTTCACTTTGGTATTTTTTGGCCACCGGACTTTGGATTAATAAATTCAGTGTTGTTTTTAGGCATCAGGCTTGGGTTGTTTTTCTTTTTCTTTTTTTATGATGTGATTGTTTCTTATATATTTATTTTAAATATATGTTGTAATTCTTTTCATGTTGCATTAATGTTTTTAAAATTCACATTTGGCTAATAGGGCTATTGCCCATTAGTCCAGGGGGGGGGGGTGGTGGCGGAGCGGAGGTTTGATGAGGATCGGATGAAGGAGGGATGGCATATGGGGGGTAGGTGCATTGAAGAGGGAGGTTAGGCTGCCCTGGGAGATTACCATGGGGAGGGGTGGGTGTTGTTAACCCCTTGAATGCCATGGCAGGTAGACTACTATGACATACAATGGGTAGTAGGGTACAGTAATTAGAGTATTTGTATTAACCCATTGATTACCTTAGAATCCATGATGTAACGCATAATGCATGCCATTATGGCCACTATGTCTTCCATGGGGTTAATACACAGATCTTGGATAAATTATTCGACCTAGTCCCAGGGTATTTACTTTTGCTTCCTAACGTACATTGCGAAGGCAATATAGGAAGCCAAAGCAGCCCACTTCAAAACCCTGGACAAGGCCACATCATTGTCTGCTAGTGGGCGTCGGTGCTGAAAGCTCCTAATGCCAGAGCCTAAGTAAAAAGGCGTTAATTCCTGTGTTAACTTGAAGGGCCTGCAGTGGATATTTTGCATATCATTAGCACTAACGTCTGTTAAAGTTACTGTAACTGCAGGACGTCTTAGCTTTAAGACTGCACCTAACACCTCATTAGAGACCTTTGAAGACCCCGTTACCACTTAATGAGATGTTAACTGAAGTTACCATCTTATTAGGTCATTAACGGACTTCTGAGGATCTACCCCTAGGTGTTTATACCATTCCAGTTTTTTCTTTGTGATGTCTTTGAATATCCATACATGGCACTAATCCACATCTGGAAGCTACACTGCATCTGATTTGCATGTAGATCTAAACCACTACTATATTCTGATATCAGAAATTCTCTAAGCATAAGAAACGAAAAGGTCATAGAAAACAATCTTTGCATTCAATAGATTGTACTTGAAAAGAATGATAATAACTGGAATTAAAAATTAACTGAAAAGAAAAAAATTAAGTGCTTGATTGAAATTAATCTAAATGAACCAATGAAATGTAATAAAATTAATAACCAGGTTGTGCGTTCTATGAGTTCTATTATTTAAGCGTGCACAAAATGTGCGCCGTATTTCTCAAAGGAAAAAAAAACTCAGTGATTGGGGTTTCCTTTTAAAGCTGCAGTTCAGTCAATATCCTGCATGTGTGTTTTTTTTAATAAATCAGTTCTTTAGTAAGAAAAAATACTTTTAGCATTTTCTGTTTTTAAAAAACAACTTTTAAAGACCAATTTTCTTGTATTCTATTTTAACAGCCATTTGCTAAGGCACTGCCCCTTCATGTCCTGTCACAAGCCCTGGCACACCCCTTTGTCAGCCCTGCCCTCCCTCTAGCACATGTCAGTGCAGGATTGCTCATGAATATTCATGAGCTTCCACTGACAGACAAGCAGAATATAAACAGATCCCTTCACTAATTATGTCACCAAATTTCGACCTATCAATACATGGAGAACGAATTGACGTGCAGCTATACAGTTCTTTAGGTAATTAGAGATTGCACACATAAAACTATTAAAGTAAAAAAATAAATAAAAATAAATAAATAAAAAAGACTGAACTGCAGCTTTAATTCTTTTGATACAGGTATATACAGTAACCCTACACATATGTGCAGTCCATAAAGGATAAGCAGCAGAGCTGTACTGTATCACCAGAATTACAATGCAATATAAAATTGTTCAAATGTAAATTGTCATTGTATTCTCTTTTTTTTCATGGAGGAAGTGCAAAATCACAAAATAAAGGAATAAAGGAATAAAGGAATTCTGGAATTTAGGTGCCAACACCCGAAATGACAGCATCTGTTTACTTGCAGTGATAATGTCAAATAGAGATTCTTTACACATGAACAAGGCTAGTAGATCAAGGTTGAACAGCATTATTATTGTTGTTTGAAGGGCCAGTAGGCTGTTGAGCTGTATATGTAGAAATATAACCCGCTGAAATAAAAGAAGAGGTAACAGCTTTGTTATTATGAAAATGCATTATCATAGTCAAAAAAAAGTGTTATTTTTAGGGTGCAAGTCATGAACTTGTTACTGCAAATATAACACAATTCAAAATATCATGACCGGCAGCAAAATTAGTAAATGCCGCAAATTGTATCATTTTGGTGCCAGTCATCAAGCCCCGTTATTTATCGGAACCTGGCTAATGCCAAAAAGTACTGCAATGTTTCATTGCTTACTCTGTATCTTCTCTATGTGTATATATTGGCCATTATATATGGGCAAGATAAGCTAAACACACATGGAATAGGATCACTGGACCCAAGCCACAAAAACGGACAATGCCCGACTACATGAAAATCCATAAAATGAATCCACAGCTCCATGGTTAATAAAAAAATGCATTCATTGAAAAGTCACAAAACAATCCAAAGGCACAATGGCCAAAAAAACACAAATGAAAAAAAACCATAAAAGTAATCGGGTCTTCTGCGAGGGCCCTACCATTTTTTATTTTTTTTTGTAACTTAAATTTTATTGCATTTTTCCAAACAAGTGATACAGAATACAGTATACATTACATTCATTTTTAGTGTTAATCTCCGCTATAGACAGTACCGTATGTCAGCTTGTGAGACATATCCCGGTTTTTCGGGCCCTACTCGACCGGATTGTTTTGGGTAGACTAGTAATAAAGATAATAACATAATTCACATAGTACGATTGATTCAAATTGACAAACACAAAATCAATAAAGAAAAAAAAAAAAAAAAAAATAATAAAAAAAAAAAAAAAAAAAGGAGGTGGGTAGGAAGGGGGTAAAGGGGTGGCGCGGCCGGAAGAGGAGCATCGACTCGTGCTAGGTCTCTTCACCGCTCCTAGTAAGGTTCTTTGTGGGTTGCGTCCTCTCCAGTTTAACACCTCTGTAGGCGTTCTGTCTATTTGTCTGTGTAGTCGTCGTGAGCTGAGTTTCCGCTCCTAAAAGAGAACGCACCTTCATCTATCACAGCCAGATTGTGTTCCTCTCAACCCCGGGGATATCCGTCTGCGCCAGCCAAGGCGTCCATACTTTGAGATAATTGGTGCCAGTGTCGTTAACTAGACTCGTCAACTTTTCCATCTGGCAGATAAACCACAATCGATTTCGAATCTTTGGGATACTTGGAATTTCGGGGCGTTTCCATAGTGCTGCTATCTCGCTCCGTGTGGCTATTGCAAAATGTGCTATTAGTTTATTGTTTGCTTTGGACAGGCCCGTTAGTGGTCTATTCAAGAGGAATAGCCATGGGTCTGGGGGAATAGTGAGGTCGAAGACTCTCTGTATCCAATGTCTAATTTCTTCCCATAGTGGGGAGATCCGCGGGCAAGACCACAGCATATGTAACAGATCGGCCGATCCTCCGCACTGCCGGGGGCATAGTGAGGAGGATCCAGGCACGAACTTGGCTAATTTCATTGGGGTGAGGTACCACCGCATTAGGACCTTATATGCGTTCTCCTTTAGTGTGGTACATATGGAGCTTTTTGCCGTGGCCATATATATAGCGTTCCACTCGTCATCTTCTAATGTCTCTCCCAGGTCTCTTTCCCATTGGGTTCTAAATGACGGTGGCTGCTGTCTAAAGCTCGCAGAATCAACTACTTCCTTGTACAATTGTGATGTGAGTCCCTTTGTGTCGGTCTCGGCCAGACAGAGCTTTTCGAATGACGTCAGGGGGGGGGGTATGGGGCAAATTTGTTATAAAATGCTCGAAGCTGGAGGTACCTAAAAAATTCTGAGTGGGGTATATCTTTTTCTTCTCTGACGTGATCAAACGTTTTAATCTTGCTATTGTAACCCTCCAGATCTTTAATTCGTATATAACCTTTATGTTTCCAAATTGATGCATCTCCCTCCAGAAGGCCAGGAGCGAACTTGGGATTGTTCCAAATTGGGGACATCGAAGAATTACTCGTTGTGAGAGAGTATTTAGTCTTATTAGCCTCCCAGATAGACAACGAGTTGGTCATTGAGGAAAGCGGCATGTTAGCAGATCGTCGTGCTGTTTTAGGTAGCCAAATCAAGTTGCGTATTTTTAAAGGAGCGCAGGCAGCACTCTCTAATTCCACCCACCGTTTTAAATGTGGACTGGATTGCCATTGAACAATTTGGCTTAATTGAGCCGCTTTGTAATATGAGAGCAGGCAGGGTACCGCTAGGCCCCCTGCTAGGACAGATCTTTTCATATTTAATTTGTTGACTCTCGTTTTTTTCCCTCCCCAGATAAATTTAGAGATTGCAGACTGAAGTGAGAGCAAATCCTTCAGTCTGAGTGGCACTGGTAACGTCTGGAAAAGGTATAGGATACGGGGGAGTAGGTTCATTTTGACGCTATGTATCCTACCTATCCAGGATATTCGTATAGAGGACCATTTATGGAGGTCAGCTATCAACGTCCGAATTAGGTTGGGGTAATTTGCATTGTAGATGTCTTTGGTGTTCTTGGCTATGTGGACTCCTAGATATTTTATGTATTTCTGTTGCCAGTGGAAGTTAAAATTCAGTTGCAATAACTTCTCTACGTGTCTAGGAAGATTGATGTTGAGGGCTTCAGATTTAGCTTGATTTATTTTA
The DNA here is from genome assembly GCF_040206685.1 of Ascaphus truei. Classification (NCBI taxonomy): domain Eukaryota; kingdom Metazoa; phylum Chordata; class Amphibia; order Anura; family Ascaphidae; genus Ascaphus; species Ascaphus truei. Next base: position 110,238,149 of record NC_134483.1, on the reverse strand, counting down.
AATCCCGAAATGCTCGAGAATCTGTCCAATAAATCCAATAGGTTTGGCAAGGAGGTGAGGGGCTTTGAAATAATTAGTAGGATATCATCTGCGTACAGGGCCGCTTTATGTGTTTGAGAATATATGTTTAACCCTGAGATGTCCGGGTTGCCTCTAATTTGCGCCGCCAGTGGTTCTATACATAGAGCGAACAGGAGAGGGGATAATGGGCATCCCTGTCTCGTGCCACTCTTAATTTGAAAGGGGAGAGATGGAAAGCCCTGGTGTATTACCCTGGCGGTAGGTCCTGAGTACAGCGAGAGAATCGCTCTACTCACCTGATCCCCAAAGCCAAATGCCGCAAGCGTCTCCTTCAGGTAAGGCCAGTCTATCCTATCAAAAGCTTTTTCTGCATCCAGACTTAACAGCATACTTTGTGTGTTATTTTTAGTGGCCAATTCTACCAGATCAATAAATCGCCGGGTATTGTCCGCTGCCTGTCTGCCTTTAATGAATCCGACCTGATCTGGGTGTATAAGTCTGGGTAGGATTAGACATAATCTATTGGCCAATAGTTTAGCGTATATTTTAATATCAGTATTGATTAGGGATATGGGCCTATAACTTTTGCAGTCCAGCGGATCTTTACCTGGTTTATGGATTAATGATATAGACGCCTGTAACATCTCTCTGGGGATGGGGGCTCCTGCTAATATTGCATTGAACACGTGGAGCAACCTAGGGGCTAGTACTTTGGCAAATTTCTTATAGTATAGCCCCGAGAAGCCATCTGGCCCTGGGGCTTTTGAGGGTTTGAGTTCCTTAATGGCTTGTGACACCTCCTCTATAGTGAAATCAGCGCCCATGGCCTCTCTCTCTCTGCCTCTGTCAATCTCCCTAGTTTTGAGCTGGCTAAGAAATCTCTCAGCTTCTCGCTCGTTTTAGCGTTATGTGCCACTTTCTCTCCATTATATAGTGTTTCATAGAACGAACCAAATTCTTCTACTATTTTCTTAGGGTTGGCCGTGGGGGTACCTGATTTTAAGCGTATAGCTTGGATATTAAACTTCACTTGTCTGTCTCTTAACGCTCGAGCCAGCATAGTATCCGGCCTGTTCGCTTTTTCGTAAAATTTCCTCTTAGACCAACTCAGCGCGTTATCTGCCCTGGAGGTCAACAACATGTTTAGTTCAATTTTGGTATCTTTCAATTCTTGTAGGGTTTGCGGGTCTGGGTTACTCTTATGGAGTGATGTAAGGGAATGTAATCTCGATTGAAGCTTCATAATTTTTGAGTCCCTTTCCCGTTTTCTCCTAGCTGTGGTGCTAATTAGTATGCCCCTCAGCGTCGCTTTGTGAGCCTCCCATAATACAAACTGGGAATCTACAGAGCCTGTGTTTGTGTGGAAGAATTGAACTATTTCTTCCTTTATTGTCTCATAAATCTCAGGAATTTTTAGGATTGATTCGTTGAGCTTCCAGTTCGCTCCTGGTCTGAATGTTCGGATGTGCTCGCACCTTAGCTCTATCGGTGCATGGTCAGACCATGAAATATCATGGATCCCAGCTCGGGAGACCATAGGAACCAGTTGGCAAGAGACGAAAAAATAATCAATTCTGCTGTAGGAGCCGTGTGGGTGGGAATAGAACGTATAGTCCCTATCAGTCGGGTGTAGTTCTCTCCATATGTCAGTCAGTTGGTTGTCTTTGAGGCCCTTGCGTAAAGAGGTCCCCACTTTTTTATGTACTGTGCCCGTATTCCCTGATCTGTCTAGATTTGGTTGCATGACCATGTTGATATCCCCTGCGAGTATTACGCCTCCCCTTGCGACGGTGCGTAGAGTCCGAAAAAAGTCTTCAAAGAAGACTGCGTCCTGCTCGCAGGGGGCATAGATTGTGGCTATTGTGATGCATTGCTCCCGTATCGTGCCCACTAGTATAACAAAGCGTCCCTCTGTGTCTCTTTTAATAGTTTGGGCTACAAATGGGATTTTATTATGGAACAAGATGGCCACTCCACGTTTTTTAACCGGTGCGGAGGAAAGGTAGAACTGGGCATAGTCTTTGTCTAGGAATTTAGGCGCGTTGGTCTTGCTAAAATGAGTCTCCTGTAACATTAGGACATCTGCGTGTTTTCGTTTATAGTCAGTGAAAGCTATTTTTCTCTTGGTTGGGCTATTAAAGCCCTTAACATTATGTGATATAAGGGTTAACGCCATCACTTAATGTGTGAGAAGTGTAACAAACTAACGTTTGATGACTCACCCTGTCCACTTTGTCCCTTGTTCAACTGGCGGACGTTTTTGGTGTTACCATCCGGCAAAGTTCTTGTGTTCCGTCTAGGTCGGCATCCTCCCCGGCCGGGTGGGGAAAGGATTGGGAGGGGTAGGGAGGGAGGAGACAGTACAAGGGAAAACACATAAGGGGTAAAGCAAAATTGGAAACATAAGTTAAACCGCTTTGTAATAATGAAAAAAAATAAAAGAAAAACCAGAGCTCCCCTCGGGGTCCCCCGAGTGGGAGTCTGACGCCCAATGGGCAGGTCGGTATGCCTGACCTTCCAAAATGGCCGGCTTTCCCTTCCCGGGACCGACCCCCCTGGGACTTGTTTGAGGTCCTGATTCGTCAGGGACCTATATGAGGAACACATGTACGACATTGTGGGTGAATCCCACCGGCGCAAAACTGATAACTAACTTAACCTTAAACTGTAGCGTGATTTTTAACTTTATAACGACTTACAGCAGTACCTAAGTTATAGTGAGTGCATATCCATATATATACATGCATATACCCAGCATGCATTTTTGTACCAATAAAGTCTTTTAATTATTATCATCATATCACCCATTTCATTTGGATATCCTAGCTCTCACCTGTATTACTTCACACACATCTCATGTGTCTGAGTGCTGTTTTATAGGGTTTCTAAAACATACAGGACACCTACAAGCTCATATTGAACCACACTGTGTTTTATGTTATGTCTCTGGTTTTAAATTTATAGGGTTTCTCACTGATTCAACCGCCCCTCCGGGATGCTGTTCTGTCAGTATTTTTTGCATCTGTAATAGGGACACGTAATGCAGCAACCAATCATATTAGATGATGTACTGTGTCCTTTCCTACATGTTCTATGAAATTATGGATTTTTTAAACCCGGTGGAGTTTATGTCCATGTGTCTTTATGAAATGTTCTGTATGTTAGATTAATATTTATGGTACTTACCGTGCACTGGCCAAAAGCCCTATCTGCCACATTTGTCTAATAGGTCAGGGGGGCGCAAACTTTTTTCCCTGCGCCCCCCTGCCGGCTGTCCCCTCACTCCCGTGCCCCCCCCCAACCCTAACTTACCCGCGCTCCGGCGTAATGATGTCACGTTGCCATAGCAACGTGACGTCACATGACCTCGCAGCGTCAGTTTGACGCCGCGTTGCCATGGCGACGCAGGGAGGAAGCCACCGGAGCCACGGTAAGTTAGGATTACAGAGGCCCTGCAGCTCCCCCGGCACTTAATTTAAGTGCCTTCGGGAAGCGCGCGGGGCCTCTGTAAACCCCGCGCCCCCCCGTCGGCAGTCTCGCGCCCCCCCCTTGGGGGTCGCGCCCCCCAGTTTGCACACCGCTGTAATAGGTGATGTTGGTCGAGGGAAGTGGGAATAAGGGGAGAGTGGCATTATCTGCATATGGAAAAGGGGTGGGGCTAATGTACCAGCGGGTGCAATAATGCCTGCTACTGTACATCTGTAACTAACTTGAAATATCGCACCCGGTAAAATTTTACAGCAATGTTGATGACTTAAATCATAAAACTGCAGTTAAAGCCCCCGATCATTTTTTTTTACTGGGTGCAAAACTCTCTTTTAACAGAGGTTGATGACTAGGCCAGGGGTGGCCAACTGCAGTACTTAAGGGCCACAACAGGCCAGGAATTGAGGATATCCCTGCTTCAGCACAGGTGGCTCAATCAATGTCACAGGTGACTTAATCAGTCTTTGACTGAGCCACCTGTGCTGATGCAGGGATAGCCTTAGTTTATTAACTTTTTTTATAAACTGTACTATATACAAAGAGTGCTCAACTCCAGTCCTCAAGTCCCCCCACCCCCCCAAACAGGTCAGGTTTACAGGATATCCCTGCTTCAACAGAGGGGGCGCAATCAGTCCCAGCTTCAGCACAGGTAGCTCAATCAGAGGTTTAGTCTTCAACTGCTGAAGATGGGATTTCCTGAAAACATGACCTGCTGGGGTGACTACAGAACTGAAGTAGAGCACGCCTGCTATATACGATACTATACAGTATGAGGCCTAATCAAACAAAGTATGATGAAATGCTCAACAATATTAACACACTATACTATGGATAAATGAAGAAGAGAGCTGATTTGCTAAAGGTTTGCAAATGCCCTATCAATGTAAAAAAAAGGTGCAGGCAACAATAGAGAACATAAAAGGGTACGTACGGTTACAGGACCTACGACTATCAAGTAAACATGTGGACCAGTCAGGCAAGGTGAGCCATGTGGTTCTTATCTGTCATTAGTATCAGTTATTACATCTTTTCATTCTTGTTTGTCCTCAAACAGATCAGAGAAAAACCTGCGCAGATGAATTAATTTGTTTTTCAAGTCAGTAAATGATTTCATTAAAAATATCTGGCTTAATCCATGGCAGCTTATTGTTATTGTACTTTAGTGGCCTATTTATTTGCATGAAGCTAAGGTTTCAATATCTACTCAACATTTTCAGACATCATTAATACGAAAGGTTTTATATCTATGATTAGTTTTCTCTCCCTTTTTAGACACGTTCTCTGTAATAATTTCAAGTCATGAAGAATAACAATTTTTTCTGGCATATGTATCAAATCTAAGAAGCTCAAAAATATGTTTCCTTTTGACACAGACAAGTTTGCCCGAGGGGTTTATGATGCCCCCTCAGTGTAGCAAATGAAAAATAAACATGGGGACTTGGGTGACATTAATGGATACTATCCACCATAATATATCTGCATCATGTAGCTCCTCCTGTAGACTTACTGTATGTTGATGGCAGACAGCAAAATAACTGCAAATTGAGCTTTAATTTATAGATATTCCGAAATATGTGCAATTTCTGGAACTTCATAAATATGTGCCAAGTCAGCCACTACTTTAATTTAACAGGAAACTGCAATTTTTGGAACTTCATAAATATGCCATGCTGTTTAAATATATTTAATAACAATATCTAACAACAATATTCTATATTGTTTAAGAATATTTTTTTTTACATTTTGGTGTTTGGTGGTTTTGTTTTTTACACCAATATTGTAACAAACTTACATCCTGCTGACTGATAGATCACCTCGTCAGAAGATATCTTTTTCCCCTTTGAGTAAAAACAATATGGTGTTTTTAATTTATTACAAGCATGAATTACTATATTTACTAAGTAGTGCTCTGCTATAAAACAACTAAATAAATATGGCCCCAAATAAGGGTCGGGCTGGCAAATTTTAGACCAACCAGACCAAGAATCGGATGGCCCATACACAACATACACAGAAGCATGGTACATGTACTGTAACAAATACACACCATACACAGACGCACGCACACCAGATACATGCACCATACACACATGCATGTCTTACACTATACAACGAGAAATCTCCATACACATACAAAAGCACAATAGACATGCACACCAGATACAACCATATCTACATACAGTACATGCAGGGATGGACATTTCCCAGGTGCCGTGTGTCACGGGAGCTTGTGCAGGGTTATAATATAACACCAAAAATCACTGGGTTGAATTGAATGCGACTATGATATGATAAATAAAGTTTATTCCTTAGAGATAAGGTGAACACACAGGATTGTACAAATAACACACAGAATATGGACACTTACGTGGGAAGGGGTCAATGAAGTATTCAGGACAGGATTAGCAATTCATCAGGCATCAGGTATCATTCTGATGTAGTAACGAAGACACGAACAACACGAACAACACTGGGCATAGAGCTGACAATCAGTTATAAAGGATTTTGGCTCTATCCCTAACATTGGGTCTCAGACATTGGTTCACAATTATCTGCACCCAATTACCTTGTGCCAGCTAACGTGGGAAGCACTTTGGTACCTGCCCCCAGGTAAGTGGCACATGTGCACAATCCTCTGGTCAGAGTCCCATTTCCTGCACTCCACACTGAAAAGTTGGCGTCTCCTAGTCTGCCATCTGGGATTCTAGGAAACTCCGACCAGAGGTGTGAAAAACAACACTTTACACAAGTACCCATGTCCTGCTCTCCTCCGCCCTAGAATACCTAATCAGGGTGGGGAGCCTTTGTTCAATGGGTTTCCCTCAGACATCCTGATACCCGGTGGCCATTAACATTCCTTCTGGGCCAGTGGTTTTCGCGGGCTCTGGGATATCAGGGACACAATGTAACATTTTAATATTATGCATATATTAAAATAATCCGTTCGGTGGGTCTGAGTGGGCTGAAATTTGCTAGGTCCTCATGCCACAGGACACTCGCCATAGTGGCCAAATTTCAGCCTTCCGCGAGCTCCTGAATTGGGGCCGGCGCCACCATAGGATTCAATGCGCGGCATGGCAGCGGGGAACGGCGGCCGTTAGGAGCGGTGCCGGCGGCCGGCCGTGTGGGGAGAGGCGCCCGTTAGTCAGCGGGACACAGGGAAGCGGAGGTAGAGAAGAGGGAGGAGAAAGGCTGAGCAGCGGCTCCTCCTCTCACATCCGGAGGACTTGCGGGGCTTCCGCCATCTTTCTACACCCGCAGCACCAGAAGCTCTGCGGCAGTCATCTTGGTATACCCATGGCAGCGGATGGGTGGGGGTAACGGCCGTTAGGAGCGGCACCGGCGGCGCATGTCACAGCGGGTGTGTGTGGGGAGCGACGGCCGTTAAAAGCGGTGCCGGCGGCTATCGCCGCCGCATGTCACAGCAGGCGTGTGGTGGGAGGGGGATGGGGAGCCGTGACGTCACTTCTGTTTCACATTTCGCCCCCAACTCTCCATTTTTACCCCATCAGAATAGGTGCCACTAAAGAAGTTTCACTTCAAAAAAGTTTCACACGTTAATTGGTGGTGAACTTGACCGCAGCCTATTGCCCACGCCAATTGAGGGATCAAGCTCTTTCATAGACATTGTATCCGCTTTTGTGGTTTTGTGGTCTGGCTGGCTGCCAGCTCGTTCCTGGAGGTCGGATTCGAGGAATCCCCATTGAAATACATTACTCCATTCACTTTCAATCGGGAAGCTCCGCTCCTCCTCTCGGGCACCACCTGCAGGTCTTCTCAGGTATCGGGCCCAAATCTGTGAAATCTCCATAGGGTTGTATGGAGCTCCAATGGCGGCCTATGGAACAGGCTGCAAATGGAGACTGAAAAGGCGGGAAGGGGAACAAAGGGCCATAAACCTGTAAATACAATTAACCCTTTCCCTCCAGGCCTGATCCCAGTGTATGTGGTTGGTGCATATACTGTAAGGGTAAAAACACCGATAATTGGAACCATATATACATTCAGCAAAGAGAACACATCTTGCCCTGAGGCAGGGGAATAATAATACATGTAATCACTCTAACGGGGGGAACATGCTAACCAAAGGGACATTCATTTTGGTTGTAAAGCAGGGGAACATATGTATTATAGGTACATTTTTGATTAACCCCTCACTTTCCAGATAGGTACAGGCGGTGCCTAATGGGGATGACCCCTTTATTACTCGCTTGGCACCCCGTTACCATCACACTGTGCTTACAATATTGTCCCTGGCGCCTATGTTTTTCAAAGGTGCCATTGTGGCCCAAAACATTGCATGGTTGTTTTATTTTTTGTATTTTGAGGGCTTGAATAATTTTTTTTTTTTTTTAATACTGCAGAGTGCTGTGGATAACCCAGAGCAAACATATGCCCAATGTTTTAGTCCCCAGGAGGACCCTTTTCAGGAGAACCCCTGAAGAGATTCCCCCTGGGGATCAAAACGTCTACTCTATGTGTAGTTTTTGGACCTATTAAATTACTTTTTACTATTCTTGTGCTGTGCCAGTATTATAGATCACTATTGATCTCAATTGACTATATATACATATATATTTAGAGTTAGTGTAGTAAAAAATGGAGTTCTGCAGGTCCACATCTTTAGGGACAGAAATGAAGAAATTGCCGACGCTCCTAGAAGTAGAGGAAGTTCTGCATATCCCAGAAGGCCAAGGAAGAATACAGATGACAGCAGGGTACATGGAGTTATGCAAAAGCCATATTTATTTAGCTCAAAAAATAAAGTTTGCCAGTTTAGTAACACTCCTAAAAAGTAAAAACCAAGGTGGCACAGAAAGAAAGCGTAGTATAGGAACAAAGTAGAAGTCCAGCACACTTCTTGACAAATGTCCCACGTGTGCTGGACTTCTACTTTGTATATAAATATAAATATATAAATACATTATATATATATTTGCGCACTTAGTATTTTTATAGTATATATATATATATATGTATCAAAAAAAGGGGGTTAAGAAGCAGCGCCAAATTGACATGTTGAATATATGTGAAAAAATAAATGAATTAAATAAAATATTCTTATATAAAATTCCTAAAAATCATAAATGTGTACACTAAGGACAAAAATAAAAATGTATATATATAACATATATTAAGTGCTCCTATTTGGTGAACTACAATTTAAGACAACACTTCAAAAACATACAAAATACAAGCAGAAAGAAAAATTGTATAGAAACCAGTCCTTAAATGGAAGTCCTTAAATTGGGGAAATAGTGCTGGTGTGAGGGGGTCTCCGGCCGCTCTTAAATAGGATGAACCACATCCAGAAGACACCTATTGGGAAAAAAGAAGAGAGAGCTCACGCCCCATAGCGAAATACAGTACATTTATTTGGGAAAGGGACAAGGGGAGGGGGGGGGTTTAGAAATCCACTCACAAGGGTAGGTTAAAATCAAGCAGTGTGTGATACAAGTCACCGCCAACTCTGGTCACTCAGCATCCGGGCCCTGCAGTCCAACTCTCACTTGAAACTGCTGGTAGATATTTTCCGGTGCGTGAACAGGCCGGTTCGAGCGCCTAAACATCACAGAGGCCTTCCAGCATAAAGACATTTTCTGGGATCTCTGGAACTGTTTGCGGTTTTATCTACACACCCTGGACATCTTGATAGATCGTGGATCCTTCATCCTTGAGATCGAGGGACTTCTGATTCAAGCACAGATACCGGATGGTGGTGATATAATCACGAAATGCTTTTATTTCTTGTACCCTTGTGAGTGCATTTTCTCCCCCTCCCTCCCCCTTCCCATCAATAAATGTACGGTTTTTTACTATGGGGCGTGCGCTCTCTCCTCTCTCTCATATATATTATATATATATACTATAAAAATACTAAGTGCGCAAATTAAAACATTAAACAATAAAATATAGTAACAATTGCTGCCTAAGTGTTACACTATACACAGTAGCAATATATAGGGGAAAAGGGGGGAAACACAGGCGCAAATTGTTAACTAAACAGTTAAGATATGAGCATTTTTTTGACTGGGGACAATGATAGAATCCTTGATTGAGTTCTCTGAAATAAAGAATGGAGAGAGACAAAATATGGTGAAGTACGGTTTTGTATTTTTTACTGCGCAAAAGTAGATCGCTACTTACAAAGTAGCAGAAGTTTTAGGCATGTAGGATATAAAATCCTCTCCGTCCTGCTGCCTGGAGTTACGGTCTGCCTCCTCTCACGTGGGACGCCGAAATTCTCTGTGGTGTGGTTCCTCCGTCTGCAGCTACCTTCCTGATCTCCATGGTTCCTCCTCTGGTCCCGCGAGACAACAATGGTGACGTCACTCAGTTGAAATTACAACCGGAGCGCCGGGGAGTAATGTCAAAGGAATATGGATATTATCAGGAGGTGAAATATTGAATATTAAATTCTGGGGATAGGGAGAGCTATTAAAATGATCAAAAGCCTCCACCCTACGCGTTTCGTCCTGGTGCAAGCTCCATAGTGTAATTCAGTATATAAAAAGTTTAAGTCACACAAGTAAAATCCAGCAGCTCAGAAACGCTGCAGGTAAAAGCGCGAGGAAGGACAGTCCCCTGATCGATGCGAACCCTGGCCCGGACCCAGGAACACCACTCCTGGATAGGCTAGTGACGTGTATCTGCTTCCGGAGAAGTGCCGAGAGGTGTAATGGCAGAAGTCTTCCACCAGTATGTCTGCACCACAGCCAGGGTTCCACAGCTCCTACTTCTGCGATTGTGATGCCTCCACAGTAAAATTCCAACAATACTGAAGCAAGCCCTACACGTTTCGTCGTTTACAGTTGCGACTTCATCAAGGGTAGAAATGTAGGTGGGCTGATAGCTCTTATATAGTCCCAAACAATTATTCAATGTCCATGAGAGATTTAACCCCTTATGGGACGTTTGGGACACAATAGTAGAAAACGTGAGTTGCACATATCAAACAATGCATAAACATACATATACAAAAAATACACAAAAACATAAAACATGACGAGAAAGATGTCCAGAATAGTATTATTATGCTACCTAGAATATACAGGCATATTAAAGTAGAGACAGAATTGTAACCAAATTCCATTAGGCATACAAACACTAGATAAATGTCTCAGAACTATAAATAAAAAGAGATAGAAAGATATCCAAGGAGGAGATACCAACTTTATGGAAAATATATATATGTAGCACACTTTCCCCCACCCCCTGGGAGATGTGTAGCTACGGTGTGTGAAGGGTGCAATAGCTGGTGGCTCACAGGAGGCCTGAGCCTCCACTACTGGGAACCTGGGGTGTATCCTAGAACGATGCTTTGGATTCTATACTGTAGAATAACCCTGTTACAGGACCAGATAACACAAAGAAAAGTGCTTAGGCGCTACGTGCAATAAAATAAAATACTAACAATAACAACACAATGTGTACAGGGCAGCCAGGAACACTAGCAGAACAACACCAGAGAGAACACAAAGAACATATACAGACCAGCGCCCATTATGCATAATTATCAACACACAATAGTACCACACTGTAAAACTAGGCCTCGCAATGCCGTAACCCCACACCGTGTCCCCCAACACCGTGTCCTCAGAATCCCACACCCAAGTGTGTGAGACAGTGCTGCCCACTAAAACTGAGGTGTATGTTGGTGCACGTGTTAGGGTGAGCTACCTGCCGGGTGATGCCACACCTGGTTGTGCAGGTGCTGTCGTTGGGATCCACGGATCCAGAAGGGTAATCCGAGAAGCCTCCGTCTCTACGTTGGATGGATCCCGCGTGGAGTAATCCACCTTTAGAATGTCTCTAGTCTCAGAGGGTGATCTAGTCCCAGATCACTGAATCGCCAATTGCCAACGCATCCTGGCTGTGTCCCTCACTCTCTTTGGTACTACAGGGCTGTGTCCCTATCCAATGGGCCGGACCCTGCAGCAACCATAACCTGCGGGGAGTGGGGGCCTAGCTGGGGCCTAACAGGAGTTTTCTGGCCTAGTGCAGATGTCACAGAAACCTGCATATACCTCCTACCCTGTCCTTGTCCCAGCTCCGATTGACTCGTGGTGAAGACGCGCAAAATGTATCAATGTTCCCTCAGGAGAATCCTGGCACCCTATTGGCTAAGCGTAGCCAGGTAATCTTGCATCCGCATGGTATGCTGGGAATTGTAGTTCCCCTGTGGAACTTTTCCGAGCCCTATAGGCTGTTGTGAATCCCATGGTGCCTCAAGAAAGGCTCATGGGACTTGTAGTCCATGCTAAGAGCCTCCTCTGAGATAGATATTCTTTTAATCTAAATATAATATATAATGCTGCCCCGGCTCTGCCCCAACTTCTTTGCCCGGCTATTGGTCTACTCGTTGCCGCCAGACCCCAGCTCTCCCCAGCTGTGGGCCTCTCTCAATGACTGTCCCACATTGAGTTTCTTATGCCAGCGTGCACTGGAAGCTGACCATAGCTTGCTTCCGGCTGATATCAGAGGCTTGGCGTGGGACAGTCAGTGAGGGAGGCCCTCAACTGGGGAGAGCCGGGCCCCGCGACAACGAAAGGACTAGGAGCCGGGCAAAGATGTTGGGCCCCCGTAGCCACCAGGCCCGGGACACTTGTCCCAGCTCTTCCCCTCTGTCGGCGGCCCTGCACACACCATCATATATATACACACACACACTTACCATTACTAGCAGCACACCAGGGAGGAGTCAGTCTCTGTTAGGCTCTGTAGCACCACATAATGGCTGGAAAATGCAGTGCGCACACAGCTTCTCTGCTACAGGCCCAATTTTTTTTTATCTAACCGGCCTGGGACACAATTGTCCCCCTGCCACGCTGGCCAGTCTGCCCCTGCCCTGAGTGTCAAAAGAAACAAATCAATTGCTTTCAGTGCAACGTTTTTCTTTAATAAACCTGTGGCTGCTTTTTCTACCAGTTTGCAGCTTGGAGACTTTATTAAATAGCCCCCAAGGTTTTAACAGTCAAAAGTATAACAAGAGATAAACTTTCCTATTATAATCAAAAAGACGCCTAATATAAGGGTTATTAAAGATAGTCTGGCTAGTTCAATTCTATCCACTTTGATGCCAAAATTCGTAGCAACACATTACTGTTCAATGAATTGCAGTCATATCAAGTGTTCAAGTGTGGACATTGCTTTAGTCAGCTAGATTTATGTTATTTAATCATCTCAATAATGTTTACAAATAACTTTTATATGCCACTGACTTTCTGCCAGTATTAACCTGACGCCAGTTATACTGACAAATCTAAAGTAACAGACATATGAGACAACAATGTTAACCGACCGTACTAATTTAATGCCACAACCACAGATATAATCTAGTGATCGAACACAGTAGTTAGGAATATTATATTACTGATTTAATTAAACCACATGAAATTGCAGTAAAGGGCCTAGTAGGCAAGATGTTGAGGGAAGTTCTTCTGTATAAGTATGTCAAAAATAATTCCAACAATACATAACAAGCTGAAAATTACGTATCAAATTGATCCCAGCGACAAGGTGAGTTGCGTTTTATAGCCCTCTGGAATGCAATCTGCCCCTTTATGGGGAAATCATTAATAAGCTATAAATATAAATACAATGTCAATATTTGAAAGCAGGCATCATTGGTTGCAATATCAACTACTTTCATTAATAGGGGCTACGGATTAAACTCTCATGAAGTCTTAAGTAAGAGCTCCCATGGAATCAATTGATGCATCTTGTAATAACACAGACATTACAGTGATCGTATGAAAGTGTTGTGTGAGCAATCTGAGACAGCCTTGTCCCAATAGCACTCTCTTTCTGAGCAGCTGAATCACATCTTCTCATTACACAGTACACCAGACTCTTTTAGTTGGTATTCTAAGACTTCTCCAGCAAACATTTCATTGAAACTCATCAATATTTCAACAGAACTTTCAAGTAATTCCTTTTTTAATTGAATGATGCATTTCCTCCACCAATTCTCTGCAGCAAATATAGACAAATAAAACACACATATAAATGATATGTCTGGTTTTTTTTCTTGTTGGAAAGCACAGACCCAGCATGTACAAACATGCGTCTTGTCCCTATTGTTTCCAAAGGAGGAAGTGCCACACATTTTAAAAGTGGACAAACCATTGCAGATTTCAAGAAGATACTCCCTGGTCAGGCTGACATATCTGTCCCGGCAAAAACCAGGACAAATGTCGTGAAGTCTGACACCATTCCAGTTGATGCCTTAGGCTTATTAGGAACTCTATATAGTTGGTATGGAAATCCTTTTAAGAAGTGTGGGACGGAACTCATTTACATATATACTTTGCGTAGTAATTTACGTATCTTCCTGCCGGGTTACCTCAGGTGTGCTCCTCTTTCTGCACAGGCATGTCTCCCTAATTTATTTGGAGGGATGTTTGAGGGGATATCTATATATCTGGAGACACTACTAAATTTAATCTCCCTCCCACTCTCAAATTTTTAACAATCTGGCAACCGATTTGCGATTTGCTCTGTCTTTGAAAAAAAAAAAAACCTGAAATGGTGGATTGGTGAGATTTGATGTCGCACCTTAACATATGTTGATGGGTTTCAAATCACGCATCGACGAGCATCCTGTAGCATTTATTTTATTTACAGCATTGAGGCTTTAACATATGCAATAACGTACTGTTTTTGGCACCGGGGACATGCCACATGACCGGGAATGGCCCGGTGATAGAGGATTATTGCTGCGGGTGGTCCGATCTGGTAGCATGGACCCCTCCCCCCCCACATCTTAACCGTGGCAGCACAATCTCCAGAGCCGCAGCTTAAAGCTTTATCAGCCACTTCTACGGAGACACCATGAGTCTCGCTGCACTTCTGTATGAAACACTGTCACAATGACAACTTACTATGAAAAATTCATTCCAATCTAACTTGTATCATAAACCTGAGTTCCTTTAACACGTGCAAATCCCATATCTTTGTCCTATAGTTTAAAAGAGTCTTTGTCCTTAGGGCAATTAAACCCATTGTTTATGTTTTTAAATCCTGTGCCACTATATCCAGATTGACTGTGAATCCACACGGACTCTCAACATTTTTTATGTAAACCTAACTGAAATGCCACATAACATAAATCACACATCAAATAGTGTGTCTGTGGCAGGCAGAACACGTTACAGTACATGAATACTTATTTATTTTTTGGCTCTACAAATTCTGTTCTGTATACTTTTAGATAAAAATGAATATCTGAGCTGGTACTTCACTGAAGACAGCAAGAAGGTAAATCAATGGTAGATTTCATGATAATACTGATATAAAGGTGACACAAAGTGATATGACAACGTTTAATCTAAATATAATATATAGGTGGCACAATAATAAAGGCTACACTGGACTAGACAGGGAACATAGGTACTTATCAATCTGGGTGCAGATTAAAATTTGACATCAAGCATTAGGCCTAGTCTAAAGAGATATGATGTTTAATCCAATATTTATCACACTCTGCCAACCTACACAATAAATGCTCAAGAGTCTCACCCAAACTTCTAACCACAATGCTGAAGGAATATGTATTTCTTTGTTTCTCTGAAGAACAGCGAAGACTTGTTTTAGTTGAAAAATACAACTTTACATGGCAGTAGCTAAAAATTATTACATATTACTATTTATTCAGAAAGGAGTTACATTGAATATATATATATATATATATATTTATATAATGTATATCCAGCTCCTGCTTTTACAACTATAATAAGAAGGCCAAATATAAAACTACCTCTTGATAATAAAAAAAAATCCTCAGCAAGGAGACTAGCTATCGCTTACCAGTCACTGTATATTAAACAATTAACTCTTTGCTGCCCAGGCAGATATAAACCTCTTTAAGTTCTGGCAACTGCTGTGGATTCGTCCATTTCCAACATTTTCCAATCATTCATTTTTTTAATGTTTTTAAGATTCCCAAATGTGTCAAAGTATAATGTTTGTTTGTTTGTTTGTTTGTTTGTTTGTTAAGAAAGCATCAAAGCTTGTTTCGGAATTGTATGTGCTATACTGCAATTTAATGCCACATGCATTGTACAACTCTGCTTCTAGCACAATTCATGTTGAAATTGTTTTTTTACTAGGAAAGAAAGAATCCCCTGTGTGCGGCACTAAGAAACACCCCCAGTGTAAAAATTCAACTTTTAATTGTATAATTTAAAAACATATGTATTTGGGAGTAACAACGACAAATGACGAACGACAAATAAAATATTAAAAACGGAGAACGGCGTGTATATGTGCTTACACTTAAGTTTCCAGCACCACTAGCCCTATATAGCTTAATTGAAACATTAATTTAGAGTATATGTTCATCTGGCACTATACAGCGATAGTATTTATAGTGGTAGGACTCAAACAAATCTGCCACTTATTCCAGAAGAGTTTTCTTTGTGCTAAGCATTAGCTGAGGGTGTTACGATATTATCTATTAAGCCAGACTGACACCATTAACACACTTAAGTGTAAGCACATATACGCCTACACGCCATTCTCAATATTTTATTTGTCGTTCGTCATTCGTCGTTGTTACTCCCCCAACACAAATATGTTTTAATGATACAATTACAAGTTTAATTTTTACACTGCAAGGTGTTTCTTAGTAACGCACAAGGGGATTCTTTCTTTCCTAGTAAATACATTACCATGTTCCCTGCGAGCACCACCCCATTTCTGCTGTTTGGGACCTTATTCATCCCGTATTATTAGCACTCAGAGACGTTTGAGCAGAATTACTCCGCGCCCTAAAAAGCGTACACTGGCGACACACTTTATTCGAGCTCGGCTAGTCCCACGAATTCGGGTATACCCGGGTGTATTGAGGTTTGTGACTGTTTTCTGCCCGAGTGCATTGAGGTATTTTCCAGGCAGGGATTGAAGCATTTTATTCCCGCTGGCTGCAATACTGCACAGTATATATATATATACTGCATTACAATTCATGAATTTATGCCATCTGGTAGACACGCGAAGCATTGCAGCCTATTAAATCCTAATAATTATCATTTAACAGATCAGCCGCCCATCAGCCAGGCACGAACCCAGGCTGGGAAGGCAAACGCAACGGGGCTTGTCAGAGGTGAGGAGCGGCGCATTCCAGGTATCTGCCAGGTACATACCGGGTATTTGCTCGAATAAAGTGTGTCGGTGCAGTACCTTTGTTTTCATTGAAATTGTTTTTCCCTCATAGTTATACTTCACTCACTGGTCACGTTTAAGGGTGTATTTTTTCAAAGCAATTCAATTACTGTACAATCAGTTTGATTATATTCTTGTAATTATATCAGACCAACATGCAAAGCATTTCATTATCTACCTAGGTAATTACATATATAGATTTGTTTTTAAATGGTCAAATCCTACAGTTGGTACAACTTAATTGTGAAATGTCATATGTATTAGACTGGTACTGTATGTTTTGAATTGGCGTTTTTCTCAGGGTGGTTTAAGCGATTCACTTTTACTTTGTGCATTTAGAACTGTAGGATGGTGTATCGCACATCAGCATTAAACAAGATCTAAATTCTAGGTTACCAACCTCCATTCTCATGGATTAAACCTACATGATATATGACACAGGGGGTAAACATCCCAGATGTGTATTATGTTTTTTTTATATTTCAGCATTTACATAAGTTAGAATTAAGCAATTTCATTAAGTCCTAATTTAGTGCTGACTACATTATTTTTAGTATTTACCTACTTATCAGTAAGTATATGAAATTACATTTGCTGTCCTGTAACACAAGGGCAGTTATGTGTTAATGTTACCTGGCTGCACAATTTGGACATAAATACCAGTCTGAATAACTGTAAAGTGCAAGATCCAAAACAAATGAGATGCAGGGGATATGGACATTAAAAAAAAATGCATTTTCCTTTCAAAGCAGAGTGAGACAACATTGAGGTCTGGAACAGAAATCAGGCAGGTGGAGTGAAACGTAAAGAATGAAAGTACAGGGGGAACTGCATGTGAGGAAGAAGAGGGGATTTAAAAATGAATGTTGCATACTGGAGCATTGCTCAAAAAACCGTGTTGCTTCACGTCAATGGATAAAGGGGCTTTGTTTCTGTTTTGCATTACTTGCACAAGTGAGTGCTTTGGGGAGTTGGGGGAAGAGGAGTTGGGGTAAGAGGAATTGGGGAAGAGGTGTATCAAATGTTAATGGTTGGTGTAGTGAACTAAATCCACCAGGTCTTTGGTGGCATGAGCAAGATTTATGCATATGCTTCTGCTGCATACACACGTTTGCACTGTGTTTTGGATCAAATGACACTATCTTGATACATATCCACAAGTGAAAAGACAGATGGGGAGGAGACTAACACGTTATTGATTAAAGTAATAATGTTCTTGTCAGTGGCCATTTCAAATTTCCATTAGTGTCAGAACAGCACAAGTCAACGTGTCATGGGCCAGAAGCCATGGCATAGTATGACCAAAGAAATAAAGCATCAATATTATCGGTTTGGCTACTTTCATGTAAGTGCTCAAGTATGTGTCACGGCTGATGGACAACTGTATAACAATGGCTAGGTATTGTGGGGTGCCAGTATGTAGCGAATAAAATACAGAAAATGAAAAGGAAGGTGAAAAACCTACAGTAAATTATACTTAAGCCCTTGCAGTCGCATCCAACAGATGAAAGGAAGAAACTGACCAATTTTGCCACAATCAGTCGATAGAAAATTCCATGATGCATGTGTTGAAAAAATACAAATATTTATTTAAGACATAATGCAAAAGGCCTGTTTGTTGAACCACTTGGGTCTTTTTCAAGGCATAGGCCTTTATTGTGTAAGGTGTGATAACGCAGATGATGTGCTGTCGCATGAAAAGCCCCATTAAAGTCAATGTGACTCTTCATGCTATAGCACATAATCTATACTATCAGACCGTACAGCAGGGGTGCGTAAACTGGGGGGCGCTCCAAATTTTTTTTTTTTGGGGGGGGGTAAGCGGCGCTTACAGAGGCTCCCGCGCTCTTTCCCACCAAATGTAATTAAATGCCGGGGGCGCACGCGAGGCCTCTGTATATCCCTTAACAGTTCTCTGGTGACTTCTGGCAACGCGGTGTCAAGTGACGCCATGGGAGCACATGATGTCATGACGCTTGAAAACGCAAGAGAAAAGGTGGAGTGGGGGGGCGTGAGCAGGGGGGAAAGCAGGTTGGGGGGGCGCAGACAAAAAAAGTTTGTGCACCCCTGCCTTACAGAATAAGGGCCTTAGAATGTTTCCTTGAAAAAAATAACATTCTATCCCTTAAAACATACAGACCTATGTTGGTCGAAACATCTGCTTTTTGGATTATGTCTTAAATGAAGCTTTTTATCAACTTGTAGCCATCAAATACTAAACCTATGTGCAGGTGGCCAGAAATATACTCAATTTGTGTTGGTTGTGTCTCTTACCATAACTGCCATGGCTGTTTCTAGCACAATATTGTGAATAAAAATGTTTCGATTTTTTGAAGGTTTCGTCTTGCAGATGATGTACAAATAACTTACATTTACAATTGTTAAAAATATTGATGGTATAATAATATGTCATTATTGTTGTGCTTTTTCAGAAAATCAACAGCATTAGCACTAGTAATGCAGACCTTTCATTCCCCAATCTCGGGATGTACCAGCTTGACGTTACATTGAAAAGGGGAAATAATTTAGCAGCTCGTGATCGTGGAGGTAAGACTATGCTTCTAACCTTGCAGATTTTCCATGTTAAATTCATTTAATCTGTTGATATGTTAATATAATGAACACCTACAACAATAGACACTGCAAAATTGGCTGTCTGCTTTATTTGTTTGAATATTTGACATCATGTAGCAAAACAATAATTCAAATCACAGTTTCAGAGGTTATTAAAAAATCATACAAAGAAGCCAATTGTTTAAGGAGCTCACTAAAATATAATTAATATTCTGTCATAACTTCAGTCAGAGAAATATTTGTTCACTTTGCTTAGTCAGGCTGCCTCATATTTTAGCTGCAGTAATTTAACAGTATGCCAAATCATTGTATGCAGACCCAAAGAAACAAAAGGATCCCACAAAGCACTCAATTACACACACACACGCACACACACATGCACACACACACACACACACATATACACACACACACACACACACACCATTTAACCATTTTCTAACAAACCTACTAAGGTCACAACTATATCACAGAATATTGTACAGACCAGTATATAGAAAACAGAAAATAACCAGTCAGCCCCTCAGGATATTAAACACAAAGACATCCAAAGTACCACAACAGTAATATCAGAATAATACAGACATGAAGAATTCTAAATTATCACAGTCATTGTTTCAGAATAACACAGACAGGATTCAAAATTAACGCACACCAAAATCTTCAGGTTTATCAAGGCATTACCTCAATCTCTCAAAAAGGATCCCAAGTCTATATCTATATTTAACCCTTGTGGGTCAAGGTCTTAAGGGTATAGATCCAAATTGGTCTCCTGCCTTGAAATTTGAATTACTTTTTTTCCTCCCCTCCAGTTTTGTTTGACTTTGTCAATACCTATGAATGTCAATCCATTTGGGTCCTGTGCGTGGAATTCTTTGAAATGCCTTGATATACTGTGTTGTGTGAGTCCCTTTTCTATATTCACTATATGTTCTGCAATTCTCACTTTGAGTTTCCTCTTTGTGCGTCCCACATACTTTTTGTGGCAAGGACATTGCAGAACATATATAGTGAAGGTAGAGTTACAATCAATAAGATGTTCAATTTCATGACTGTTTGGTTACCTCTGATTGTACAAATTTAGTTGACTTCGTCGAATTAGGATGTAATCTGCATCCTTTACAGCTCAGACAATTGTAGAAACCTTGTGTGATTGTGTTCGTTCTAACTACTTCCTTTTTTAGGCAACTCGGTTCCAGTCTTTGTTTAAGATTTGGGGCTTTAGTGAAAATTATCTGTGGTCTTTTAGGGAGGATTTGTTGTAGAAGGGGATCTTTATGCCGAACACCCCAATGTCTCTGAATGATTTTTTGGATTTGGGGTACTATATCTAGTTACAAATGGTATGTTAACTTTACTATCTAGAATATCCTTATACATTATTGTTTTATCCTTATATTTAATCAACGTAGCTTGTTCCATTTGTCAAACCTTATCATAGGCGCCCTCTACTATTCTCTTTTTGTATTTGCGCTCTTTAAATTTCTGCATCATATCTTGTGTTTGTTCTTTAAACACAATTTCCTGAGTACAGTTTCTTTTAAGTCTTAAGTCTATTAGGATATTTTCTATCAACCTATTAAGGTTGCCACTGTCTCCCTCTAGAAAATTGTTGCAGTCCACATCCTTAATGTATGTTCTAGTCTCTAACTGCCCATTATTAATATATATCTGAAGGTCTAAAAACTTGATTTGTTCTTTACTGAATTTGTGTGTAAATTGGAGATAATATGGGTTGAAATTTAAGTTAGCCAGAAATACCTCCACAGGTCTACATCACCCTGCCAAATGAACAATATGTCGTCAATGTATCTATGCCATTGTACCAGGTTTGCGCCAAACTGGTGGTCGGACCAAATGTACTGGTCCTTCCACATGCCCATAAATATGTTGGCATAGTTTGGCGCAAACCTTGACCCATGGCAGTACCTCTGACCTGCAAGAAGAACTTATCAGGATACCAAAAGTAATTATGGCCTAAAATATACTTTATGCTGTCAACTATGAATGAGATTTGAAATTGGTCCAGTTCTCCATTACTAACTAGATTACTTTCAATGGCTGTGCAACCCTGACTATGATCTATTATGGTATAGATAGAGGATACGTCATAAGTGACGAGTATGTAATCCTCTCTTCAAACCACATCTTTCAATATATTAAGAACCTGTATGGTATCTTTAAGATATGATTTTAGATTCTTAACAGGTTCCTTGAGAAATTGGTCTATATAGCCACAAAGGATAGCTGTAAGAGATTTAATTCCTGATACAATAGGTCGCCGGGGGTGGTTTGGGGTGCTCTTATGCAATTTTGGCAAATAATAAAAAATCAGAATTCTTGGAGATTCTATGTTCAGAAATTCCCATTCCATTTTTACTTAAAATGCCTTCTGCTAGGCCCTTATTCAATAACACCATTAGTTTCTGATGGAATCTATTAGTTGAATAGCCATCCAATAACATATATGTATTTGTATCATTGAGCAATCTGAAAGCTTCTATATCATAATCCAC
This sequence comes from Ascaphus truei, assembly GCF_040206685.1. Classification (NCBI taxonomy): domain Eukaryota; kingdom Metazoa; phylum Chordata; class Amphibia; order Anura; family Ascaphidae; genus Ascaphus; species Ascaphus truei. The sequence goes on along the minus strand of NC_134483.1, from coordinate 110,216,388 downwards.
TTTATTGAACACCTCCCCCCCCCCTTATCCGCTGGTTTTATTACTATATCCTCTCTTTTTGCAAGTTCCTGTATAGCTTCTAGTTCTTTTTTCGAAAGATTTTTTCGTATTTTTAGTATTCTTGGACCTTTCTAATTTCTCTAGATCTTCCTATACGAATTTGCTGAAGGTATCGATATGCCCACTTTTCAAATAACTAGGGTAAAAAATCGAATTCCTCCGCAATGTTGTATGCTGATACCTATTGCATGTGGTGCCAATAACATAATTTTTTATCATATGTGACATTTTGTTTCATAAATTACTTCTTGAGGGTTACATTTCTGGCAAACGTACTAATATCTATATACGTATTAAATGTATTTACTTTATGGGTAGGTGCAAACGCCAACCCTTTACTTAGCACATTTATCTGTTCTGTTGTCAGTTTAATTTGACTGAGATTGAAAATTCCATTCTGATTTTCCCTTAATGCATCGGGGTTTTTTTTTTTTGGAGGTTTTTGTGGGCTTTCTCTGTTCCTTTTCAGTGGGCTTGTTGTTCTGCCACTCTCCTGTTGTAACCTTGTCTTTTCTAACTCTCTGAGTTTGTCCCTCTCTTGTCTTTTCTCTAAAAAAGTGGATGAAGTTGTTGGTCTTTCTTCCTGAAAAACATCCTCTCTATCTTGGTCTCTTTGATAAGTATAATGCTTTTTCTTATTCTTTTTAGTATACCCTCTCCAACTACCTTGCCAGATTTATTGTTAGCTCTGTCCTTTGGCTTTTATTCCTCTGACCGGCCGGTCTTGGTGCCTCAGAGAGCTTGTTTCCCTGGGCTCTCATCCTCACCTTTGCTACATTAGCTTTCAATCAGTGCTGAGGTTAGACCTTTGCCTTTGTAGAGTTATTGATACACATTCACTCTGTCTATTCTGGGGTCACACCTTTTTGTTTTTAAATATGTTTTAAGTGTATTGTAGTTGAATATAATAAAATGTTACATACTTTTGGGATTATCTGCGTGCTCACTATTGAGACTTGTTGTTGTATTTTGTTGTGATAACAAAAGACAACAACAAGTCTCAATAGTGAGCACTCAGTTAATATATATATATATATATTTGTATATACAGTATATATATATATATATATATATATATATATATATATATATATATATATACACGTTACCGTTCCGAGGTCTAGTAAAGCAAGATAAGTATCCCCCTGAGGAAGGTCCCATTTTTGAGGACCGAAACGTTGGGTTTCTTGATGTACCACTATTTTCATTAATACACTTTGTGAAATTTTCTACATTTGAGTGCTGTCTCTTGCTTTACCAGACCTTGGAACGGTAACGTATGTCTATATTATCCATATGGGGCAAGCACCTACAGCCTATCAGCACATAAGGAGTGCCAATTGTTCTATTTGACTATATATATACTTAAACAAACACTTGTTTTTTTAACTTTTAATGAATCTCGTCTTAAGTTTTTGGTTTAAGCAACCAGATATAGAGGGACTTATATATATATATAATACTAAGATAAAGAATTATAGCTGAAAAAAGTGCGGGGAAAAAGGATCTCGAGCACACTAATGTACAGCATAGAAAAACTCACAATAAACTATTCAAAACGGTTTTGTTAGATAACACTTTATTTTGTTTTTATCTGCAGTACCATGTCATATTGACAAAATCATAGTAAGAATCACATTGTCATGTAGTCACAACACAATTCACTACAGCACGCCAGACACTGTGTGTAGACAAAAGTAGTGTTCCACTATATATTCAGTAAACATTCGATGTGTGTAACGCCACCTGAGAGAGACTCTGAGGAAAGTCATATCCTGACACTTAGAAACTACACTATATGATATAAGGTACAGTGGGTGTTTCCAGTGGTGTCAACACCACTCCAGAGCCTGCAGAAGACAGGACTTACATGCCATATTTCTTTATTGGAGTGCTGGGAACACTCACTGTACCTTACATTGATCTTGGGGAAGATTGGGGGTCTCCTCACTGTTCCCTTTGCACACACCACATGCATCATCATTTTAGATTAAAAAGGCTGTGCTACCTATATTGCACACTTTATACACTAGTACTGTATGATAGTAATCTTTATTTTATTGCTCTTCAATGCGTATTGGGCTTGACAAAGGGTCAGAACCGACCTGTAACGTTGCCTACTGCTCACCCACACAGTGATTTTATCTATATGACCTATTACTGCAGAGTAAAAAAAAAATCTTCTCTTAAAATTTAGTTGGAACTGTTTATTGTGATTTTTATCTATGTCATTATTGTGCTGGAGAATTCTTTCCCCTCTCTACAACATTTGGTGTATTAAAGGGAGTGCTGTCTAGAATCCAGTTTTTGTTGAACTATTCCAACTACATTGTACAGCAGCTACTTCTGAGCACAATGAAGTTAAGTTGTATCTTGTTGCTTTTAATGTGGTTTTTCCTTTGTGATATCAATCTTTACTTCTCTTCACATTGTCCTTTTGTAGCCGCAAGATAAATAGTTTTAGTGGTGACATCTTCACATATCTTTTGAGAGGCATCTGTGTTTCTTTAATGCACATTGTTATCTTGTTACTTACTTTTTGTGATTCATTTGTCTTAAGATCCTTTTAAAGCAGGGCTGTCAAACATAATGCCCACAGACCAGGTACTGGGATATGAGGGGAGAGCTGCTGTTGGGAAGTGGCCTGTGCTGCCTCTCCCATTCTGCTACCACACTTGACAGTAGCAGAGCTCTAGCGAAGGTAGCCGGGCCAATAGAAGAGAAATGGAAATACTGTAAAAGACGCTAACTGAACAAGTCTACAGTGGTTGAAATGTGACTTAATCCCACTATATATAGTGAGTAATTCCTGCTGCTCGGGTGAATGGAAGGGAATATTCAATTCCCATGCACAAGAAGAAATGGAAAGAACATAAACCCTGGCGCATAAAATTATTTAATAGAAAACAAATGTTTTCTAGAGGTTAAATGACTTCCAATAAAGGCCACAAAGAAAAAATGGAAGTTTTCAACAAATATCTCTAAACCAGGACAGTACCACTAAATGTGGTTACAAAGTATTTTCATCACAATATATGAACCTAACTGGATGTAACATTCTGGCAACATATCTTCTAGATTTGGTTTTAAAAGATATATTGTATGCATTTGTGTCACTACTGTATAATATCCTGTACTGTTTTTGTTGGGTTCCGAGGAACAATATCCCCTATTACTTTACAAGTTTTGTTTCCCCCACAGAAGAAAGGCAGAGTTTATGTGTAGCACATTTATATATTCTGCAAGTAAGGGTGCTGTGTTTACTTCTGCATATAATTAGTATGTTTATTTAACATTCATAGATGTAAGAGTGTTTGGTATATATGGACTTACCTGCATGTACCTTGTGACACGCAACATTTTTGAATTTTGAATATATGTGTTTTTTCTTTTTCAAAGTGAAAAGAAAGTTATTGCCCCTCATAGTTACATGCTAGGTTAATGTTGTCCTTATATTTTTATCTTTTTTGGTTACTAATATACATTTTGTTTGGCTAAGCTTGTACCCAGCTGGGATATATTTATTGAGTATATTTTTTTGGATTTATTAGTTTTGTTTTTTATTAAATATATTTTATCATACACATTTTTTTCTTTGTGGCATTCATTGGAAGTCATTTAACCTCTAGAAAACATTTGTTTTCTATTAAATAATTTTATGTGGTAAGGTTTATGTTTTTTCCAGGCCAATAGAAGTGCCCGGTTATCCTTTGTGTGGGATACTGCTACAGTCAGATGCGTTAGCAACATGGAAGAGGCAGCCTTGACCCCTCCCCCACATCATCTCTCTCCTCATGCTGCCTCACCCAGTAAGAGTGTGAAAGAGAAGGGGGGGTATAAAGCTGCAAAACATGATTTTTTTTTTAATGTAACACATGTTTCCCCTCCCCCCCCCCCCCATCTCACTTAGGGACCAATGTATGGGAGCGGGCGCATTACCATGCTTGTATGGTGCTCTACCTGTTGGTTTGCAGGAGGTCTGAGTTGTCTGCATGATGTTAAGGAGACAGGAATAGGACTAGCTCATGTAGGACTCTGGGTTCATCATGGTGGTGTCAGCGCCTTCAGCAGTGATGGATCCCATGGAGTGTAGGTGTCAGTCCCCATCACTACACAATTACCTCCCTCCTGCCCAGGAACTGACACCTGAGGCAGAGGTATCTTGAAAGGTACTTTATTATAGGGCATTCTGCAGCATCTCTTCTAGCAGCATATCACACTCCATTTGCCCCAGGCTTTCTAGACGTTGCACCTCCTTCATTAGTGCTCTGCTCCAGGTGGTCATTAGGCTTGCAAGCCCAACATTAGCAAGCTTACCCCGCCATGGGGAAGACTCACAGCTCCCACCTTGTTCATCCTCCTTCACCCTAGCCAGGGCTCAGAGAGGGACACTCTCTCCCTCCTCACTCCCTGAGGAGCTCAGAGGAACTGCTTACTAACTTTGGCTACTCCCATAGAAACCTCTGAAAGGGGCGGGCTCATGGCAGTCCACCTACAAGGGGCTGTACACCGGCCATGAGGCACCACCTACCTTCCTTCACTTTCTGGGGAAGCAGAAGGGGGGTCAATGGCCCATCGATTAACCTGCTAATGCCTGGATCTTAACAGGACTTACATAGCAGATACACTATGTGGAAAGAAACAGGTACAGCTGGATATATTAATAAATGTTACATTAATAAATCATTTCTGTATTTGCATTTCTGTGTCTGCATTTGTTTTTAACTCCTAATGCCATTTTGTATGATTTTTTAAACTATACTGATCATCCTTTGGTCGCTACAGCAACCATTTAGAAAGTCATATCCACTTCCGCTTTTGAAACCGGCTCTTACACACACCTTTTTTGAGCTCTGCACTTTGGCAAGAAAGTATGACAAACAGATCTGTTGCTGTGTTTCTGTAACGAGTGCTCACCACAAACAAGACGGGACCGTGAGGCTGAGGTGGGGATGTTGGTAGCCACCGACCTACAACCAAGCAGCCATGTCCAGAGTGCAGAGTGGTAGTGCAGAGTGGTAGTGCAGTGGTTGGTCGAGGTACTTGCCGTGGTCTAGGAGTGGAGGGATCGGATTGTCGTTGTGCAGTGCCGGGGTCCAGGGGTATAGAATGTAGAATAGTCGTGTCCGTAGCCGTGGTCCTTGGGTCAGAGAAGGCAGGAGTCCGGTGCAAGCTGAGGTCAAAATACAGGGAGCAAGACAAGGCAAATGCAGGACAGCAAGAAGCTAGAGGTAAGCACAGCTCACAAGAACAGAGTTTATGCTCACGAGATTGTAGGAGGACTGGCTGAGTATTTAAAGGGCAGGCAGCCAATGGAAAGGCAACACACAGGTACAAGGCAACAAATGCTGGACAGCCCACAGCTGCAGGGTAATGAGCAATCAGAAATAGGCTGCCCACTGATAGGCAGGGGCGGAGTGCATAGCAGCTGAGGAATAATTGAGAGAATTAACCCCTTGTTTGCTTGTGTCCGCACAGCGTATGCGCGTAGCTAGCGTGCGCCATAGGTTGCCTGTGTCGTTACAGAGGCAGAGCCTGGAGATGGTTCCTGTGGTGTTTTCCTTCCTGGCAGCGTGGAGCCTGCACGCAGGTTGCGGCTGACGCGTGTCTCTCATTTGGTTGAGAGATGCGTCACGGGGCAGGGCCTAAGCCCGTTCCTGATTGTTCCAAACACCAGACTATCTACTACTTTGAAAGCTGTAACAATAATATGTTACACTTAGTAATATAATGTTACATATCAGCTGCAGCATTTCACAGACTGCAGTATAAAATCAGAAGGCGGCCATTTCGTTAGACACACAATCAAGATTTTTACAGATTTATAACAGGAGCATCAAATGATAGCCAGCTTAGGTTAGAATATAGAATTATACATTGTCACATACTTTCATATAAAAAAGAAAAAAGGTGGAACGTAGTATTGCTGTGTTGCATTTTAGAGTGTGAGGGGGATATTAAGTGTAAGGGGGGATATTAAGTGTGAGTGGGATATTTAGTGTAAGGGGGGATATTAAGTGTGGGTGAGGGGTGGGGATATTAAGAGAGTGAGAACAAATAGTAAGAGAGTGTGGAAGGGGGATATAAGGATGTGATGGGGATAAGAGTGTGGGAGGTGGGGATAGAAATTGAGAGCACGGGGAAGTGAGAGAGAAGGGTGGAAATGAGGGAGAAACAGGAGTGATCTTAGTGCTGCCATCTAGCATACAGCTTTGTTTTAAAAATGCAATGTACGACGCAAAAGTCAAAAAGCACATCTAACGTTACATATTATATAGTTACATTTTTTCTGTATATCTTCTTATAAGCAAGGGTCATTTAGTTAAATTTTTTGGCCAAAGTATTTTAAGCTAACAACTACGTCACTACGTGGGGTTTTTAGTTTTTTTTATGGCCGATTTATAATTCTTCCGGCATGATTTTTTGATTTAGTTTTTGTGGTTAATCTAGGTTGGTCTACTGATTTAAATTAGTTGTTGATTAAGCACTTGGATTGGCAGTCGTGTACTGTAGGACTTTTTTCCCGTCATATAATTTAGAGTACAATTTTTGAAATTCTGATGCAGCTTCTGTATTAGATGTTAGACTCTAATGTCCAGGCCTTTAGAGGCGACCGAGAGAGACGTTTTCCCTGTTACCGGGCGACCGCTACCGGAGCACATAGGGAATGTTCACGTGAGACGCCAGCACTCACGGAGGCGGTGAGTTAGCAGCGAGTCCACAACTCGGGAGACAGTGGTTTTAATCTGCAAAGTTTTTCAATGCTTCAAAGGATGTAACTTGTGTAAGTGTACATTCATAAATATACACTTTTTTTGTACCATCTTATCTTCATTTTCCTTGAGATTACCTGCATCCATCAGACTAAATAAAAGAAAGTGGCACAGTTTGAGATGTAACTTTTTAAATTGAAAAAAATGTGAATAGATACTTCAGAACATTTAGCAAGATTCCATCACATACTGTATATATTCTAACGTTATTGCGCTATTGAGTTTTTTGTTTTCTTTATTCTATTTTCAGTACTGTCCTACACTCCCCTTCTTTTTGGGAAATACTAAATGTATAAAGTTCCTTATTCTAGGGTTTATGTGGAGTATTTTTTATTACTTATACTCACTTACATGTGTTTTTATTTTTTTTATAAATTTCTTATTCATTATTAATATAAGTGTACTGAATAGGTAAATATTTCTACACATTATATTTTCATTGCTACTTTTTTGTGAATAATTTTGGCACAGAATTGATTATTCACTATTATTTCATGGATATAAACTGTGGGAGCACAGCCAAATAATTTTTTGGTGTTTGATGTTCGTGAGCTTGATTGTAATCTGAAAGATTGGATGTTGTAAGCTATATGTATTTGTTTCTCAACGCTTTATTGTATTTTTCAAAGACTTTTCTCTTTGTCCACCTCAGGGATTGCTCAGCTCTCGGTGTGAGGAATATATTTAACTCTGTTCTTGTATCTTTTAAGTCCTCTAGAGTTGTTTCTGATTTTTTTTTTGTGAGCTGTGGAAAGGGAGTCAGTTTTAGCCTGTAAAGGATTTTTTTTCTTTAGTCTTTCACGATTTCTACCTGAGGCTATTGATGTAAGTTTTCCTCTTATTCTGGATTTATGAGCTTCCCATAGGACAATTATGACAGGGTAAAGGAAATGATCCCAGTTAGACAAGCACTCTAGTAATGTTGTACAAAATGTGCAATGAGTGATTGTAGGAGACGTGCAGAGGTACAACCAGGGAGACATATTTGGGGAAAATGCATTTTATTTTATTCAGTCTGTAGCTTCAAACAATATACAGTATATTTAAGAAAGCAACCAAATAAACAAACAGCCTGTCCCTTTGTAAGGGCTAACTCACTCTCCCAGTCCTTATCTGCAGGGTTGGGAGGATAGGCATTTTACCAACCTATGACCCCAAAGTCCAAAGAGGTACCTGTAAGAAGGGGGCTCTTGATGTCACTCTGGGTTGTGTCCGTTGGGGGGCCACCCTCTGGCGGGCTCCAGGGTCCTCTGCAGCCTGAATGTAGAGGGTTTGGTTTATGGGCATTTTGCGGGCATCCCAGTCCTTCTGTTCCTGTTGGTTTCTTACTGGCTAGAAGAATGATAAATTGCTGCACACTATTATAATCAGAAAAAAAGGGGGATACAACTACCGGTGCTCCTGGTTCAGGATTCTCTGTATCAATCCAGGGTATAACGAAGGGAAGAAAATCAGGGCTCCACGGATTTGCTCAATAAACTAACTTAACTAATAGACTTAACGTTTCGGCCACACAGGCCTTTCTCAAAAGCATTTTTGCTTTTGAGAAAGGCCTGTGTGGCCGAAACGTTAAGTCTACTGGCAATAAATTAGTTTATTGAGCAAATCCGTGGAGCCCTGATTTTCTTCGTTTAGTCTCTTGCTGGCAACATAGTAACTCTGTGCTCAAGAGATCTCCTGCAGTCAAGCAGGAGGCTTTTCAACCTTTCTGATGAGCTAGGTGGAGACTGCTTAATTGTCTGGAGCTGCAATTAACCAGCTCCCTGCTGGATTCCTTAGACCAACACAGGCTTTCTATTGAAGCCCTTTTAGACAGGTGTTAAGGCCCTGTCCCAGTGATATACAGTATAATGATACATTTTATTAAACATCACATTTTAAATATATAGTCACTCACTTTAGTTATGATGATTTACCAGTGGTGAGTGGTAAAAATAGGTTGTCACCAAACCTCCAAATAAGCCTATATGAATGTACAGATGTCTGTTTTCTGATAAGTTCTGATAGGGTTCAAAGTAGTAGTACTAATACATAAAGGCTATACCTAAATAAGATTACAGGTAATCTAATTTTATTAGGTATACCCAAAAATAGGACTATAGTTGGTATTGATCAGTCCTTGGTATTATTTGAGTCTATGACTGCAATGCTGTGGTCTATATATAGTGCATACTCTGAGTAACTGCTTGTTTCCAGCTGTATCACTAACCAGTAGTGAGTAGTGGCAGCACTTGTGTGAATATACATACGTTCAACCTGATTAAGGAAGATGAGTATATATTTAAGTTAACTCCATCATAGTTTGTAGGTGTGATGGTGGGGGTAGCCAGCCTTCATAATAAAGGTGAAGTCCGGCTAGCTACCCCTAAACCGTGAGTCCCAATGTGTGTGTTTTGACCCTCTATTTGTTTTAGCTACAGAACTGGGACTTCGGGAGCGGGACTTTTATAGTTGATACTGGGGGGCAAAAAGGGTTCAAATATTTATAAAATGTTTTGGGACAAAGTTAGCGGTTGTCCCATCATTTTACCCTTGAATCGCGTCTGATTTGCAGGTACGCATATGCATTATGATCCCGTGATGTTTCCCAATTAATATTGCCCAGCCAGTAAGTTATTGAAACTTGGTTTTAAAACTTGGCAGTCAAAAGCCAAGTTTTATCATCCAAATCCCCGTACCCGGGTTAGAGAAAGAAATATGTTTTAAAATGTGTATTCATCTCTATGGAGGCAGTCCCGGTAACTTGATAGTGGATCAAATGAGAGGATGAGAGTAGCGAGGTGACGGCCATCTGGTTGTACGGGGAAGGGTGGAGAACCAGGTCCAGAGACAAAGGCTCCCTGCGGGGGAGACTCTTTGTTCTCCCAGACACTGTGGAGCCTACCCAGTGGGAGGTATGGGACTGGCAAGGGGAACCCGTTGCTCATGGCACAGTTCCCATTGGCCAGTTCAAATTTTCTGCTCGCCACCTACCTCAGCCCCTAGGTACCCCCCCACCCATCTGATGAGTGCAACAAGCCAAGCCTCCCACTTGTGAGTGGTGGTTGCACTATGATCCGTGCGCTGGTTAGTCTGCAGTCCCTGTTCCATTTTAGACATACTGTAGGATACTGAAGTCTTTGTAAGGGGACTGCCCGATCAGAGAACCAGACCATCTTGACTATTCCTAGGCTTGGTCCGGTGAAGCAGAGGTGGGCTTTTCAAAGGTGCTTTGCTCACAATAGCAAAGCACTAGGCGTTGAAGTGCCGGAGAAGCCTAGCCGAGCTGAAGACAAGTTCTAGGGATGCTGTCAAGTTCTAACCAATGAACGAAGACCAGGCCAGCAGGGTAAGCCAGGTATCTATTCCGTAGATAGTACAATGGTGTTCCTGGACGTGGAGTGGACAGGGTATGCCTTCCTGAAGCAGGCGCCCTTCACCTAGTGAGGCTAGAGACTCCCCACAGAGCCCCAGTTGTGGTGTATTTCCCTGTTTTACCAGAATAAACCCCATTTTATTCCACTACTCTGTCCTGCCTAGTGAATTGATCCTGGAAGGTAAAGGTGTTAAAAGTACTGGTCTCCCGTGACAGTACGTAACTACACACAAGTGACCAATAACTTGGTTAAGTAATGCGTGTAACCCTATATGCAAGTAGTTAGTTATATACTGTCTCAGGTATCGTAAACATATACAGTCACCAGGTAAAGTGATAAGTGTACAGTAGCATGCTTCTTAGGTTACTAAGTATGTTATGCACTGTCTTCCAAAGAAGAAGGCGAGTGGCGGACGGCACCGAAAGAAAGAGGAAACACAAAAGGATGCAATAGGATAATATTGCAGGGACCAGATGATGTGGAGTTCTATGTTATTTCCCGAAGATTATACTCACTTCCTTTAAGAATATAAAAGGCAAATCACAATCTGTGACAAATGACAGGTGGATGGTCTGGTTGTGCAAGTGATCTCAGAAGAGATGAGATAAATTAGCATAGACCAGGTGTGCGCAAACTGGTTGGGGGGGCGCGGGCGGTTGCAGAGGCTTGCGTGAGCCCTCTGCAACACAAAACCTACTGTGATGCGTCGCCATGGAAACGCGGCATTAAATGACGCAGCGGGGTCATGTGATGTGACATCACACACGTCAAATGACGCCATGGGTCACGTGATGTGATGTCACATGACCCCGCAGCATCATTTGACGCAGCTGCAAGGTAGAAGGGGGGGGGCGTGAGCACCGGGGCAGGCAAGACAGGGGGGCGCAGCATCAAAAGTTTGCGCTCCCTTGGCGTAGATAGTATAAAAGATTACACTTTATAACAATTAAATCTCCAGAATGCACACTTACAAGACGTCCATTCTTTTGACCAGTTAAAACTAATGACATCCAGCAGCGATATCCCGGGAGCATATTGAGTTGCGATCTCACTGCTCTCGTGGATGCTGGCTTCTACAGTGATTGGCTGTCTTATGGTGTTGTTTCCGGTGGAGCGCCACTGAATACCTTTTTTTGGTTCATACTAAGTACATACTACCTGCTACTGAGTAACTGTACATAGAGTTTCAAATGTGCCACAAGAGTGGACCGTGGAATATACAGATCATACAGTTTGTGCGTTGGTTTGTTCAGATAGGCCTCAAAGTAAACATTTGGAGTGTGACAACCAAAGGCTAGGAGCACAAGATATAGATGCAGCAACAGAGGGTAGGTTCAAACCTCATGAATGATGAAGAAGCAGAATGTATTAAAGCCAAAGATTAAAAATGAAAGCAGATGAAAATCAGCGTCTAGCGACTGTTCCTAGTATGTGGTGTCATGGACCACTACCTCAATATCACTCTCTCTAATGACATCATCAGAAGAGGAGGGAAGGCCCAACTCTACTTGATGTTGTTTTTTTCTCAGCTACATTGTTACTTCCTTGAGGTTCTGTCTGCTAGTGAGGGTGCAGGGGCAGATAGCCACAAAGACCTGCAGGGGGATGTTTTCGAAGGATAGGTTGCCCATGCCCCTGGCCACTGCGTTGAAGGCCTCTTTGGTCCTGAAGTAGTGGAACTGGCAGGAGGTCTTGCATTTAAGGCTCTGTGGCATCCTTTGAGCATTAGGAAATTTTCCATCTGATCTGGCAGGGCTGAGGTGAGCCATCTTCCTACAAAGCCCTCGATGTCTGTCTCCATTTCTGGGATGCCTTGTATTCTGAAGGATATTGAGGAGATTCCTATTTTACGCATCTTCTTGACTTTCAAGAATGTCGGTGACCTGAACCTTAACTCCCCTCAGCTCTGTCCATGTGTTTTTTGTTCCTGATCGATTCGTTCATTTTGTTTCCAAGGGAGTCCGTTCTTTCTCCCAGTGATAATATTTTCTTTTTCGGGTCAGTAATCGCGTTTTATAGCAGGAGTTTGAGATTGCCATGAAGGTCTTTTACATCCTTTTTTTGTATTCAACTCCGCTTCAGGCTCAAATTCTGACTGAACGTGTAACTGGGGGTCAGAAGACTATGGGGCCTATGCAGAGAGCAGCGCTATTTCAAAACTCGCCATTTTTTGGAGAAATTCGCGCAGAAAACAGCAGAAAATGGCGAGTTACGAAAAACGCGCCAATTTTTTTTTTCTATTTCTAAAACTCGCCTCGCGGCTGGCGAGAACCTCCATCTCGCCAGTTTTAAAAATATCCTAATGCAGAGAGGCGCGAACGGCATATAGCGGCTGTTCGCGCCAATAAAATGGCGCGATTGTCTCCTTTTTGCCTCGCCAGGAAAAGTTGGCAAGAAGCTGCCGCTCGCGGCCATAGGAAAGGAAAAAAAAAGGCGCAAATTTTTTTTAACACATTTCTGCAGCGCGCATCTCGCCAATTTAAACTCGCCACACGCATTCATGTTAAACATAGCAGAATTCGCACATTTCTGCATATGGAGAATAAAACTCTCCAAAAAAGCTACTTTTTATTAAACTCGCCAATTTTAAAATTCGCTGCTCTCTGCATAGGCCCCTATGTCTGGAGAATTCCTGCTTTTTGAAGAAGTCTGCGAGTTTGTCTTGGGTTTTAACTTTTTGGTTTTGTCTGCTTTCGGTGCCATAGTGTCGATAGGTTATTGCCGTTTTATTTTGGGGGCAATTGGCTTGAGATTATTGCATGTAGCTTCTATTAATGCCTGATGATATTGAGCTGTGGCTTATACCACCATTTTGGTTTCCATCCCGCATGCACTCCCCTGGCAGTCTTTTTAATGTGTTCATTAGACTCAGTTTTCCATGGTTTTGTATCTCAGGGATTGAAAATGACATGTCTCCTAAACCATCAAGAGGGGAAAAAAAAAAACATTTTCAGCCAAATTGTTTTTTGACAAAGTACTCCAACTGGTTAACTATGCTGTATTGCATTTTATTTATATCTAAAAAATATTTTTGTATCCTTGAACCTCTGTACTTAATTCATATAGGAACCTTTGCCCTTCTATCAGAATCATTATTGCTTTGAAGTTTTTGAAATTCAAGCAGGCACGGTGTGGGTGTAGTTTCTTAGTAAAGTGTTTGGTATCATTAAAACCACCTGCTCTTCACCTATCAGATTTCATGGATATCATACATGGTACATGTAGCTGAAGAAACTCTAGCAAAGTATTGCAGCATATTATATTATAGTTCTAATTGTGCGATTTGGGGCCAGATCCACAAATCAATATCAACAAAGCAATCAAGGTAAATAATATCATTGTTTTGCATCTCATTGCTGTCCAACGGTCACTTAATTTGAGATGGGACTACAGCAGGGCCCCTGGTATACGGCGGGTTCCGTTCCAGGGGAACGCCATATAGTGAAAATCGCCGGAAAGCGGATCCGGCGATTTTCAATTCTGTGCATGCGCGGCCTATGGTCTGCGCGCACAAACTACGGTATGCGCGTGCAGACACTGGTCTGCACATGCGCGCCAGGCGCAACCGCCCGTTCTGCGCATGCGCGACTGGGAATCAAAGATGGCGGCCCCCTTCTCGGTGCCGCCGTATCGGCGGATCGCCGAAAAGCGAAGCACCGAGAAGCGGGGCCCTGCTGTACTGGGAAACCGCAGGAGACGGTGTTTTAAAGCCATATTCTTGTTGGTTAGAGGTCAGTGACTTATTCACTAAGCAAGCCCCCATCGCACTTGACTTACTGGGGCCCAGACACGCCTCCATTAACCTTTTATTTTTTACAGCAGGACCAAATGTATGAGTCATATGGGCCCAATAGATTAACCAATATACTGTAGTTACATAGTAGATGAGGTTTAAAAAAGACATGCGTCCATCAAGTACAACCTATGCTAAATTTAGACAACAGATACTTTAACCTATATCTATACTTACTTATAGAACAGGGACAGGCATGACCATAGATGCAGATGTAGGTACAGAGGGAATAAGAGTATACAGGGCAAAGAGTGAGTCATAGAAGAAAAAAAAACAAAGCTGAATTATTATAATGTAATTGTGGGCTCTCACTTCCTTACCGTTAGGCTTTAATGCATTGCTGTTGTCATATATGTGAATGGGTAATATATATTTTGAGGTCAGATTGGATTGTTCTCTCATGCTATACTATTGTATCTTCTGCAAACCAATCTTCTGTGATTCTGGATAGAAAAACAATTATTGCATGACAGCATCAAAAGCTTGGATATTTACATTTGTTTTAAACAGGCAGTCCAACCGGCAATGTTTTAATATATGGAGCTTGTGATTACCTTCATGGAAAATGAATTACCTAAGCTGCCGATTGATTCATTCTCCCTTGATTCATCAGCAAATACCCTGCTTCCCTGGGTTCACGTAATGGCCGCCTTCCAGTTTCAATCAATCTTCAGTCAGTGTAACTCAGCAGCTCAATGTATCCTGATATCACTAAGATAAGCTTGCTTATGGTTACAGTTTGTAGCTCAAACTGCTGGGAACATTTGCAACAAATTATCACAAATAGGAAAGTGTTGCAAAGATCTTGCATTGCTGAATAGGTGGGCTAAAACCTCATATAGAAATCAAAGGATGCTCAGTATATTAAAACTCATTTAAAAATGTAATTAAGAGTTGAATAAAAAAATGCAGTTAGTATTATCTAATGCTAATCTAATGCTAAAGAACTGATTATTATTTTTAATCACGTGTACTTATTGCTTGGATTGCTCTTTTAAAACAAGCAAGAAAATGCACAAATGAGAATTTTGTGCCGGAATAAGTATTTTCTGTTGTAACAACTAATACTGATGCTAATACGCTGTAGCACTGTGCACTGAGAAATAACAAATGTTTGGTGAGATACGACATACAGGTTTAATCAGTAAAACCTGTATGTGTGAATAGTTTATAGCAGTAACCTGTATGTGTGAATAGTTTATAGCAGTAACCTGTATGTGTGAATAGTTTATAGCAGTAACCTGTATGTGTGAATAGTTCTAGCAGTAACCTGTATGTGTGAATAGTTCATAACAGTAACCTGTATGTGTGAATAGTTCTAGCAGTAACCTGTATGTGTGAATAGTTCTAGCAGTACAATAGAAAAGCAAATGTGTGGTGCTGCAAACTAGAGCCTTTTGAAACAAAAATAACTTGATAGAAGAATCCTGAGGTGCAACCCCCCTATGGTTGAAGGACTGAATAATCCAAGACAGATTGGGTGACCGCTGCTAAACAAACTCCAATTGTTAACCGACTAGTGGACTAGGGTCCCCACAAGCAATGCAGTAAGGGACCTCACACTGATGTGAACCAACATATAATATCGGAATGGAGAATGTCCAGATAATATCCAGATATGGAGATAAAGTAATTACTCACTCAGCGCCAGCTTGTCCTCCCTGTCATCACTATAGGTGTATCTTCATCCAATTGAGGGGGGTGTGCATCCGTTTTTTCATGGGTCCTGGAAGTATGCAGATAGGAAAAAGCAGGCACAGGCAACCACACAGGATCAGCAATAAGGATTAGTAAAGAGAGCTACTGTAATTCCCATAAAAAGTGAATTTAATGGATTCTACAGAATCTACAGAAATCACACATAGGGACACACATGGACACAGACTACACCACAGTCTCGCCCTCAACGCGTTTCACGCTCAGAATAGCGCTTCGTCTTGGAGTAACGCGTTGAGGGGGAGACTGTGGTGTAGCCTGTGTCCATGTGTGTCCCTATGTGCAATCAATAAAGAATTCAGATTCAAAACCGGAAGTGCCTCCGTTTGGTCACTGGCTGTGGCGCCGGATCTCTCTCCCTGCTTGCTGTATACACTGAAGGCTGCACGCCGGGATCGGATGACAGGGGCAGAAAGGACCGAGGTCTGAAGTGAGCTTTTTTGGTAAGTACACTCTTATCTAGCTCTGACCTCCACCCTGGTCCATTTTACACACACCATGTCTCCTTTTCAAGTGACTCACACTGTTAATGAGTGTCGGATAAGCAGCTTGAGGGCAAGACAGCTCTTTATCTTTGATAAATTGCACAGATCCCTACAGTTCCTGAGCTGATGCACACTAAGCTAGGTTGAACTAGAGTAGATATCACAGGCAAAGACTGCTAATGGTCTGGATATAAATTTAAAGAAAGTAATTCCACAGACCAGTTAAGTCCAAAGTACAGCCATGATGTCTGTAAAGGTCCGTCGGGCGGCGCTCCTCCTGTTCACTCTCTCCCTGGGGGGGTGCTGAGATGCTGAACAGGCAATCCCCAGAAGCGTTCTCAAATTCTTCCTGGGTGTGACGTCATAATTTAGCTCACACCCCCCGACCCTGCTGATAGGCTGAGAAGCAGGAAATATCTCCAATTAGTCTGCACGCAACAGCAATGCGTGAATAGTATGAAGCGTCGGCGCATAGTGCTCCGGCGTGTTGGCGTCTAGGTTTCCATGGAAACCCGAATCACCCTTGATCGTGTGCACCAGAGATCAGGAGCCATAGACAGTATAAGGCATTGGCATACAGTGTCCCTATTGTAGTCTTGGTGTCTAGGTTGTCATGGGGACCCAAATTCATCCTGATAGCGAGCACCCCTGATCAGGAGCCATAAACTCGTTCCAAACGGAGGGTATAGACCATATGTGGGAAGACAAAAGACAACAGTGTTAAAGCCTACATAGGAATGCATGAATATAAACCTGCATAATGTGTATTAGAGATATCTGCAAGTCTGTGTGATGTCTAATTAACAAACATGCTGACCCCAAAAGAACATATGCATCTAATCTACGGATAGCCCGAACCATACTGAAAAGAATGGCAGAAAATATGCATACAGGTGGTAGGGTAGAGGAGAGGGACACACAGGTGTCACAGAACCGATCACAGCACACCATGATGATATATGGCAGAACCGGTATGGGTCACACACCAGTGAAAAGGGCAACATAGGCAAATGAAGAAAGAGATTCCTCTTGAAAGCACTCTAGGGGCATCATGCAGTAAGCAGCGAAAAAATGCATTAGCCAGTTTAGCAATTAGCCATGTTTTTGGCGTGTTAAACTCGCTGTATGCTGTAAGGGGCGAATCTCTGGCGAATGAATGCGCCACCACCATTTGATAAAATGGCTAGTAACCGGTGGCGAGACGGCTGCCTGGCGAGAAGCTGCCGAGAAGCCGTCCCCTGCCGAGATGTGTTTGCAGCAGAGAGAGATCCGCTGCTCTCTCGGCGCAAACATCGGCACATAAAAAATTATTTTTAAAACCATTTTTAGTCATAGTGTACATGTGCAGGGGGTCTCCGGAGCTGAACCGCATTGGTTTCAGGTCCGGGGACCCCCTACTTCCCGAGATACAGGCCCCTTTATGAGGTGCCGGTATCCCTCTGCATTTAAAGGTCCCGATCACGTGACCGCGGAATGTAAACAAAGCAGAGGGATACCAGCACCCCATAATGGGGCCTGTATCTCGGGAAGCAGGGGGTCCCCGGACCTAAAACCAAAGTGGTTCAGCTCCGGAGACCCTCTGCACATCTACACTATGAATAAAACACCCTTATCAATACAGACTCGTTCCTTACCTTTGCGGCTATCTGCTATGGTAGCGAATCAGCATGACTATTTTTTTAATAATACTTTACAGTGAACAAGGGGTCTCCTGAGCTGAACCGCATTGCTTTGTGGACCAGGGACCCCCTGCTTCCCGAGTTACAGGCCCCGGTATGTGTGAACGGGTGGGCAGTGTCGCCGCCATGTTTATAGCGTCCCATACGCTACGTGCCCGCAATAAACATGGCATCTACACCGTAACCGATGCCCCAAACCGGGGCCTGTAACTCGGGAAGCAGGGGGTCTCTGAGCCACAAATCAATGTGGTTCAGCTCAGGGGACCCCCTGCTCCCGCACAATATTATTAAAATACATTAATGCTGCTTCATTACCATAGCGGATAGCCGCTAAGGCAATGAAGGGGTTAACGCATAATAGTATGTTTATTGGGGACAATTGCCCCCAATAAACATAGCAATACACAACATACAATACAGTAATGGACAACATTACTATTATCCACAAATGGATAATAGTGCAGTTGTCCATTTAAAATACATACAGAACAATAAATACATTAAATACATATAGCACTCACCCATGTCCAGCTGCCACGATGAAGGCCATCCTCATCTTCATCCTGCTAATGCCCCATCCGCTTCAGCAAAACAGACACAAGAATAAAAACATCCAATGTAATGTCCCCTAACCCCTTAATCACCATAGCGGTTATTTACCGCTACAGTCATTAAGGGGTTAACCCACCCTCACCCACATACCCTACCCCACTACCCACCCACCCCATGAGGCCTAACCACCCTCACCCACTACCCACAAGGGAGGCCTACCCACATACCCTTGGGGCGAATACCCCCACCCCCCACCCCAACACATACAGTACAATAATGTGCCAAATAACTATTATCCACATAGGGATAATACATTATTTGGCCATTATTAAACACATTAAATACCATAGTAAAATAAAGAAAATTCTACTAACCTCTTCAATAAGAAGGCCCCGTCGCCAGCATCATCCTTGTGGTCCGTTGCCAAAATAATTGATAGCCAATACATTGCAATGACATTCACATATCAATGAACCCCTTCATCACCTTATAGAATACTAACCGCAAAGGTAATGAAGGGGTTAAGCCATCCTGGCCACATACCCACCCTTCACACATTTCTTTGTACAGTGGCTTCATCATGAAAAAATACAATAAAAATAAAATAAACAAAAAAAATATATATACATATATATACACATATATATACACACATGATGAACCAATATACAACTAAATGTGTCAGGGTTAACAAAAACATGCTCGAAAAAAATACCACTTATCCATAACATCCTCAATGAAATACAATGCTATTTCCAAAACAAATCTAATGTAATTATCCAATTTAAAGCATCAAATGCCAATCAAAAGTCTCAAACGCCACTTAAAACATTGCATTTACATTGTATACATGCTGCATAAAATGTAAGCTACATGTAGACGCTGCAAATCAATGTTAACAATACAATATTCCAAATAAAATAGCATTACATCAAAAGAACTATACAGTACAATGTAATCCAATAAAGTCACCATCAATCAATTAGCATACATGAATTACATCCCAAAACAATTAAAATAGCATCCATCCCAATTACACAATTAACTATAGCAACCGTTACAGAGAACAAGTTACCATCATACAAAATAGGACACCAACAATTACAATATACTAAAGCAAGCCTCACCATGACCTAAAGTACAGCATAGAAGCCCAAAAATTAGATCTATCTAATTATAACATACATTTAACACACATCTATGCATAGCAGCATAGCCAAAATCATTTACAATAGTGCAAAGAAAGCTTTAACAACACTATCATTTCTTACCATGTATGTATATATCTCTCTAGACATACATACATACATACATACAGTAGCAAGAAATGATGTATAATAAAAAAAATACACACATGAAAAAAGCAAAAAAAAACCACAGTTACATTAAATACATTTCTTTAGTTAACTTATCATTACTTAACCCACTCACCGACTCCCGTTGAACAGCTTACTCACGAACCAATCCACAAACAGGAACCCATAAAATAATAAACCAGAAAATAATAAACATTAAAATAATAAAACACGACAATCCAGGGGTCTTCTACTTGTAATCCATCTTCATCTGTATTCTTCTATCTTCTTCCGGGGTCTTCTTCCCGTCTGCTGACACGCACTGGTCTTCTTTCTTCGCCGGAGGTCCTTCCTCCTCGGCGTCTGGCTTCAAAATGAGACGACATAGGCTTTTAAAGGCCTATGACGTCACATTTTCGTCATGGTTCCCACGGCCCTGATTGGGCCGTGAAAACCATGTGTTTTGGCCGATGCAAAAAAAAATGATGACGTTACTTAAAGGCAATGAAATCTCAGCCAATCAGAATGGCTTTGCTTCAATTGCCTTTAAGATGACGTCATTTAAAGAAACATGGCCACCCTCACATGGTACGGCAGCCAATCAGAGCGTGGGAACTCCATCCCAACTCTGATTGGCTCTAGTATACCATGTGACAGAGGCTTGGGGAATAACGGATATGACGTCATTGAAAGCCTTTCAACCATCGCCACTTTCTCGCCCCTTACTGAATAGGGGTAGCCATTTTTGGCGGGAAAGTGTCGAGAATTGCCTTTCCGCTGCTTACTGCATGAACCCCTATGTGTCAATTGTAGAATGAGTGTACATAAAATCAATTTAATTGGTAATCTAAAAATCAGTTGATTGGTAGGACAGAATCTATGACCAATCGGCGAACAGAATACAAAAACAGACATATAATTACAATGTATATACACACAGTTGTTATTGATCCCTATTTAGTCCACATTAGAGTGATGGGTACACAGTTATTTGTACAATTGCGTGAAGACTTAGATAATCTAGTCAGATATCAGAATCACTCTAAATCCAAATACAATAAATGTGGACACTTTGGACTGGGAACAGAAGAAATGTAAAAACCTGTGTCAGTTTAGCAGGTAGCGTGAAAGCTCATATTCATATACTACAATAGTGAGTCACGTGCTCATTAGTACATACCAAAACATGTGACTACTATAGGGGCACAGTATGTTTAAATGTGGGTAATGTGTTTAAAGCAGATTAGTGCTGGTTCGCTCAACCTGAACTATAGGAACACAAAATGTGTAGACTAGCCTAGAAGCACGAATCAAGTTCGTATCCAATTATAGCCTCCTAATGGTAATTAACCTAATGTTGGTAGAATAGTAACCACAGTGTGACAATGTAACGGTCCATACTATTGGCTAGCCTGAAATCGGATACAATTGTGTTAAAGGTATAGAAGTATCACCCTGTCTAATAGTACAAAGAGAAACCTACCCACATGAACCAATTGCCGGGTACTGCTTAAACCTTGGTAAACAACAAATAGACCTATTAATATCCAGGAATAATGGCTCCAGTGGCACACCACTTCACACAGGCCGGTCAAAATTCTAGTCAGGTACGGTTCCAGGTCATTGATGGCGTGGTTAAGAGCAGATGGGGTGGTAACATCAACAGGTTACTACTACAGAAGTAGACTCATTGGATACGGTGTTTGGGTACTATGACCCCAAAGGGTATGAATAAAAATCTAGACTTAAGTTGTTATTTCTAATACTTCTCTACCATGACTAGCTCTGGGCGTCTGCTCCGTCTATAATACGGTTATGTCCCGACGCCTTGGTCTGGTTATTCTCATTAACCATACCCTGTACATCTCTTTCCACAGACCTGCCTGTCCTATCTGATTAACGTGAGAGCAAAGAAAAAGCAGGCACCGTTTCTCAGGAAAAAGCAAAAAACTGTAAATACGTCAAGGAGAGCATTTGCCCTAAAAACAATTATTTAATGGACCCAGCAAACAAATACAGCTGCATTACGGGGTACAAGGGACCCCCCCCAACGCGTTTCGAGCGTAAGCTCTTTATCAAGGTGACTATTAGGTGTACTCACCAGTCTGCTTTAATACCCTTTGAAAACGTGCTGTCGTCCATTCGCAGTTCACTTCCTGAAACTCCTCCAGAGTGACGCGTGCGTAGTGACGTCAGCACGTTTTTTACAAACTAACACAACTTTATTGACAAAAACACTGAAAATGTTAAAAACGTTATATCAACATAGAAAAAGACATAGGAACACTAGATACCATCTTCAGTACTAGAGAAACACACCGAAACAAATATAAAGTTAAAAAGAAATCTCATAAAACAATGAAAATCTCTAATTAAAGAAAAGGATTTATCTAACAAGTGGGTAGACAAATTTCAATGTTTATATGTATTAACTTGAATCTCTTTAATTTTAATAATCATTTAGAATATCCACTTGATAAGAAAAGAATGTATAATTACCTGTATACTAAGGAGATGGAAACTAGATCTATTAATTAAATATATCCATTGAATATAGATATTAATAATTATATGTATATGTATGATAATAAATGATTAATCATTTCTTAAACCTTTTTAATAGAAGTTGAGAGAAAATCCCTTTGGCTAAACAATTAATTCAACAGAGGTTGAAAAAGTGCATAATTGAAAATATTTAAGTGCCGACAATAGTTGTAAATACAGAGATGTATTTGATGAAATGGGGAGTTCCAATGGAATAGAACTTTAAGATAATACCTATAGGTCCTGATCATGAACAATCCCCCCAGTTATGTACAGTAACAATAGTTCTAAATAATACTTTTAATCATCTTTCCATGAATATATAGGGAGTTAAAGCATCAGTTTAATTTCTAAACATTGGTTCTTAAGCATTACACTTAAACATCAATATGCTGATTATCAATTAGCGTAGATACGGTGCCAGATCCCAATGAGAGTTGAGGCCGTCAGGTATTCTGGTTTTTAGAGTGAAAATCCAATACAATTCTCTTTTGTCTAAGGATTCCATCCTGTTGCCCCCTCTGACTGGAACTGGCACCTGCTCTATACCCATATATGAAAACGTATCAATGCTTCCCAATGTACAGTTAGTAAAGTGTTGTGCCACTGGGTGAGTTAGGTCACCATTTCTTATTAGTCTCATATGTTCTCTAATACGGACTTTTAGAGCACGTGAAGTGCGTCCTACATATTGTTTACCACATCCGCAGTTCAAAACATAGACTGCGAATGTGGTATCACAATTAATGAATGATGTTACCGAAAACTCACACCCAGTGGCAAACGAAGTGAACGTAGAACCTGGAAGCATATGTTTACATGAAATGCATTTGAGACATTTAAAGCTTCCTTTGGGCAACTGTCTGGTATTACAAATTTTGCTGGAAAAAAGACTAGGGGATACTGAATTGGGAATGGTTTTGGCCTTTTTGAAAACGAATTGGGGACCCTCTAAGTAAACATTTTTGAGAAGGGGATCTCCTGAAAGGATCTCCCAATGTTTTTTAATGATGTATTTTATCTGACCAACTTGAGTGTTATACTGTGTGATGAACAACGGTTTATTGGCCTTAGTGTCAATACTACTGTTCTTGTTTCTCTGTTGATACAATAATTAATCTCTGGTGATTTTATTCACCTCCTCCAATGATTTTTTTAGATCCGTAGGTGAGTAGCCTCTCTCCTGGAACCTGGTCATAAGTTCAAATGACTGTTTATCAAAATCCTCTTTATTGGAACAAATCCTTTTTAATCGAATCAGTTGCTCCTTCGGGATATTCCTAAGAAGGGATTTGGGATGGCAGCTGTCAGCTCTTAGAAAAGTGTTACGGGAATTAAGTTTCCTGAATACGTTTGAACTAATAAACATGTTGATGTCAATAAATAATAATACATCCAAATAGTTTATGTGGTGTGAATTATATGTGTGAGTAAAACGTAAATTCAAATTGTTATTGTTTAGATACTCTATAAATAATAATAGTGAATCCACCCCCCCGTGCCAAATAAAAATAAGGTCATCTATATAACGTTTATAGAAAGTGATAAGATGTCGATAGGGGTTTCTATCTCCGAACACGTGGTCCGCTTCCCACAAACCTAGAAATAGGTTTGCGTATGAAGGGGCAAAGCTGGTGCCCATGGCAGTACCACGTGTTTGGAGATAGAAAACCCCATCAAACATAAAATAATTGTGGGTGAGTAAAAAGTGAATACAATCTAAAATAAAAGAAATTTGTATAAGTGATAATGTGGAGTGCTCTAAAAAATGTCTGACAGCTGCCATTCCTTGGTTGTGGTCTATAACTGTATATAAGGATGTAATATCCAAAGTTACCCACATGAAGTTATTCTGCCAAACAATGTGATCTAATTGTTCCAAGAGATCGCTGCTGTCCCTAATGTAGGATGGTAGTTCTTTTACGAAACTCTGTAAATAATAATCTACATATCTCGATACACCATCTCCCAAAGATCCTATGCTAGAGACAATAGGTCTCCCAGGTGGGGAGACCAATGTCTTGTGGATCTTTGAGAGATGGTGTAAGATGGGGATGGTGGGGTAGGGTTGAAACAAAAACTCTTACTCCTTATGATCCAATACCCCCAGATGTGATCCATCGTCTAAGAGGGATACGAGTTGTTTGAGGAACTCTGTAGTGGGATTGTTCTTAAGTATAGAATATGAGGAAACATTGTGTAATTGGCGTAAAGCCTAATCTCTATATTGGATCTTACTTAAAACCCCTACAGCTCCCCCTTTGTCCGCACCTTTAACAACCAGAGAATCATTTGATTTAAGAGATGCCAAGGCCTCTTTTTCTAGGGGAGAGAGATTATGGAGTCTGCTCCACAGGGGTGACACCTCAAAGGTGTATCCCCTGGAGAGCAGAGCCAGGTCCCTCTCCATTAGTTTTTCAAATGTACTTAGAAAATGCCCTTTCATGTGTAATGGAAAAAATATAGATTTCTTCTTAAAGCCAGAACCAATGCTGCCCAAGATATTATTTAGGTCCATTTCATCCCTATTGACATTTTCTTCAAGAAGAGAATTAAGATCCTGTGCACAACAATATTCAGTAAAAGTAAATCTGACATTATTATCCTCCACTATATCATGTACTGTATTATCCAGGGTAGAAACAACATCTGTATCACCATCAACATTATGAACATGTGTTTCCAAAATGTTGTTCTCAAAAAACCTTTTAAGTGTTAATCTACGCACATATTTGTGCAAATCTATTGTGGTATCAAAAAGTTTAAATCTTGAATCTGGAGCGAATTTTAGTCCTTTGTTCAGAACTGATATTTCTGCTTGTGACAGAGATATACCCGACAGGTTAATAACCCCTGTGTTCTCTATTAGGAGTTCTTTTTCCTCTTTTGCGGATTTTTTGGTTCTTTTCTTTCTGTTGCGTCTTGTCCGGTGGAATCCCTCCGGTTTTTTGACGCCCCAAAAAATGTCCTGTATTCAAAAACCCGATCTCTGTTGGATTCTGAATAGGAGTGTCCAGTGTTCTTTGATTCACCTCTACTATCTTGGTTGGAAACCCTTTCACCACCCTCCGCATATCTAGATGTTGTTGCCTGGGGGACTGTTTCATGATCAGAATAATCACTAGTGGAATGAAAAGAAATATTCTTCTTCAAAATTGACTTATGTTGTTTATTTGACATAGATTTCTGTGGAGTAGAGGCATTACATTTCTTGAAAGGGACAGGTCTTTGCCAGACATATACTTGGTTGCGGACATAGTCCTGCTTGTCCCTTTCAAACTTAAGTTGTTTCTTGGCCATTACTTCCTTTTCCATGGTTTCAATGTTACTTGAAAGAGTTTGATCTAACTCATCAAACCCCTCCATAGAAATGTATTGACGTAAGTCAGTTTGGAGTGTCTCTATTTCTTTATCCAAAATGTTCTTTTCTTTATTTTTAACTTCTATGATTAAATCCATTAGCTTGAAGGAGCAACAATCTAACATCTCCTTCCAGTTTTTTTTCAAACTCTGCATTCACAAACCCAAATGTGGGTGACTTCTTTATACGCAGTCCCCTGGGTATTCTTTGTGTTTGTATATAATTTTGTATTGCAATAATGTCCCACCAGGTGCGTATGTTGTTACTTAGTAATTTTTCTAACTTGGTGAATTGAATTTTCAGATCAGACACATCATCACAATTTGGTTCCAATGTATTGTCAAAAACTTGCTGTGCCTTGCGTGCTCGTTTGGAATTATCTGAGCAAGAAAAGGCATATTGTATGGGATTCTCTCCCTCAGTATCACTCCCAGTATTGTTGGAATCCATAATAAAAAGACCAAAGAAAAAAATAGGGTACAAAAAATGCTCTCCTTAGACTGAAAAATGAAAAAATATTGATAAGGAAAAACTGAGCAACCTCGTAATACATAGAAAAAAGGAAATGTGTGGTGCTTCTAAAAAAAACCTTCAAAATATGAATGTCAAAAGACTTAATGTTCAATTCAATATATTATATTGCTCCTGAGATGATGACCCCCGATGATAAATAAATGGAAAACAGTCCAACATGAATCACTTCTCCATACAGTCTGACTAGTGGGCTAAGGCCCACACAAACACTGCAGTAAGGGGCCACACTATTGTAAAAGTGTCCCAGCATAGAGTATCAGAGTGGAGTATGTGCCAAAGGTATGAATAACTCACTTTTAAGAGTAGGTGTTGTCCCAGAGATCTTCTTCTGCAAAATGGGGGTGTGCATCCGATTTTTCTGATAAGGATAAACGTGAGAGCAAAGAAAAAGTAGGCACCATTCTCAGGAAAAAGCAAAAAACTATAAATAAGTCAAGGAGAGCATTTGCCCTAAAAACAATTATTTAATGGACCCAGCAAACAAATACAGCTGCATTACGGGGTACAAGGGACCCCCACCAACGCGTTTCAAGCGTAAGCTCTTTATCAAGGTGACTATTAGGTGTACTCACCAGTCTACTTTAATACCCCTTGAAAACGTGCTGTCATCCATTCACAGTTCACTTCCTGAAACTCCTCCGGAGTGACGCGTGCGTAGTGACGTCAGCACGTTTTTTACAAATTAACACAACTTTATTGACAAAAACACTGAAAATGTTAAAAACATTATACCAACATAGAAAAAGACATAGGAACACTAGATACCATCTTCAGTACTAGAGAAACACACAGAAACAAATATAAAGTTAAAAAGAAATCTCATAAAACAATGAAAATCTCTAATTAAAGAAAAGGATTTATCTAACAAGTGGGTAGACAAATCCACTTGATAAGAAAAGAATGTATAATTAGCTGTATACGAGTTCAAATGGAATAGAACTTTAAGATAATACCTATAGGTCCTGATCATGAACAATCCCCCC
Source organism: Ascaphus truei (assembly GCF_040206685.1). Taxonomy (NCBI): domain Eukaryota; kingdom Metazoa; phylum Chordata; class Amphibia; order Anura; family Ascaphidae; genus Ascaphus; species Ascaphus truei. The sequence goes on along the minus strand of NC_134483.1, from coordinate 110,189,257 downwards.
AGTTATGTAACAATATTTCTAAATAATACTTTTAATCATCTTTCCATGAATATATAGGGAGTTAAAGCATCAGTTTAATTTCTAAACATTGGTTCTTAAGTATTACATTTAAACATCATGACTAATCCTGAGTTTTCCCCATCCCTAGTTGCTTCAGTGAGTCACAGGGGAGGTGGTGCAACTAGGCCTATGTGTCCAATTAGGGACTCAGACCTGGTTCCTTCTTTTCCTGTACTTAAGGGGCTGCACTACCAAATTCAGCAGTTGTGCCTCTACCCTTGAGAGAGGCTGGTCTACCCGAATAACTGCGCAGGGCTCTGCTAGTCTGTACTCCCTCACTTAGGGGAGTGGAGTGGGAGACTGTTCCTCTTACTTCACCAGGAAATAAGGGAAGAGCTAGGACTGCTTCAAGTGCCCTAGGCTTGGAGTGAAGGCCCAGGGTACATCCTGAGGGTGAAGGCCCTAAGAATTGCCTGCTGCTGTGAATGCTGTAAAATCTGCAGTGTGCAATAAAGTGTGTTCCTGTTTTACTATACCTTCTGGCCTGAGACTGCAATCTATCAGGGGAAGGGTAAAGAAGTTCTCCTGCAGAGTTTGCTCCCCACATCCCTGGGGCCTGTAAGAGATGGGGACGCTGTCACCATGAGTACAAATCAGTTATTACCCCAGAAGCCTGTTCTGACCTCCCCTGCCACCATGCGGGAGACTCAGATCTACTGTGAGCCAGCAGGTATGCACCACACCACACTCCATATAGCAGCAAAATCTTCCATGGGGGGGGGGGGGGGGAGGAATATGTGTTACAGCAGTAACCTATATGCATGAATAGTTCATAGCAGTGGAATGCAAATAATTTGCTACTGTTTGTTTTACAAAGTTGATTGGTATACAGTACACCACAGGTTTTACTTTCTTGGCATTTTGCTGATGTAACATTTTTCCATATGCTCCCGTCAATCTGTTATGAATGGCTACATCTATTTAAGAGACTTACAAATACTGCACTGATTCAGTGCCAGCGGGCCTACAAGACACTGGAAATTGCAAAGCCTTATTAACCTGCAATTGTTCTTCCTCTCGATGCTGAGTGTATCTTTCTCTAGAGTTAAATATATTTATGGGGCTAAATCTAATTTAAGGCTGCATTTACACATATCGGGATTTATGGGGTCACATCTATTCTCCAATTAAAGCAGCAGTTCAAGCAATATTCTACATGTGGTTTTTTTTTTTAAATAAATCAGTTCTGTACTCTGAGAAAATACTTGTAGCATTTAAAAAAAAATGTTTTAAAGACCTTTTTAATGTTTCTAATGTAGGAAGCATTTCCAAAGTGACAGCACCATCCCCTTCTGAAAGGTTCTGGCTCTTGAGCCCCGCCTTCTCTCTAGCAGTGAACCAATTGTATCTAGTAACTACCCAGTCAATCATATTCTAGGAACTACATTGCCCAAAATGCTGTGCAAGACCTGAATTAAATAACCCAGAGCAAGCGATTGATTATAGGAGAACAGATCGATCTGCAGCTTAGCTAATCACTTGTCAGTGTGCAAATTGTATTGATGAACATATTGAATGGAAAAAAAAAATTTAAACTGCAGCTTGAACCTGCAGCAACAAGTTCTGTGTCAAATGTAAGAAACTAGATTAACATTTTTCCTATAATTCCTGAGAAAAATGGATTCTGTGATGTTTAAGGCAATGTTGATTATTATACAGAGTTGTATACACTGGCAGCACTGTAGATATTATTATTATTATTATTATATTAATGTAAGCAATGGGTAATTGCCAGCTATTATTTTGGTTAACCAACAGGTTAATTTGGATAAATAGAAAGATGAAAATAAAACCGAGCACTATTTACAAGCAGGTAAATTGGAGTCAAGTAGAGAGCGTACCCATGAAAGAAAAAATAACAGATTTATTTGATCTTTTTTAAAAAAAAGCAGCATAATAGGTCAAAAAAAACCACCTGCGCATTTCGAGCAAAGCTCTTTATCAAGGTGAAGGAGCTAATCAAGCATTTGTGCCTGAGTTTTTAGAGCACCACACAGCTTTTTCAATATTTAATTTGGATAAATGGTGTAAAATTGGTGTGTATAATTAAGAGTACTTCCGAGCATTGGGTGATACCTTTCTTATTTGGACTAACAATTGATATTTTAGGAAGAGAGTTGTCCTCTCTTCCTCAGGATGGCTGTTCTGATTTACATGACTTTAACACAGATGGAAAAAAACCAAGATAAGTCTAAGGCAGATGAGTAGGAAAGGAATGGCAGAGAGAACAGTAAATAATCAGACAGGGCAATACATGGATGAAAGGGACAGTGCGATATAGGACCAAGCATTTATCAGCAGCGTAATAGGAAGGGGGTGGGGGGAGGGAGTTCAGGGACGAAATGGGTGGATTTGTAAAATTAATGGAGACGCAGAGAGAAACATTACAAACAAATATGATTGTACAGTATGTAAGAAACCCCATATCACTATTAAGTCCTCGTTTTAGTGCCAAAGTGTATTATCATTTTGAGTTCAAATACTTTCCGTTCTTGAGTGCTTCTTAACATTCTTTTGAGGATTTTGCTTTTTAAATCATGTATGGAATGATCCGGCTGTGAGAAGTGTTTTACCACCAGAGTGCAATATCTTTCTTTTTCATGGTGTGTTATTGTTTGTCTGTGTAGGTTCATTCTGGTTTGAAGTTTTTGGCTGGTTTCACCAATGTATTATCCTAGGTCACATTTGCTGCATTGAATCATACATACCACATTCCTGGATGTGCACCAGAATTATCCTTTAACATTAAGGGGCCTATTCTATAAGCCTCGATAAGCCACTTATCGAGGCCTTTTTGGCCAAAATGCCTAGTGCTATTCAGTAAGCTTTGATAAGTGGGTGATAAAGGCAATTTTCTCTGCTGTCCAAAGCACACGTGAGCGGCGATAAACCACTTATCGGCAGGTTTTGAAACTTGTGCAATTCTAGTAGCCTCGGTTAGTTTAGCAAGGCTAATCGTGGCTCTAGAATGGTGAGTTTCTGCCCAAATCCTCACACTAGGAAAAGTTGGTGTGAGGCTGGGGAGAAGCTGCTGAGAAGGCAGCGAGAGAGGACTTAGAAAAAAAACGATTTTTCCTGCATCGGATTGATGCCGGGAGTCTCCGGAGCTGATACCTATTAATATCAGCAGCGGGAGCCCCCGGCATGAATCCCATTCAATAAAAATGCATTTACAGGCAATTTCATTACCTTAGTGACTGACCGCTAAGGCAATTAAGGGGTTAACTACCAGTGCCATGTTTATTGTGGGTAGCGGGGGTGGGTGAAGGTGATATTTGGCCCTTGGTGTGTGTTTTGGCCTTGCGGGGGCTTGCGGGTGGAATTAACCCCTTCATTACCTTTGTGGTTAATCCTAAGAACATATACAGACCAGCGCCCAACAGAGTCCAATAAGTCCCAAATAAAGTCCAACAAATGAAGGGGGAGAGAATCCAGATGGTCCAATCACTAGAAGATCTCCAATCCAGGGGTCCGTAGCATAGGGACAAAGACAAAAAAGAAAGTCATAGTGTAACTCGTAATATTAAAATTGAACAAACAACACAAAACACATAACGAGAGACATAACACTTAACACACAAGCTGAAAATAAAATAACTATTTATTAAAACAAAGGAGCCTGCTGCCGCGGGTCATCAAGGGGTTAAAACCCAAAACCCTGCTTACAGCAGGACTGGAGTAATTGAGCGTGTGTAACCAAGTTATGCAGATGCCGGTAGCAGTGAGGGTCCCCGCGGGCTCTCTGATGTGTGGTATGTGTCTCGTTTTCCTCTGACTTCGGATGACTCTCCAAGATGGATGCAGGGGAAGGGGAAAGCACACACAACTGCACACGTCCAATGCAGCCTCTCTTGCGATACCACGATGACGCTGTATCCTGCTTTACTTGTCTCACACGTTCTCACAACCAGCTCTTCTCCAAGGCGCCGTGACCTCTGACCCTACGCGTTTCGTGACTGATGTCACTTCCTCAGGGAGCCCGCGAGGACCCTCACTGCTACCGGCATCTGCATAACTTGCTTACACACGCTCAATTACTCCAGTCCTGCTGCAAGTAGGGTTTTGGGTTTTAACCCCTTGAATTAACCCCTTCATTACCTTTGCGGTTAATCCTCAGGGAGAGTGACGTCAGTCACGAAACGCGTAGGGTCAGAGGTCACGGCGCCTTGGAGAAGAGCTAGTTGTGAGAACGTGTGAGACAAGTAAAGCAGGATACAGCGTCATCGTGGTATCGCGAGAGAGGCTGCATTGGACGTGTGCAGTTGTGTGTGCTTTCCCCTTCCCCTGCATCCATCTTGGAGAGTCCTCCAAAGTCAGAGGAAAACGGGACACATACCACACATCGGAGAGCCCACGAGGACCCTCACTGCTACCGGCATCTGCATAACTTGGTTACACACACTCAATTACTCCAGTCCTGCTGTAAGTAGGGTTTTGGGTTTTAACCCCTTGATGACCCGCTGCAGCAGGCTCCTTTGTTTTAATAAATAGTTATTTTATTTTCAGCTTGTGTGTTAAGTGTTATGTCTCTTGTTATGTGTTTTGTGTTGTTTGTTCAATTTTAATATTATGAGTTACACTATGATTTTCTTTTTTGTCTTTACTACGGACCCCTGGATTGGAGATCTTCTAGTGATTGGACATCTGGATTCTCTCCCCCTTCATTTGTTGGACTTTATTTGGGACTTATTGGACTCTGTTGGGCGCTGGTCTGTATATGTTCTTTGTGCTTTTCCTGGTGTTGTTCTGCTAGTGTTCCTGGCTGCCCTGTATATACTGTGTTTTGTTATATTTTCTATTTAGTTTTATTATTTGCTGTATTCTTATTTTTAATGGTTTGTAGCGCCTAAGCACTTTCTTTTGTGTTTTTTGCGGTTAATCCTGCTAAGGTAATGAAAGGGGTTAACCCCTCCCGCTACCCACCCAGTAGGTATAAACATCCACCAAGGGCCAAATACCAACTTCACCCATCCTCACTACCCACAATAAACATTCAAAAACACAACAACACTTATACCCACCTCCTCTACCCCCAACACCCCCCCCCAACACATACAGTACAGCAATGGGCAAAATTACTATTACCCAGATATGGATAATAGATCATTTGCCCATTATAAAAGCAAACATTAGCCAGCTAGCATAAATAAAGTCAATAAAACTTTCTACTTACCCCTGCCATCATGACGGGCGTCCTCGTCAGCATATTCCAGGTGTATGTCTTCCGTGGGCAGCAAGAGTACATGAAAAATACAATCTAATTGCCCCTAACCCCTTAATCACCTTAGTGATTAATAACCGCTAAAGTAATTAAGGAGTTATCTACCCTCCCCTGTTACCCACCCGGGAGGCCTGACCACCCACTCAAGGGCCACTATACCCACCCTCTACCCATTGATTGACACGGTGGTAAATCATACCCATATAATATATGGGCATGATATGCCACTGTAGCAGTCAATGGCCAATCTATTTAAAAAAACATCAAGCCGAAAAATACACAATAATAAAAGAAATACACAAGCACCTATACACCACAACAATAAAATAAATAAAAAGCCTAATAGTACACATGAATAAAATGTATCTATCACCAAAACAGCAAAAGAAATTATGTTTTTCCAAAACATAAGAATACAATTAAACAAACACCTATCCAACCAATTCAAGAAATAAAAGCACTAGCCAACAAATCAATTAAATAAATAAAACCACTAGCCAACAAAACAATTAACTATTTTAAACCGCTAACCAACCCTAAAATGTACTAAAAAGAAGCCATCCAAATTCCAAACAATTTAATCAAAACAATAAATATAAATAGAAAAAATAACAAAAAAAAAAATTGAGGGCGCCAGGAACTTTTAAAACTTTATTAACAGGTGACTTTCAGTAAAGAAACATGTAAAGAAAAAAGACAGCGCACGACTCATAGTATAAAAGTAAATATATTAGAACTAAAATAGAAGGTAATAAATGCACGTACAGGAATACAGATCAAAAATGCAGGCCATGTTTAGGGTACATGTTAGCACTCGATGAGCTACTACTTCGCTGCTTGATGTATAACCACCGTCGTTCTATGCCTCCAACTGGGTGAAAGTGGGGATGTCTTTGGATCACGAATCCGTCACCATCTTGAGACCTCCCACAGGGTTTGATCCACGTCCCTCACTGAGATGGTTCTCCTTGGCGGAAGGCTTGGCGAAAGCAAAGATGCAGGAAAGTCCCTCACTGCTGGCTAAAGAGTATTAACATCCTCAGTGTAAGCCCTAGCTCCGGTGCCTAGTCGTGGGTCTGCTGACATCACTAGATTGCGCCGCTTTTAAAGCGACCCTCCAGCGCTGTCTCAGCATAGACACCACAGGCAACCAATTAAGCTCTAAGTGATAAGGGGACAAAAAATGCTAACACAATGCCTCAAACATCCTACGCGTTTCGTAGAATAAATCTACTTCTTCAGGGATGACTTCCAGAGCAGCAACAGGATCAGTATCAGGTTACAAAGGATAGCTTCTTGTTGGTACATGCAGACACATACGCTCAGGTTTTCTAAACCATGAGGCTTGTAGGCAGGATAGCTCTTTTTCAAACCTTTCCCCTGCTGACAAAAACAGTGCTAGAACCCTTTCCTGCAACTTCTTAGCAGCTCTCCAACGTCTTTTCAATGAGCCCCTGTGTGAAGAACCCACTCCTTACTGTGGCAGGATCCCCATTTAGTGTACTGTCTCTAGAGCCTCTATACTGGGAGATTTGCCTTAGCTATAGAAAACAAGAAAAAAAATTGCTTACCCTATTACAGAACTATAAACATATATACAGGTGAAATCCTTTAGTTCCTAATGAGATCTGAGGATCAAATGGCTACCCCAACCTTTATATAACCTGGGTTCCCCACCTCTATTGCTGGAGGAATAAAGGATGCTCTCAACTTTATAATAAGATCACGCCATGCCAGGCAACCTTCTGGCAACTTCCAGAATTAAGGCGGTGTTAGACACTTAACCTCTAATTTGAAACATTAATACACAAAATGTGCAACAAGTAGGGCCTAGGGAAGAATTAACTTCTTAATTCCCCTAGGAACCACGACTCTCTGAGATCAATTTTAGCAAGGGTAATACACTTATAACATCAATTGTTAGTCCAAATAAAAAAGGTATCACCTAATGCTGAAGTACTCATTTTACTCTGCACTATCCCAACTGGACTAACGGCTATCTCTACTTCATTTACGCATATTAATTTACAAATTCTGATATGTTACCTGAATGCAGAAAGTGTATCATGCTTGTATTTTTATATAATTTACATGGCACATATTCATTGCAAATGTGCAAGGAAGGGTGTAAACAAGGCGCTATGTCCTAAATATATCAAGTGACAAACTGTGATTTTTAAAAGTGCAATATAATGACTCACAAGTGATAAAACCAATAAATCAAATGTAATACCCCCCCTGCTACAACCCTCCGGTGGGGTTGTTATCACTCTTCCCCAAATTGTAGAACTTGTATCACACGATCCAGGGGGAGCATAGGGGAAAAAACATAAAAATACTCTAAGTGCAGTGGTATATACAGTGCTAGGAAAAAATCCTATTCAACTTGGCTCCTGTGTTATTCCTACTCACAAGAAGTTAAAAGTTTTCGGGCAATAGAGATCAAATAGGCAGATGAGAAGAGATCACTGGTCACCGTAACTCAGGGGATGTACCTCAGCGAGAGAGGGAGAAGAACACACATAGCACAGATCTCGCGGCAATAACCTTTTATCAAAAACAAATAAAAATGCACACTTACAGTGTCTCAAAATTAAGACAGCATTTCTAGCTTTAAAGCTAAGCGACGCGGCCTGGATAGAAACCCAGGTTATTGCCGCCAGATCTGTGCTCTGTGTGTTCTTCTCCCTCTCTCGCTGAAGTACATCCCCTGAGTTACGGTGACCAATGATCTCTTGTCATCTGCCTATTTGATCTCTATTGCCCGAAAACTTCTAACTTCTTGTGAGTAGGAATAACACAGGAGCCAAGTTGAATAGGATTTTTTCCTAGCACTGTATATACCACTGCACTTAGAGTATTTTTATGTTTTTTCCCCTATGCTCCCCCTGGATCGTGTGATACATATTCATTGCAGAAATTACTGTAATCCAAAACACTTTTTTTTTCTGACAGTATTCATAAATTAGAAATACAATTTTTAACAGTTGCTTTCCTTTTTAGCCGAGATAGAAAAAAAAATGAAAAATTGTTCCTTTTAATCCTTGAATTTAAATAACCATCATACATCACTGATGGCAGGATCTTAATGAACTTGACTGCAAAGCCTCTCGTGATTTCATACTTTATTAATACTGGCTCTATCTACAGCCCAGATCTATTCTTCCCTGGATATTGATGACCAGAAAGCACCAAATAAAAAAGCAGCAGTTACAGAGCATGATTAAATAGGGTTCAATCAAATATATCACTATACAGTATTTGTGTTTCTAAATACCAGCATGTTGCACTGTACATAAAATATACAAATGTATTTGTCTTACTCTGGGAAAATACATATGACTCCATACTTGGAAGGCTATGAATTTGTTACCTGTGGGAGTAGCAATTCCAGCCCAAGCTTTCAGTCTTCCCCTGCACTAAGAGATAATGGTGAAAAGCAGGGTTGCAGGCCTGTCTGAGACATGTGAATGTCCTCACAAGTGATTCTCTTATTTGTTGTACACTGGCGACACACTTTATTCGAGCTCGGCTAGTCCCACGAATTCGGGTATACCCGGGTGTATTGAGGTTTTTGACTGTTTTCTGCCCGAGTGCATTGGGTTATTTTCCAGGCAGGGATTGAAGCATTTTATTCCCGCTGGCTGCAATACTTCACAGTATATATATATATACTGCATTACAATTCATGAATTTATGCCATCTGGTAGACACGCGAAGCATTGCAGCCTATTAAATCCTAATCATTATCATTTAACAGATCAGCCGCCCGTCAGCCAGGCATGAACCCAGGCTGGGAAGGCAAACACAACGGGGCTTGTCAGAGGTGAGGAGCGGCGCATTCCAGGTATCTGCCAGGTACATACTGGGTATTTGCTCGAATAAAGTGTGTCGGTGCAGTATTATGCCCAGCCCTACAGAAGGCTTCTCAATCACAACTGATCTCTGCCTTTCAAGCTGCAGTCCAAATAATATTCTACATGTGTTTTATTTTAAATAAATCAGTTCTGTAATATGAGAAAATAGTTGTAGCATTTAAAAAAAACAACAACTTTGAATTACATTTTTAATGCATTATAATGTAACAAGCATTTTTTTATTTCTATAGCAACCATTTACAAAGTCACATCCCCTTCCTCTTCTGATACAAGCTCTGGCACACCCTTTTTTGAGGCCTGCCCTCTCTCTTGCTGTGCACCAGTGACTGCGTGGTCACATGATCTTCCCCACAGAACTTTGCATCTTTAGTCCTAGTGTGCTGCACTGACAGCCAGTGAACCCCCAAGCCGAATCTTCGCAGATCGATCACAGGAGAACGGATCGATCAGCAACTTAGCTAATTACTTAACAATGTGTGGATTGTATTGATGCACATATTAAAGGGGGGGAAATTAAATTAAATAAATAAACTGGCAGCTTGGACTGCTGCTTTAAATATCAAACACTGTCCAGCCTCTCATCGTAGCTGGAGAATCAGAATCTAGCCTCGCAGTTTTCATGCCTTCAACTACTTATACTTCGTTCTCAGCCCTGCACTGTTTCCCCTTTGTGAACTCTCCAAGCCTAGTTTTGTGTAGCATTTATGTTGCCTTATGTTTCCTGTGTTCAGCATGCAGCCAGCTATGCCTGCCCTGGCATTTTGCTTTAATATCATTGTATTCCCTAGCACCATTCCCTTCCCATACTGCACCGACACACTTTATTCGAGTAAATACCCAGTATGTACCTGGCAGATACCTGGAATGCGCCGCTCCTTACCTCTGACAAGCCCCGTTGCGTTTGCCTTCCCAGCCTGGGTTCATGCCTGGCTGACGGGCGGCTGATCTGTTAAATGATAATGATTAGGATTTAATAGGCTGCAATGCTTCGCGTGTCTACCAGATGGCATAAATTCATGAATTGTAATGCATTATATATATATATACTGTGCAGTTTTGCAGCCAGCGGGAATAAAATGCTTCAATCCCTGCTTGGAAAATACCTCAATGCACTCGGGCAGAAAACAGTCACAAACCTCAATACACCCGGGTATACCCGAATTCGTGGGACTAGCCGAGCTCGAATAAAGTGTGTCGCCAGTGTATCTGAAAAAAAGTATTTCCGATAAATAGATATATCGGAACCAATAATTCCTTTGTAGTGCTGCTGCAGGGATTCTTCTAGAATCTATTCACTTTTTACTCACACATAACTATTTTTTGTTTGATAGTCAATTTTATTTTCAAACACAATGTACAGCAATAGGCACTACTTTCGCACCATCTTATGCTAATTTATTTATGGGTTGATGGGAACATACAGTATGCACATATATGCTGACACCAACACTTACAGGAATAATATTATTTTTTATATGAGGTATATTGACGACCTCATCCTCAATTGGGATGGGGATTAAACGTCTAATATCTTTTATTGGAATTCTGAACAATAACACATACAATATTAAATTAACTTATCCACCATCACACTCATTACTTAGATATTTTATTATATATCTGATACATACTGATGTATTTAGAAAATTCAATTCAATTAACACGTACCTTAGGGCGATAGTGGTCATCCACGGGCATTCTTGAAGGGTATTGCGAAGGGCCAGTTTCTAAGACTGAAACGGTTAAGTTCTGACAAAGAGTCATTCTTTATACAATCTCAAGAACTTGCGTCTACATTTATATCCAGAGGATATAATATAAAAGACACAGGAGGCATTTCATTGTGCATATCAAACTAAAAGAGCTGATCTTATGAGCTTGTATGTATGTATGTATGTATGTATGTATGTCTTTATTTGTATAGCGCCATAAATGTACATAGCGCTTCACAGTAGTAATACATGTCATATAAATAACAAATATAAATAACAGATCATGGGAATAAGTGCTTCAGACATATTGTAAAAGTAACATTAAGGAAGGAGTCCCTGCTCCGAGGAGCTTACAATCTAATTGGTAGGTAGGGAGAACGTACAGAGACAGTAGGAGGGAATACTAGTAAGTGCGTCTGCAGGGGGCCAAGCTTTGTGTCATGTGTCCATGATTATCCAGTGCTACTCATATGCTTCTTTAAGCAGATGTGTCTTAAGGTGGGTCTTAAAGGTGGATAGCGAGGGGGCTAGTCGGGTATTGAGGGGAAGGACATTCCAGAGGTGTGGGGCAGAAAGTGAGAAAGGTTTAAGGCGGGAGAGAGCTTTAGATACAAAGGGGGTAGAAAGAAGACATCCTTGAGAAGAACGCAAGAGTCGTGATGGTGCATAGCGAGAAATTAGGGCTGAGATGTAATGAGGGGCAGAAGAATGTAAAGCTTTAAAAGTGAGCAGTAGAATTGAGTGTGAGATACGCGATTTAATCGGAAGCCAGGAGAGGGATTTCAGGAGGGGAGATGCGGAGACAGATTTAGGAAAGAGTAGAGTGATTCTGGCAGCAGTGTTTAGGATAGATTGTAGGGGAGACAGGTGAGAGGTAGGAAGGCCGGACAGCAGGAGGTTGCAGTAATCGAGACGTGAGAGAATGAGGGCCTGAGTCAGAGTTTTAGCAGTTGAGTAACAGAGGAAAGGGCGTATCTTTGTGATATTGCGGAGGAAAAAGCGACAAGTTTTAGAAACGTTTTGAATATGAGAGGAGAATGAGAGAGAGGAATCAAGTGTGACCCCTAGGCAGCGTGCTTGGGCTACTGGGTGAATGATCGTATTTCCAATAGCAATGTGGAAGGATGTAGTAGGGCCAGGTTTGGGAGGTAGTATAAGGAGCTCTGTTTTTGCCATGTTAAGTTTCAGTCGGCGGATGGCCATCCAGGATGATATTCCAGAGAGGCATTCAGAAACTTTGGTCTGTATAGCAGGTGTAAGGTCAGGGGTTGAAAGGTAAATTTGTGTGCGTCAGCATAGAGGTGATATTTAAACCCAAAAGATGTGATTAGGTCACCTAGAGAGAGTGTGTAGAGAGAAAAGAGAAGGGGTCCCAGGACAGAGCCCTGGGGTACCCCCACAGAGAGATCAATAGAGGAGGAGGAGGTGTTAGCAAAAGAGACACTGAAGGTACGATGGGAGAGGTAAGAGGAGATCCAGGATAAAGCTTTGTTCCGAATACCAAGAGTATGGAGAATGTGAAGGAGAAGAGGGTGGTCCACGGTGTCGAATGCTGCAGAGAGGTCGAGTAATATGAGCAGAGTGTAATGACCTCTGTCTTTGGCAGCGTGGAGGTCGTCAGTTATTTTAGTGAGGGCTGTAACATGGAAAAAACAGGAAGGTAGGGAGTCAAGATAACTTATCCCATCCCTCTAATGAACATGGAGTAGAGGAAAAATCTCCTCTGTTCATAACTCAATATAATAGACAAGCCAACTAAATTAAATAAATTATTACGAAGCATTGGAATGTGCTAAAATTGGACAGTGATCTGAAACTTTGGGTATCGCAAGGCCCTAGATTTGTATTTTAAATGGCAAAAACTTTGGCTTCCCATCTATCGCCTAGTTTATTTGACTCTAAAAGAGATGGTAGTAGATTTAATATTCCAATCGGTTGCTACAAATGGGGCACTTGTTCTATATGTCCTTACATAGAGTAAATCAAACCGATTAAATGTAAAACCACACAACTCACACAAAATTCAATCTTTCATGAATCGTAACACGTCCTTCGTAGTATATTTGCTACACTGTGCATGTGGATTTGCTGCACTGTGCATGTGGATGTGCATGGGATACGTAGGAAGAACTATTAGACCACTCAAGTCACGAATAATGGAACATCTTAGATCAATTCGCCACAAGGACCTTAGGTATCCCGTATTCAGGCATTGGGCTGGTTGTCCACAGGGGGATCTTAGGACTCTCTCAGTCTCCGCGATTTGAGCATGTCCCTCCTCCCATCCGAGGAGGAGATAGACTTGGCTTGCTCAACCGTTGAGAGATGTTCTGGATCTTCTCTTTGAATACACTGGCCCCTGCAAGGATTAACGTTGACTGGGAGTTGCAACATTTCTTATAATATATGGTGATTATACATTTGTTATGTTTTGTGCATGTGTCATGATATGATGTTCATCTATTAACAGCCAGTCAAGATAGTATTTGGAATGTTTTTTGACTTAAGGATATGCTGTATCACTTGTTCATCAATAATTGGATGTATTGTATCTTTATTTTTTGCCATTTTGTAGCAGATGTGTTTTCATCTGATCCTATTTAGGTTTATGTGTAGCCATGACTGGTTTCTAGCTACCAGTCTGCTCTTCTACTGGCAGTAAGCCCTGGTAAGAGCAGGCCTGCCTCATGAGTTTTCCCCACCCTCAGCAGCTTCAGTGAGTCACAGGGGAGGGGGTTAGGAATGAGACCATACCCCTGGCTCTAATAGGGAGTCAGGGAAGAGCAAGGACTGCTGTGAGGGCCCTGTAACTGCAGTGGACGTCCAGAGTACATTCTGAGGGTGAAGCCCGAAGAACTGCTGTAACCATTGTGTGAGCTGTGTATGCTGACCATCTGCAGTGTGTACAATAAAGTGTGATCCTGTTACACTATACCTTCCTGCCTGAGACTGCAATCTATCAGGGGGAGAGGAAGTAAGTTCTCCTTCAGGGATTGTCTCCACATCCCTGGGGCCTGCAAGAGATGGAGGCACTGTCACCGTGAGTATGAATCAGTTTCTACCCCAGAAGCCTGTTCTGTTCTCCCCTACAACAATGCAGGAAGCTCAGATCTACTGTGAGCCAGTAGGTATGCACCACACCACACCATGTAGCAGTGAACTCTCCCAGGGAGGGGGGGTGAGGGGGACATGGGTTGCATATGATAAAGTATTAACAATCCATATTAGTTTCAGTCATCATGGATATTCTCCTCGCCCCCCCCCCCCCTCTACCTCCGTCCCCCCACCACCCATTAGGGATGAGAGGATCCTTTTAAAGATACAATATAGTGGTACATGCTGTTGATTAGTGTGCCCCTTCAACCATCTATTACAGGTTTATATATAAAGGAACAGGGATAATATATGTCCTGAACTAATATAATACATATATTCTTTATATTCTTGGATTCTTGGACAGATATTATACAAATTCATTGCAATATGTATCAATATGCAATATGTTACTAGTCTTTCTGACTACAGGATAAATGTATCAAAATCATATTGGTTTTGTATAAGGTTGCGGCAGCATTTTACAGCTTTAATGTCTGGAGATGTCATTGTTTTATTTTAGATACTCTTCATGTTTGAGCATCTTTTTAAATGTCACCTTTGGGGAATGTGTATATTTTCATTGAATATGCTCAGGTACTCCATTTTCATGGACATAAATGGTAGATCTATTATACTACACCTGGTGATTATTACTCAGCTGTGGCTTAATTGCTTAGGGCAGGTGACTATGGACATCTGGTGGACTACCTGTGAGCATATAAATATCAGAGCATACTGTAGGGAGGGTTTTGTCACTCTTTGACAAAGCGCCTAGTGTGTGAAACGCGTTAAAGGACTGCTTTTTTTCTGACTGCCATGCTGTTGGTGGAACCAAAATAAAATCTGTTTTAATCAGCAAGTTCCTGATCGGATCCCATTTTTTCTACGAAGATCAGTGCTCTCTACTTTCCTGTGATTCAGGCAACTATCATTGTTTCCAATAAATAGCCCTCATTTTCTTTGCAGGTCACATAATAACGTATTATGGTTATGGTGTTGCAGTATTACAGTTTTCTGTTATCACTTGGAGTCAGGTTACTGACTCTTAAAGGATATTTATACAAACTGGCATCTGTGTGAAATGCTATGCTTGTGGCGATTTGATCTTGTACGTATAAATACATATTAGTTACATGTGCAAATACTGGGTGCTTAAAATGGAACATTTACCACCCCCATACTTTATACATGTTTAAACTTGCAGCTAACCGCTTCAATACAAGGTTGCAAATGTGTGCGTGCCTTCTTGATTTTCTTTTTGTATCATAGGAACATTTAAATAATATTTTAGTTTCTAGTGATGTCTCCTAATCATTTTATCAGCACTATAGGAGCACTCACGGTACTGCAGTCCTGCCACAGGTGCACATAAGCTCAAGTAACAGGAGGGAAACTTGTATGTAGCAATCGAAGAAATATTCAGGCACTCCAGTGGTCTTGGTGCAGGAAAAGAAGAGGTTTATTGCAATAGGATCAACTACAATCCTGTTCCAATAAACATCTTTTTCTTCATTAAGACCACTGGATATTTCTTTGGTTCCAAATCATTTTATACATTTGCATCCCCGGTTTCCAAGTGCCGGTGTCTAGATTCACATACTATATTTAACATGGCTGAGTTTTGTGCAGGGTTCATAAAAACAGAGCAAATTACATTTTACAGCTGGTTACCCAATTCAATTCACAAATGGTATTCAACAAATGGTATTTTTTTTTATACTAGTTTGTGACCTGTCTCTATCTGCACTAATATCTATTTAATAGTATTCAAATGATTAATTGGGTGTTATTTGCAGATGTATGGAGCTATTTACTAAGACAATAGTAAAATAGACCCACTTTATTTATTTTTTACTCTTATTATTATTATACTTTTATGTCTGTGGCGCCAACATATTCTGCAGCACAGTACAATCTGGGGGGTGGGGGTGGGGGGTGGGAGGGCAGTGACCGTGTATAACAAGAGTACATATATGTTAAGACATACTGAGAGAATAAGAAGGAGGTGCCTGCCCCAAAGAGCTTGCAATCTGAAAGATCTTCATCTTTTTTATTTACAAAATAAATAAAGAACAAACAGGAGGGAAAAGGGAGTATAGATACTGAATATAAAATGGGAAAAGATGAAGGGGAAAGGTGCAGCATTCAATGGCCGTCGATATATATTGCAATAAATAAAGGAAGCTAAAAAACGTATTATGGATCTACATTCTTCTAAGACCCATTGCAGTCCAGTAATTAGATTGAAGGGAGAGGAGAGAACAGAAAGCAGTACACAGAGAATAGTCTAAATCGACAAGAGAGGATGAGAAGAATCCACATATAGCATACAGCAAGTGGATTAAGATATTATTGAACTATAAAAAGTGCAGAGAACAGCCACCACATTAGTAAAGGGTATAGAAAATCTGACTTATGAGGAGAGGCTAGCTATTTTAGATTTGTTAACAATAGAAAGGAGGGGATATGATAACTATATAAAAATCTATTTCAGGACAATACAAGGAGCTTTCAAAATAACAACCTTAAGGTTGGAGGAAAGGAGATTTCCCCAGAAACAAAGGAAATGGTTTATTACAGTAAGGGCAGTTAAAATGTGGAATTCATTACCCATGGAGACTGTGATGGCAGATATAATAGATATCTTCAAAAAAAATGTTGGACATCTTTTTAGAAAGGAAAGGTATACAGGGATATACCAAATAAGTAAACATGGGAAGGATGTTGATCCAGTGAGAAATCTGTCAGGATGGAATTGCTTTATTCCATTATGAAACTGTTACGATTGTGCTCGCCACAAACTGGGACCGGACCGCGGGGCTGAGGTGGGGTTATATAATCACCAACCTTAGTCCGCGCAGACTGATCCGGAGTGCGCAGTTCTTAGTCGTACGTAGCAGGGTCAGGAGTGGAGAAGGCAGCATCGTCGTTATTCAAGCAGGAGTTCGGCAACAGGTAGTCAGGAGTTCCTCGCTTCAGCTTAGGAGCGTGAGCGCGGGAGTGGCCTCTTCGTGAGGAGCGGCCTCGGCCCATGACGCCGGTCTCAGCAGGGGGAGACAGCAGGCTGGCCGAAGTACACCGCAGGGCAGCGTCGGGAAACCAACGCTTCAGCACAGAAGTCAGGAACGGGCCCCCGCATGGAACTAGCAGGCGGCCTCAGGAAACAACGCTTCAGCAGAGAAGTCAGGAACAGGCCCCCGCATGGAACTAGCAGGTGGCCTCAGGAAACAACGCTTCAGCAGAGAAGTCAGGAACGGGCCCCCGCATGGAACTAGCAGGCGGCCTCAGGAAATAGGGACAAGAACCAGAAAGGTTAGTACACCAAGATACAAGCCAGGGTGGCTTGTGGCAGAGACAGTAACGTCCAGGTAGGAATTTATGCTCGGCACTGTTTCAGTGCCAAAACCCAGAATATAAAGGGCGGAGATCCAATCACAGGAGGAGGGTGTGTGAGTATTCCTCCAATGATGGAGCACAGGGCAGAAGCTGCAATGAGAAGCAGCACATGTGCCATTGATTGCCAGAGGAGGCTTTTGCAACTGCAGAAGTCTGCAAAAGCTATAATCAAAGCCAGGAGTGGATTCCTTACAGTACCCCCCCCTTCAGATGAGACCTCCGGACGAACAGGGTCCATCACAGATTTGGGGGACATGGAGTTGTTTCTAAACCTCCTTAGGCGAGAGGTGGCGTTGAAAGCCCACGGTTTGTTGGGATTCCTTACAGTACCCCCACCACTGGGTGAGGAGCCTGGGTGGACAGGACCATTCATAGGTCTGGGAGACATCGAGTTGTTCCTGAAGTGTCTCAGGTGAGATTTAGGTCCAAAATCCAGGTGTACATTGGCGAGTGCCGCAAAGGACAATGGTGGCACTGCGGTTTTTGGTACATGGGCAATGGGACCAGTGGACTCCGGAATAGGGACATCAGAAGGGCAGCAGCCAGGTGTCCGGTGCATAGTAATAATCCAAGAATACGGGACACAGGACACTGATTGTCGGACAAAAATGACATTGGGGAATTCAGGGCAGACAATGGCCTTGGTGGAATCAGCATGTAAGAAGTTGCGAGAGTCTTTAGCTCCCAAGGAATTCAGGGTGGTGGTTAGCGAGGGTATAGGGCGGGCGGGTTCACTGCAAGATATTGGAGCAGTAGTCTTGATACGAACCAGGCTTGTAATCCCAAGCAATTCGAGAGAGCTGGTAGTAGTGTTTACGTAATTGTTGGTTGTGGTACATGCAGTTGCAGGATCCGCCTCCTTTGGCCTCTGAAATTTGGGGGGAATCAAATCCAAAGTTATGGTCTTGGCGAAGGGCATAGTAAGCATCACGGAGACAGTAGGGGACAGCACGTCCAAACCCATAGTGGGGCCATCAAGAACAGGGATGGACACCTCAGGCAAGGCAACGAGGTCCAGCATGAGTGTCTTCGTCCTAGAGAATGAAGACATGCAATCCAGAAAGGGCACTTCAGACACCGCACAGAAACCTGCGAGTAAAGACTCTGTTTGAAAGGTGAGAAAACAGATCTTATCCGAGAAAGCAGGAAGCCGGGTAAGCGGTGCAACAGGCTTAGAAATAGAAGTCTTGGGGTTAATGCTGGGTACCTCCAACACAGAGAAGGAAAACAGAGAACTAGAGCTTGGCTTAGGAGTGGAGGTCCCAGGTACCCAGGTCTCGCATGATACTGTGGGAGAAGCAATGCGAAATATTACTGTTTTAAACATAGGGTTCTTAACATCGGTTGTTCCAGGCACCTTCCTGAGAGGTAACCCTAGTCTTGCGACAGGACAGTCAATAGTAAGTACCCCAAGTATTGTAGGAGACACAGAGAAATACAAGTCCATCTTAAAGACGGGGTTTTTTGAAAAAAGGGACACAGCGGGTATTACTGAAAGTTCCAAATGCGATACCCCTGAGTTCGTGGTAGTAGACATACAGTCAGTAGTGGATACCCCGAAATACTGTGGGTGAATCAGCGTGAAACAGTATTATTAAAGGAGTGGGTATCCCAGACTTAAAGTCATCTTTAATCATCCCAGAGGCTGTGGCATGATCCGTGAAAGAAACTGGGGTAAACTTTCCAATAGAAACAAGGAACATCTTGCTTGTCACTGAAGTGGGTGATTGAGAACCAACAGGAACTGAACTAGCTACTGTAATAAGATCAGAGAACATTGTGCTTGTTTCTGAATTGTGTCCCTGAGAATCCCTAGTGAGGGCATCAGACTCCATAGGAGACTCAGTGATAGGGGTCTTAGAACCAATTAAAGGAATTGCAGGTATCACAGACTTAATGGGAGAAATACCTTGCAAAACAGGAATCTTAGAAAAGGTGATAGGCATCTCACAGACTACCGCAAAGGTGGAGAGCAGGCAGTCAGGCTCTACCTTAGGAGTCAGAGAGAAGCCAAGGGTTAACACAGGGAGTGCTGGGGCGACCCTAGAAGCCATAAGGGGAGACTCAGAGCGTAGTAAGGGATCAGGGGCAGATAAGCTGATCTCTGAAGTGATAGCCTGAGGGACCGTAGCAGGGAGGCTAATAGCTGTCACCGGTCCCAAGGAGACAGACTTAGAGTCAAGGACAGGGATAACAGATAGGACAAACGGAAGTGAACTAGGGAAGGTTGCTTCTACAACAGAAGTTTTAACAGCGGCAGAGCTTAACTCAGCGGCTGCTGGAGAACTTTTAACTACAGTGAGAGGGGACTGCAGGTTTACAAAATCAGGGGAAAAGGGAGTTTTAAATTTGAAAACCTGATCCTTCAAAAAGGAGGGCCCTAACTGTAATTGTACTAAGGGAGCAACAGCAGATGCGCTGATCTCAGAAGGGGTCACTTGGAAAGGGGCATAATATGTACTGTTCGCTTTTAACCCTAGGATTTGAGAAGAGGAGAACACAGACAGTACAAGGGGGGCAACCACAACTGTGCTGGTCTCTGAAGTGGGTATTTGGGAAAGAGTGTCTGGGACAACAGAAACGACTACAGATTCCACGAAAAGGGATCTATGCTCAGAAGCAGGGATTTCAGCTCTCTGAGTGACAGACTGGGTCAGCGACATACCTAGGAGTGGGGATTCTGCGAACAGGCTTAGGGAAACAAACGGTTCCAGAATACTTTTAACTGGAGCCAGTATTATTGCCGAAAGTTCAGGGGGCGTAGCCCCAAGAATTTTAGCTGAGTCAGGGGACATAAGGGGTTCATCCTCTGAAACTAAGGAGGTGTCCTTGACTGGCGGACTACAGGGATTTACCAAGAGAGGTTCATAGGGCTGACCTGCGGGGTTAACATAGGGAAAACCTCAAGGGTTAAGTTAGGCTGTACCTGAGAATCAGGAAAAGATACGCTAGTCTCCGAGAGTGGGGACATAGGGTTTTCAGCTTCTTGCCCTAGAGACCTCACATTAGTCTGCGGGATACAAGGGTTAACAATGGGGACCTCAAATAGCAAACTAGCAGGGGTTAAAACAGAAATAACCTCTGGAACAGTGCTTAGAAATTCTGGGTTAGAAAGAGAGGGCAAACAGGATTCATTCTCTGGTACTAGGGAAGACACACTGACCTGGGGGATGCAGTGCTTTACAGTGGGGGACTCATAGGCCTGACTAGCAGGGGTTAAGACAGGAATAACCTCGGGGACAGAACCCAGGGAGGTTAACTCAGGACTAGGGACCGTGGCAGCTTCTTCCTTAGTGGGGAGTGATAGGGAGATGGTTTGGCCTTTCTTAGGAGAGGGTGGTAACCCCACAGGTTTAGTAATAGGACTGGCAGCATAGAAATTGTGATTAGAAAGTGCGTAGGCAGCGAGAAGAGGGTCCCGCTCACTTAAGATTAGGTCAAAATCTTGGTATAACACACGGGCGGCATCTAGAATCTGATCTAGAGTCTTTAGATCTGAGGTGGAAATAGCAAGGTGCATTTGGGAGGACAGGGCCTGTTGAGACTTTCTTTCCTCTTTAAATTGCTGAGATCTAGTAAGGAGTTCTTTACGAATCAGTCTTTCCAGGGGGGTTAAACCTTTATATAAGTACTCACTCTCAGGCGGAGGCAGTCTCTCAAACAGGTATGGTCTTCCAAACAGGGACTGGTCCACAGCCTGGGACATAGGTACAGTAAAAATTTTACCAACCCCCGCCACGGTGCGGTCCGGTTTTGTGGGGCCGAGCATACTGTTACGATTGTGCTCGCCACAAACTGGGACTGGACCGCGGGGCTGAGGTGGGGTTATATAATCACCGACCTTAGTCCGCGCAGACTGATCTGGAGTGCGCAGTTCGTAGTCGTACGTAGCAGGGTCAGGAGTGGAGAAGGCAGCATCGTCGTTATTCAAGCAGGAGTTCGGCAACAGGTAGTCAGGAGTTCCCCGCTTCAGCTTAGGAGCGTGAGCGCGGGAGTGGCCTCTTCGTGAGGAGCGGCCTCGGCCCATGACGCCGGTCTCAGCAGGGGGAGACAGCAGGCTGGCCGAAGTACACCGCAGGGCAGCGTCGGGAAACCAACGCTTCAGCACAGAAGTCAGGAATGGGCCCCCGCATGGAACTAGCAGACGGCCTCAGGAAACAACGCTTCAGCAGAGAAGTCAGGAACAGGCCCCCGCATGGAACTAGCAGGCGGCCTCAGGAAATAGGGACAAGAACCAGAAAGGTTAGTACACCAAGATACAAGCCAGGGTGGCTTGTGGCAGAGACAGTAACGTCCAGGTAGGAATTTATGCTCGGCACTGTTTCAGTGCCAAAACCCAGAATATAAAGGGCGGAGATCCAATCACAGGAGGAGGGTGTGTGAGTATTCCTCCAATGATGGAGCACAGGGCAGAAGCTGCAATGAGAAGCAGCACATGTGCCATTGATTGCCAGAGGAGGCTTTTGCAAAAGCTATAATCAAAGCCAGGAGTGGATTCCTTACAGAAACATACAATTGGATGATATTTCACTGGGGTTTTTTGTTTGCCTTCCTGTGGATATAAATATTGTAAATAGCAATACTGTATATTGTAGAATAAGTATATGTCATCTAAATTTAGCATAGGTTGAACATATGCTTTAAAAGACATACAGTATATCTTTTTTCAATCTCATCTATTATGTAACTATGTAACTATGTAACTATGTAATTATAAAGAAGCTTGGAAGTTTATTTTAAGCACATAATCACAGAGATTCTCTTTTTAATATATGACAAACCTTGAGGGGAGTCCCCTAAGAGAACTGCTATCTTAAGAGGCAGAAGAACTATACATTTATTATTCATTGTTAATTGTTGTACTGAGGAAATATCTCCAACTCTGCAAATGGTACAACAAACTGCCTTTGGATAATTTGCATTTAATTTAAAGCTGTTTGGGCAGAGTGGGGCAAAACGCAGAATTTGGTGTAAAATTTATGTGACTACTATTTAGATTGGGTTGATCAAATTGTTGCCGTTTTTTCAACCTTTCCCCACTTTTAAGCATTTGTAAATTTGACATGTTTCAGGTTCAGTCAAATGTAAGAATTCATTACAGTCTATAGTTAAGAAAAAAAAGTCATTAGGATAGGAGTTGTACCTATTTTTTTTTGTCCTTTGCATTTACAGTAGTACAGTACTCATGGGTAGCAGAGGAAACAAAACAATGATAGTGTTACCGATAATGTTTAGCCTTATCCAGAAATAGAGATGCATATATAACGTATTCACCTATATGACTATTTGCTGGCTTATAAAACTTAACTGGGGAGAATATATTTCTAACCTTATCCAGACAATAGAAATATAGATGGATTTATAACGTATTCATCTATAAAAGTATTGCTGGCTTATAAGAATTAAAATAATACTATGGCAAAACTATTATTTTAAGGAAATAGATGTGTAGATATGTGTTCCAAATAGGAAACACATCCACACATGCACACCCTGGTTTATGAGAGTTTACTGACACGATAGAGAAGCTTCAAATCAAATAAACCGTAATTTATTAGAACAGCAACAAAATATAACAATTTACACCAGGCCTGCACAACTCCAGTCCTCGAGGGCCGCAAACAGGCCAGATTTTCAGGATATCCCTACTTCAGTACAGCTGGCTCAATTAGTGGCTCAGTCATACTGAGACACTACTGTAATTGAGCCAGCTGTGCTGAAGTAGGGTTATCCTGAAAACCTGGCCTGTTTGCGGCCCTCGAGAACTGGAGGCCTGATTTACACGGTTGTTATAATTATACTTCCTTATAAGGTTTGTACTTATTACATGCCTAACAAAACAATACAATACAGTTCATCCTATCTAAACATACATTGATATAAAACATATATATATATATATATATATATATATATATATATATATATATATATATATATATATATATATATATATACAGATTTACAAGTGTACAAGAATTATGATCATAATTACCTTCTCTGATTCCCTGCTCTAGACTCTTCTCCTTTTTCTCTCCTCCTCTCCCCTTCTCTCCTAACTAACTAACTAACTAACTAACTAACTAACTAACTAACTAACTAACCTTATCTGTCATTTAAATGTGTTTCTAAAACCATAGCTGAACATGTACAGATGCAGCGGCTGTTATTCGAACATTTACCTGGGTAAATTTTGCATTGCGCCACATGTAGGTTGAGATATATTCACAAATGTTGCCAGGGCGTGACATAATGGTCCATCGAAACAAATCTAACTAAAACCTCAACAAAGCGCTAGACCTAAATTCTGCAATAAAAATAAAAATATTACAAACTATGATAATGAATAGTGAATAAAAAACTATGATGTATAAATCCAAGAGTGCTACCAAAAAGAAACCCTCCAATCACCCAACTAAGGATAATTGGACTGGGTAAAGCAGCCCAGGGGATAACAGTTACAAGTTGTCTCCTACAACTAGTTAAATAGAAACATACAGTTACAAAAAGACATCCCAGGCGCTAGTACCTTAGAAACGCAATTATTCACAATCACTCAGTATGGCACTTTTCACTAATAGAGCACTGAGGGGTCTCAACTTTGAGGGGTTTCTGGAGGAGGATTGTGTTACCCTGGATCTTGAAATAGAGAACCTGGAGACACACTTTTCCAAATTGGAGAAGTTGCTCAATCAGGAGATCAAACAAACTTGGGACACTTATACACTTAAGAAGTATTTAGAGCACAAAAAGGTACCTAGGGGCTTAAGGATTTTTACAATCCCCACTGTAGATGCAAAAAAATGAAGAATTTCTGCGTGAGTGGAATTTCATCCTGGATACTTGTTCGGTAGACTTGATGCAGTTGTTGATCAAGCATAGATCAACTAGCCTCACAATACTGGATGGGGATATTAATAAAATAAAAGAGCAATTAGAACCATACATGGAACTAAAAGAATATAAAGATCTAGAAGATAAAGTCATCACTAGGACAGACAAGCTAGTAAAAGAAGTTAAACTTGCTAAGCAAAAAAAGTTTGCAAGGGATAAAAGTGATTACGAGGAGAATAAACAGAGAAATTGGAAAAGTGAGAAAATCATTGAGATCAAAGATTTAACTATTGTTAAAGAAGATCAAAATGTCAAAATCAATGATCCCAAAAGAATAAACCCAAAAAGGGAGTCTAACAATAAAAAAGAACTATTGGTCCCAAAAGAGAGGAGAGACAGAGATGACCATAATTATGGGAAGGATAATTCAATTAGTCATCATTCTAATAAATCTAGAAAGGATTGGTCTCGCAATAAACAGCACAAACAGAAAGAGGATAGGGACCAAGTGTTTAGAGAATATAGAGATAGATCTTCTATTAATAGAACACATGAAGTGGAGAATAGAAATACCAATTGCAACACAAGACAGGTTCATTTTTTTAGAACATCCCAGGGGCAGAGAACAGTTTCGGGAAACATGGAGGGAAGGAGGAAACACAATGAGAAGGCAGGGGTACCGAAAAATAGAAAGGATAAGATCCCGAATTTAAGACTCAGAGGGAAAAGAGGAGGAATTAGAAAGAGGAGGAAAAAGACCAGACCTAAGGAGAGATTGGTGACAGCAGTGTATTTAACATTAGTGGCCACCAACTCACAGAAGTTGAAACAAGTGTATTGGCCAAGGGATTGAACTTTGCTCCGGTACATGGACCAACATGTTTAATCTCTATGTTGATGTCCAGAAGTTCATAAGAAAATTAACTCTTAAAAAAATACTTTGTTAGAGACGTGGTAAGTAGATCTGTTTTACCTGTAACAACAGGAGTAGTAGTAAAGCCCCCCTCACCCCTTTCAAAAACTCATTGGTATTTTACACTAGAGGCTTGAAGGGGAATTTCTTCTACACGTTTGCCGAGATGGTGACTGGAGATCTGGAGGCTGCTAATAAAAATTCCAGACACACCAGACACAATCTCATCAAGAGTGAGAAAATGCGGTGAAATCTTTGGCTGACAATAGAGACATTGTCATTAAGTCAGCGGACAAAGGGGGTGGGGGTAGTAGTTATGAGCACAAACTACTACAAGGAGGAATCATTAAGGATTCTGGGTGATAGGAGCACCCATCGGAAACTAGAACAAAATCCTACGGCCCTATTTGAAAATGAACTTCCTGACTTGCTAGCCCGAGGATTAGGGGATGAAGTAATCACTAAACAGGAATTCGATTTCCTAGTTATAGAACAGCCTAAAATACCGATATTTTATTTCATCCCCAAAATCTATAAAGATCTTAAGAAACCCCTGGGACGGCCCATAATCTCAGGCATTGGGTCTTTGACCTCCAATCTTTCTCAATTCCTTGACCATATACTACAGAAGTATGTAGTGGAGGTTCCATCCTATCTCAGAGACACCACTCACGTTATAAGCATTATCAAAGACCATGGGCCTCATGCAGAGAGCAGCGCTATGCAGAATTGGAGAGGGGGAAAATTTTTACCTTTTTTGGAGAGTTTTTATGTCCATATGCAGAAAGGGCAGAAAACTGCCTTTCTGCATATGGAGAGTTTCAACCAGCGCTATTAGCGCTGTTGAAACTACTGGGGAAAAAATCGCGTTTTTTTTTTTTTCCCTCTCCACCGGCCGCGGAGCGCCAGCTGCTTGGTGGAGAGGGAAAATGTTGAAAATCGCGCCATTTTTTTGCCGCGAACAGCCACTAGATAGCGATCGCGGCTCTCTGCATACGGCAGAGAAAAAAACTGGAGAGAATTTAAACTCTCCAGGCGCGCGGCGAATTTGAAGGGGAAAAAAAAAAATGGCGCTTTTTTTTAAACTTGCCGGTTTCTGCCTTTCTGAAGGCAGAATCCGCCAATTAATGCCGCTTTCACTTTTTGCGCTGCTCTCTGCATGAGGCCCCTAGTCTGGAGTGAGGATTTGAAATGGATGACTTGTGACGTGGTGTCCCTTTATACAATCATTGACCACTCCATTGGTCTTGAAGCAGTTGATAGGGTTCTCAAAAAAGATACCAATATCAATGAAAATATAAAAGATTTAATTCTGGATGGAATAAAACATATATTGACTCATAATTATTTCCATCACGATGGACAATATTATCTCCAGACATGCGGCACTGTAATGGGCACCAGGTTTGCACCTAGCTACGCCAATTTGTTCATGGGTGAGGACCACATTTGGCGTGGCAATCCATTTGGTGCAAACCTGGTGCTCTGGAAGAGATATATCGATGATGTGCTGTGTGTCTGGAGGGGTTCATCTGGGGACCTTCAGAAGTTCAAAATATATTTGAATGATAATACACGTAACATCAAGTTCACCTTCACTAGTGATAATTGTGGGGTGACCTTTTTAGACCTATCTCTATACATTGAAAATGGATTAGTTCACACCAAAACCCATTTCAAAGAAGTTGATGCAAACACGTATGTGTTGGCTTCCAGACACCACCATCAAAGATGGTTAAAAAACATCCCCCGGGAACAGGCCCTTAGGATCAAAAGGAATTGTTCCCAGGAACAAGTGTACAATGAGCAGGTGAAAGATCTTAAGAAGAGATTCCTTGCAAGGCAATATAAAAAATGGAGGTAGAAAAAGCAATACTAGATGTTGAGAAAATTGAGAGAGACACACTTATTCATATGAAGGATAGCAGCACTTCTATAAATACTAGGTGTGATTTTCTCCCATTTATCACGCAATATAGTAGTATGGCTACAACTATTACTAAGGTCTTCAACAAACATTGGGGTATCTTACAAAGAGACCCCATTTTAAAGACAGTTCTGACCACTAAACGTCAAATGATATTCAGGAAGGCCAACATTTTAAAACAAACATTGGCCCCAAGCTGCCCTATTAGCAGCCAGAAACCTCATGTTGTCACGTGGTTACAAGATCTTAAAGGGTATTTTGTTTGCTCTAAGTGTATAGGAGGCAGGTACAGTACCAAATGTCATAAATTCAGGTCTAACAGAACTAATATCGAGTATGATAGCAATTCATTTATTACATGTAAAACCGACCACTGTTTTTATTTATTAGAATGCCCCTGTGGGCTTAAATATGTCAGCCGAACGACCAGACCCCTTAAAAGGCGGCTTGCCGAACATGTCTACAATATTAAGAGAGGATTGGAGACACCCAGTGTCTCCAATCATTTCCAGATTAAACATGGGCAAGACCCCAAAGAGTTCATCTGTAAAGGTATTGACCATCCAAGGGTCAATTGGAGAGGGGGGGACAGGGTGGGTGCGATATCCAGACGCGAAAGTTACTGGATATTCGCACTCAAAACACTGTCCCCTAATGGATTAAATATTGATTTTTATTTAGCTTCCTTTTTGAAAGAATGAGTAAATATTTTCACACATTTATTGTACTTTTTGTTTGTTTTGGTCAAAAAGTTGTTCAATTTTTATTGTTTATATTGTTTTTATATAACTTGGTTATGCAATTTGTGTCTACCAGCTCCAGATGTTTGCATTTAACCTCCTTAGACCTCTGTCAGTCAGGATCTATATATGCAGGCTGTAGGAAGAATGGTAGCTAATCATAGCATATAGCTAGCACCTCCATTCATGGCAGTGGAGGGGTTAATCTTTTCAGCATAAATATCACAAGGGATTGCCAGGCTCCACAATCCCCTGAGGAAGTGTCACGCTGTCACGAAACTAATAGGGAGGAGGAGCCAATTCACGTTGCCAACCAGGAAGTGTGCAGCGAGCCTCAGAGTCACGTCATTGGCGCACGCCCGGCGACCCGCTACTAGGGAGTGCAAGGGCAGACGCGCAGCAACTGAGACTCAGCTGGCACATGTAGCAGACGGCATAAGTGTCACATTTTAACCAGGATACAATGTAACTGTATCTTTGTATATTGTTATATTTTAATTAAAGCCTCGTAGATTTGCACTATCGTCCCCTTCTGTTTATTCTGGGGACACTGATTGGAGCTCAGTGCGGGAGCACAGGGACGGAGTTCAGTACACAGCAACACGTGGGGTTCGTGGAGCGGTGAGAGATGTGGGCTAAAGCACAGCTTCTAACAGCTGTCAGATACAGGTGTATCTTGTAAATAGGCATTTTTACAGTCTATTAAGCATCTTTTTGGTTGAACATTACATACTGTACTACACTATGAAGTTTTTTTCTTGAATGTTTTGCACTAGGATTGACCTTTCCGAATAAGAGGATCTTTAATCAGCAAAGACCCAGGATTGGCAGCATTTCAAATTGACACTTATTTGTAGACATTTGTGGTGGACTATTTTCATCAAATAGTGCAATAATCAATGCGTTTGTAAGGTTCTAGCACCGGGGATGTCTTTTTGTCTTTTTGTAATTGTATAATGGTTCATCGGATTAACACAGCAGGGGTCCCTGCTGTGTGAGTCCTACCGGGGTCTGTCTGTCTGTAATAGACGCGCAGTAAGAGATAGGCTGAATCAGTCACTCTAACTGCGTGCCTCTCACAGGCGATCGCGGGGGTTTTATTTAATTTTAAACATTACAGTAATGCAGCAGTGGGTCTCCGGAGCTGAACCGCATCGATTTCAGGTCCGGGGACCCCCTACTTCCCGAGATAAAGGCCCCATTATGGGGTGCCGGTATCTCCTATGCATTAAAATGTCCCGATCACGTGACGCGAGACATTTCCATGCATAGGAGATACCGGCACCCCATAACGGGGCTTGTATCTCGAGAAGCAGGGGGTCCACTGACCTGAAACCAATGCGATTCAGCTACGGAGACCCCCTGCTACATTACTGTAATGTTTAAAATTAAATATCTAGTAAGCACCAATTCACAACCCACCCCGTGCCCCACATACTGTAAAACCAATATTTATTTTTATAAACTCAGGATTAATACCACAGGCTGGTGGGGGTCCCCGAGGGGTACCCACGGGTGTCTGGGGGTCTCTGGGTGGTCCCTGCTAGGCTCTGTGGCCTCCAGGTGGTCCCTGTGGGCCCCACGGGGGTCCACAGGGGGTCCCTGCAGGTGTCTGGCGGTCCCCGGGTCATCCCCATGGATGTCTGGGAGCCCTCACGTGCTTCCCACGGAGGTCTGGAGGCCCTCGGGTGGTCCCATCTGGGTCCCCGGGTACCTCCCTGCAGGTGTCCGTGGGTCCTGAGATGGACCCCGTGGGTGTCCGGGGGTCATCGGGTGGTCACCGTGGGTCCCCACTGGCCTGCGGTACCATTCCTGTACTTAAAAAAAAAAAACATGGCCTGCATTTCAATAAACACAACCCAACTACTGAACCCCCACATAAAACCATATTTTATTTTTTTACACACAGGATTAATACAGGCCGGCAGGGGTCCCTGGACGGTCCCGATGTGCACCCCGGACGGTCACAGTGCACCCCTGGGGGATATAGAGACATACAAGCAATGGGGGAGCGTGGGATTAGAAAAACATTTGACAATAAAAAACAATAAAATACAATAAAATTAATGTGGTTACAACAATATTGCTGGGGGTTGGTGAAAATATTAAATACACTTACACGGCCATGTGCAAGCGGACACGGTAATGTGGTTTCTTTAAGCAATTCCAGTCACTCCCAACAACAGGTAATGGTGGTTTAGAGGGTTTTGAAATAAATATATAAATATATCTGTACTCACACGGCCATGTGTGAGTCCTTGCAGGAAATTGGTAACTTTGGGGTTAAATTAACCCATCTGCATCTCCCCCCAGTGTAGACTCTTCTATGTCTGCAACCAACGTGGGATTCTAACTCCAGTCTTGGGCATCAGATGGGGACTCTCCCCAGTGGTGGTAGTAGGGGAGGGAGTAGGTAGAGAAAGTGAGGCACGTTGTCAGTGGGGTTTAAAACACATTTATTAGTTTTAAAAGCAATTGGTACAACAAGACTCACATACATACATAGTGGTTGGACCCCTGGCCTCCTCGTGCAGTCCAGGATACAGTTTAAGCAGCCGTTATTGCCAATCACGCGTCCGTGATGCAGGAGGAAAAAAAAAAAAAAACTTTTTCTCCTTATCTGCAATGGCTGCCTGGTTGATCCGGCTACGGGAGCCACGTTGGGCCAAATTCAGCAGGAACTTTAGAGCTACGCGTTTCGTCGAATCATCGACTTCCTCAGGCTCATATTCTGACGTGGAGGGGGTCTCTGAGTTTTATAAACCCCCTGTGTAATCAAAGTCTAATTGGGGCGGGCTGTGTTTAATAAAGCCCTAATTACAAAGTTTTTTTTTTGTTTTTTTTTTTTTATAAACGAGATTTACATAATTCATGCTCTGTAATCACACTGTCTTGCCTTTTAGAATTGGTTTAAGTTAAAACATTCTTGTATACTTAAATTAATATCCCTAACCATCAGGGGTTAATAGATGACTGCAATAAAATACATACTTGTTGATTATTTAATGAGATAATTTTATCAGAGTATTGTCAAATTTATTTGTAAACTTCACACACATTTAAACAATTTTATACAAATTCTACTAAAATTAAAATTCACAGGTATTTTGGTTTTAAGACCTCCAATGGGGTCCATCTAATCATATGTCAGAATTGGTCATCTGGTGATAATAGTTCAAAGTGTACTTGCTCCTTGAACCTGAACATTTAGATAAAAAATTCTTACCATGTAGATTTATAAACACATATAAATTAGTTAGAACATTTTGGCTATCAAAAGTGCCCAAATCCTTTAATATAAAAAGTAAATTACCCATCCCCGTCAGGGTTATACATTGGTTAAAAAACAATTATAAATGGATCATACGCAATATGTTCCATTTTAAAAATTAATCACTTTTGTAATAGTCGCACAAAATATTATTATCATTCTAAATCTAAAAGCTATGAACTAAAAATCTAAAAACAAGACTGACAACTAAAAACTAAAACTAAAAAGGGAACTGACGCTGGACAAAGAAAATCTAGGGAACTAAAGGGAGCTGTAACATGAAAGGGAACTGTAAATGAATGGAACTGTAAAAGAAGAAGGGGAGAGGGGAAATACAATCAAACCCACATCTAATCCAATTTTCTTATGGTTCTAGATAGGGGTAAAAAGTTCCTCCCTCATAACTCTATATAGTTTAATGAATGCCTCAGTAGCCCAGTAAAATTTAATTTAATTTATTCAATTGAAAGCGGCGATATCGAGGTCGACGTTGAGGCCTGAGGGGGACATGGATTTCAAACGGTATATCCAAAACGTCTCCCTCTGCCGTAAACGTCTCAATCTATCACCCCCCCTCCAATTCTCAGGGACCACTTCTAATCCCCTATAAAGTAGTCCTGAGGGGTCCCCCCCATGTTTCTGGATAAAATGAAGGGGCACACTATGGGTGGTCATTCCCCTTCTTATATTGCCCAAGTGTTCCAGTATGCGGGTCCTAAGACTTCTTATGGTCCGGCCCACATACTGGAGTCCACATGGGCATTGGAGCATATATACCACGTATTTGGTTTTGCATGTGATGAATTGTTTGGTCTTGAACCCCTCGTTTGTAACATTTGAGCTGAATTCTATTTTATCAGTCATCGCATGCTTACAGGCCTTGCATTCAAAACACTTAAAAAAAAACATCGGTTTAGGTAACCAGTTATTGTTTTTAATCTCAGTTTCCTTCCTGTATACGCTGGGCACTAATTTGTTTTTAATGTTCTCCGCCCTTCTGAAGATAACACGGGGTGTTTCTGGCAGATAGTCTTTTAATAGTGTATCTTTGCACAGCACGTGCCAATGTTTCATTAAAATCTTTTTAATATTATGGGCCTCGTTGTTATATCTTGTTATGAATGGAACGATGTTATTGGTGGTGTCTCTTTTTTGCTTGGGTACCATCAGTTCTTCTTTATTTAAATTCAGAGCTCTCATATGTGCTTCTGCAATTAAATCCTGTTTATACTGCCTTTCTTCGAATCTGGTTTCCAGAACTCCTGCTTGTTCTCTATATATCTCAACCTCTGAGCAGTTCCGTCTAATTCGTCTGAATTGTCCGAACGGAATATTCTTTAGCCATTTTTGATGGTGGCAACTGCTGTTTAGTAAAAAGTTATTAGCATCAACTTCCTTGAAATAGGTCTTGGTTTTGAGAATATTCTTCTCAATGTAGATGGTTAGGTCAAGGAAGTTGATGCTCTCTGTACTCATCTCTGATGTGAAACTCAGATTAACCTCATTGTTATTAATATAGGTCAAGAAGAGTTTAAGATTTTCCTCGCTCCCCTGCCCATAATATTAAAAAGATTTTAATGAAACATTGGCACGTGCTGTGCAAAGATACACTATTAAAAGACTATCTGCCAGAAACACCCCGTGTTATCTTCAGAAGGGCGGAGAACATTAAAAACAAATTAGTGCCCAGCGTATACAGGAAGGAAACTGAGATTAAAAACAATAACTGGTTACCTAAACCAATGGGGTTTTTTAAGTGTTTTAAATGCAAGGCCTGTAAGCATGCGATGACTGATAAAATAGAATTCAGCTCAAATGTTACAAACGAGGGGTTCAAGACCAAACAATTCATCACATGCAAAACCAAATACGTGGTATATATGCTCCAATGCCCATGTGGACTCCAGTATGTGGGCCGGACCATAAGAAGTCTTAGGACCCGCATACTGGAACACTTGGGCAATATAAGAAGGGGAATGACCACCCATAGTGTGCCCCTTCATTTTATCCAGAAACATGGGGGGGACCCCTCAGGACTACTTTATATGGGATTAGAAGTGGTCCCTGAGAATTGGAGGGGGGGTGATAGATTGAGACGTTTACGGCAGAGGGAGACGTTTTGGATATACCGTTTGAAATCCATGTCCCCCTCAGGCCTCAACGTCGACCTCGATATCACCGCTTTCAATTGAATAAATTAAATTACATTTTACTGGGCTACTGAGGCATTCATTAAACTATATAGAGTTATGAGGGAGGAACTTTTTACCCCTATCTAGAACCATAAGAAAATTGGATTAGATGTGGGTTTGATTGTATTTCCCCTCTCCCCTTCTTCTTTTACAGTTCCATTCATTTACAGTTCCATTCTGTTACAGCTCCCTTTAGTTCCCTAGATTTTCTTTGTCCAGCGTCAGTTCCCTTTTTAGTTTTAGTTTTTAGTTGTCAGTCTTGTTTTTAGATTTTTAGTTCATAGCTTTTAGATTTAGAATGATAATAATATTTTGTGCGACTATTACAAAAGTGATTAATTTTTAAAATGGAACATATTGCGTATGATCCATTTATAATTGTTTTTTAACCAATGTATAACCCTGACGGGGATGGGTAATTTACTTTTTATATTAAAGGATTTGGGCACTTTTGATAGCCAAAATGTTCTAACTAATTTATATGTGTTTATAAATCTACATGGTAAGAATTTTTTATCTAAATGTTCAGGTTCAAGGAGCAAGTACACTTTGAACTATTATCACCAGATGACCAATTCTGACATATGATTAGATGGACCCCATTGGAGGTCTTAAAACCAAAATACCTGTGAATTTTAATTTTAGTAGAATTTGTATAAAATTGTTTAAATGTGTGTGAAGTTTACAAATAAATTTGACAATACTCTGATAAAATTATCTCATTAAATAATCAACAAGTATGTATTTTATTGCAGTCATCTATTAACCCCTGATGGTTAGGGATATTAATTTAAGTATACAAGAATGTTTTAACTTAAACCAATTCTAAAAGGCAAGACAGTGTGATTACAGAACATGAATTATGTAAATCTCGTTTATAAAAAAAAAAAAAAAAAAAAACATAAAAAAAAAAAAAAAAAAAAAAACTTTGTAATTAGGGCTTTATTAAACACAGCCCGCCCCAATTAGACTTTGATTACACAGGGGGTTTATAAAACTCAGAGACCCCCTCCACGTCAGAATATGAGCCTGAGGAAGTCGATGATTCGACGAAACGCGTAGCTCTAAAGTTCCTGCTGAATTTGGCCCAACGTGGCTCCCGTAGCCGGATCAACTAGGCAGCCATTGCAGATAAGGAGAAAAAGTTTTGTTTTTTTTCCCTCCTGCATCACGGACGCGTGATTGGCAATAACGGCTGCTTAAACTGTATCCTGGACTGCACGAGGAGGCCAGGGGTCCAACCACTATGTATGTATGTGAGTCTTGTTGTACCAATTGCTTTTAAAACTAATAAATGTGTTTTAAACCCCACTGACAACGTGCCTCACTTTCTCTACCTACTCCCCCCCCTACTACCACCACTGGGGAGAGTCCCCATCTGATGCCCAAGACTGGAGTTAGAATCCCACGTTGGTTGCAAACAAAGAAGAGTCTACACTGGGGGGAGATGCAGATGGGTTAATTTAACCCCAAAGTTACCAATTTCCTGCAAGGACTCACACATGGCCGTGTGAGTACAGATATATTTATATATTTATTTCAAAACCCTCTAAACCACCATTACCTGTTGTTGGGAGTGACTGGAATTGCTTAAAGAAACCACATTACCGTGTCCGCTTGCACATGGCCGTGTAAGTGTATTTAATATTTTCACCAACCCCCAGCAATATTGTTGTAACCACATTAATTTTATTGTATTTTATTGTTTTTTATTGTCAAATGTTTTTCTAATCCCACGCTCCCCCATTGCTTGTATGTCTCTATATCTTTAAAAGGGTTCCGGATTAACCCTTCCCTGGGGTTGCAGCAGAGGGGAACTCCATGCTGGCTCAAAGCATCTGTCATAGAGCCGTGGTCTAACTTACTGCCACATTGTAAGCACACCTCATATATTAAGCTTAAGGTAAGCGCCAGGTTTTTTCCTATTGTACCCCTGGGGGATAGCCATGAAGCCCTCGGGTTGTCCCTGCTAGGCTCCATGGCCTCCAGGTGGTCCCCGCAGGTATCCGTGAGCCCCCCATAATGGGGCCTGTATCTCGGAAAGTAGGGGGTCCCTGGACCTGAAATCAACCCTGTTCAGCTCCGGAGACCCCCTGCTACATTACTGTAATGTTTAAAATGAAATAAAACCCCACGATCGCCTGTTAGAGGCGCGCAGTTAGAGTGACTGATTCAACCTATCTCTTACTGCGTGTCTATTATAGACAGGCAGACCCTGGTAGGACTCACATGGCAGGGACCCCTGCTGTGTTAATCCGATGGGCCATTATAGTCTGCCCCGGCAAAACTTGTAAGGATCACGGACAAATCTCAAAATCCATTTCGAGATTTGTTCGAATAACGGCCGCTGCATCTGTAGGAGGTTCTGATTGGTTGTGGAGATACTGTATGCTCAAACTAAATTATGTGTGTTTCTTTGAAGTTGATGGGAAAACCTTGAAGTTGATTGGGAACATACCATCTGTTTCCATTGGGGTCTAAATGTTAATTTAGGAAACACAAGTTTTGTTTTGAAGTCCCTGATACTAAGCAAAAGCATGTTTATTATCAGGGTGTGAAGTAAATAAACATTTTGTTTGTTAATTTCTCACTTCTTGCATCCTCAATGGAATGTTTATCCAGGTGTAGATACAGTATCTACTTCAAAAGACAGTTTATGAATTCTGCATCAAAAGCATTCCTCTAAGCAATTCTCTTGGGTAACAATAATCACTAGTATGGAATGCGTGACATGTATGTACTGCCTAAAGGGTTAAAATTTAGGGGTTAACACTGTGTTTTTTTACAACCAATCATATCCCTGATGAAGTCACATCCGTGACAAAACACGTAGGGTCACGTTCTCCGACGCTGTGTACATGCAAATACGGAAGTAATTGATGAGTAAGCTCATCGAGTTTGGACTCCTCCAGCGACATTCAAACTTTTGGAATATAAGCTGGCTAGCTGTTCCCCTACATTACAGATCCCCTGCTTATTAAGGCCTGACTGGTGTAAAGGACCTACATCGATTGCCAGGGAGCGGTTCCCTCATTCATGGAGTGTGCCTGTCTCCCTCATTCCAGCGTGCCGAGCGCCAGTGCTGTAGAGTTGTGACTCTAACAATGCATTTTTTAATGCTCCATTTGTTAGTATATATCTTGTCGACTGGTATTTTTAATTGTTTTAGAAAATTACTTTTACAGAATCACGCTATGGAGCCTGTGCTTCTTGTTTTATTTCCCATACTGGGGCCTGTATCTTGGAAAGCAGGGTGTCCTCTGGGCTGAAATGAATGTGGTTCAGCTCCGGAGACCCCCTGCTTCAATACTGTGTTATTAAAATTAAAACTATGCGATCGCCTGTTAGAGTTGTGCAGGGAAATGCAGCTTCTCTCTGTGCAGCTCTTACAGACTGCTGGAGCGAAATGGAACGTTAAGTACCAAACACTACACAATGTTCTATTTTTCTTACTGAATACTGTTTTTACACAAATTTCATAGCTTTCGATAGGAACATGCCAATCCGATCGGTAATGCTATCAATTTATGGACGTTTAGTGACTAGCCCCCTTAGACTGCATATATATTGTGCATGTGGGATGAAGATATCGATCCTGCCTAACAATATTGTGGGGAGGGACCATGAGATGTGGGATATCGCTGCAGGGTGTAAACCTGCCGCTGTCCCAGGCAATGTTGCAGCTGACACTATCATACAGGTAGCCAAGTTCTGAGAGTTCCTAGATAAAGAAGGAGCCACCATGGAAGAATTCCATAATGAGATGTACCCTGCGTTACCTACTTCTTCTACGTGCCATGCCCCTGCTTCCTCGGAAGCTCTCATCACTGCCATGGAACAGTTAGTAGAGTAATCAAAGCAATCCCAACAGGGGGATAATTGCTGTAGGAGATTATGGATATTCTCCAGTGTAAGACCGACCCCCACCAGTGAGGACATCTTTGAAAGTTTGATAGATCAGGCCACGCAGATGGTGCAGGTATGGGGGGCTCAGATGCGGTGGTGGCCCTTGGCCTCCACAATAGTAAATCCAGCCCTGTGTACAGTATGACTAAATACAATGGATTGGCAAAACTACCTACTTAAACACGAGGACAGAAGTTGTGCTTAGTTACAGTACTTACTGTATGTCTTACATTTTTTTAGACATACATTACTGTATTGCACTTTTTGTAGTACAGTTTATAATTTCCTTTTGTATTATACTGGTGAAAAAGATCAATTAGATGACTGTTATTCATAGTGCATACAGAAAGTCCTTATATAGATAGTAAAATGGGGAATGTCTATTTATTTCAGATTTAGTTATCTCAGGCACTGGAAATCTAATAACCCCAAAAATTGCCACCACCAGTCTAAATTATTTCAAAACTAAAGCTGTCTCACATTTTAATCTGGTCTGTAACTGTTACATACGCCTATAATACAGTATATATTATCTCTAACTGTGCATGCAATGTCTTGTAACAAATGTATACCCTGTTCACTTATGTAACTATGTATTTATAACTATGTATTTATTATTTGTCATCTTAACTCTTTGCCCAGGACATACTTGAAAACGAGAGGTAACTCTTAATGTATTACTTCCTGGTAAAACATTTTTATAAATAAATAAAAATGTTGGGATCCAAAGACTGTATATTGCTGAGATGGCATTGTTTATTATAATTTCAATTGATGAAGGGAATATATATATATATAGCCTTCCATCTACAGTATTACTGTAGGTGCTAAAGTGTTGGATTTATAAATCCATCTAAATAAAAGACATACTTAAACCAGCCTTCTTTCCATTTGTTGTGGTCTGTATATTGTATAAATCCTGTAGTTTTGTTATTCACTATAAAATGTATTGAAATAAAATAAACACCAGAGAACAAAATTCCTGACTTGTTTGAAGCACAAGAATTCATACAATTCATTCAATACAGAATTCATGTATTGTTTGAAGAACAATTATTCTTAGTACAAAGAGTATAATAAATAGGAATATGTAGGAATGTTCAAGAATTGACTCAGATTAGAGACACGTACCATATAGGACTTGACATCCATAAACTATCTATAATTAGATTGGAACTCCTTGTCAGTATTTCAATTGATAAATGGAGCATACAGAAAACTTTCATTTTGTCCATTTGGTGCTAAGGTGTAGAGACTATAAATCCACCTGGATTCTTTTTTTAAGATCTTTATCCCAGTCATCTCTCCCTGTGTCTGGTGTTCACGGCCTTCTGGAGAATAATGAGTTTTGGGGGTTTATGTTTTTCAACTTTCAGTCAGTTTGTTGCAAATGAGATTTTTACATTGAAGTGTTTTGCAGTTTGTGATAGTATATTAAATGCATTTTGTTTCAAGTCGCAATAATGTGAGAGTTGAGGTGGTATTCAGTATGTACATTTTTGTTTGACTTCAGGACAGTGCTTGATTGCCGTTACAGACAATATGACATCACATATTATGCGTTAGACCTAGCGTGCACAACTTGTAAAGTGAGACAGGCCAAACTGCTCCAAGGAAAACATATTCGGGCTGCACTTTAATTCAAATGATCTAATTTGCGGGGTTATAAAAAAAAAACCTCCCTCACCCCATTTCCTCCCCTCATGACTCTTACCTGCGGCGGGCTCCAGCGGCGGGGTCGGGCGCCCGTTTTTTCAGGACCGGCAGGAGAGTAGAATTTGCCGTGGAGAAGACGGAGATCGCCGCACAATGCCGCCAGAACCCGTGGGCCGCACAGTGAGCCCGTGTGGGCCGCATATTGTGCATGTCTGTGTTAGATTATTGTTACAATTAGTATACCAGCTGACAGCTTATTTGCTCCGCTCCCTGAGCTCCACATGTTTTCCAGTGGTCAGTAACTAGCTTACAGGAGTGCAACGAGATCCTAGGGTAAGCTTTGTCGCAGTGTTTAGTTACTCCTTTTGATTCTTTATTCCCTAACCCTACCTTTCCCGATATTGTAGGGTTATGAACCTAGGGAAAGTTACCTAACTATGGTCCGACATTTATTTACTATGTTGCACTGAATTACCTGTAGTTTATTTGGGTATATTACTAACGGGACAGTGTACAATATTTACCTATGTATCCCTGACCACCAGGTACCAATTATATTCCTCCACCATTATAATTATTGGTCCAAATATACAACTGAGGAGCGTGACACATCTGGTATATGCTACACAGCGCTCTGATACATCAGAGCACCATAGAGTGTACTTTTAAATACTAACTAGGATAATTAACCATGTGCAGTCTTGTCAGCATTGTGAGGCAGTTAATTCTCTTCCCTCTTTATTCCAGTAGGGGAGTACACATTATGTAGCCATTGTCCTAGGGGTATACTTTTTCTACTAAAGTTACACTACACCCCAGGCGAGATTTTTGGTTATAGTGTTGCACATTTCACCACAGTGTCTATTTTGATTGAATACAAGACTTATTTAGAGTTCTTGTAGTTTACTGTGCTCTCTTGTCAGCAATAAGAGTTCAAAGGTGTCCATCAGGGTAAGGTAGATATTATTATCTCCTGACCCTAGTGCGGTTGACCATACCATGGTCTTGTTATGTACATTGTTATGCCGTGTTGTGTTAGGAATTGTGCCCCCCCATTCTTTTAATTTGTTTGAAATAAATGGGTTTTACATTTTCTTTCATATCCTCATATCTGCTGATATTTGGGGGACAAATTAGATTGGTCTTCAGTATATTTGCATCATGTCCCACTTCATTCTCTTACTATCAGATGCCTTGTTAGTACATAGAGTCATTCTGTTTGTCTCTGCCTTCAACAAGACCTATTGCTTAAATAGAGTTGTTTGAGTGCATGTTATTTGGGGCCTTTCCTGTTTTCTTCTACCCAGGAGACATCTGTTAAACTGGACCTCACTTCTTGCGTTCTAAAAAAAAAGAGGCAGAAGATGATGGTGTTGGGTTGTATGCTGTTAGTGATTGTGTTTCTAGATTTCTGTATTATCTATTGCTATTTACATTTAGAAGTGGATAGGGATTTCACAAGGTGAGAAACCGGTGCACAACCAAAATAAGCAAAAGCTGGACTATGTGACCATAGAAAAAAGTTTATTGATTAAAAAAGCATAACGGTAGAGTCCTGGCGGATCCTCTAACGCGTTTCACGCATAGAGCGCTTTCCCCCTCTCTGCTGTGGGTTACAGGGACTTTACAACGTCATTACCGGCATTATCACATTGTCACACAACAGGCATAATATAGACATTATATATAAAGGAGCTCAGCTATACAGCATTCTATATCTATTTTCTCGAGCAAAGGATTGGTGGACTAACTCACAGTTAACTACACAATCGTACGTTTAGAAGTGGATTCATTATCAGAGTGTTTCCACTCAGTTGAATATTCACTGGTTTGGTTTCTATTTTTCAGGGATTGCTGACCAAAATAATGTTTGTACATTTTGCCGTGTTTGAAATCTTGCAAATTCTTCTGCAATGTCGTTTGTTTTTTTTTTGTTTTTTTCAGTTTTCTAATAACAGTTTCTGTATTTTTTTTAAAGTTGTTGTTCATTCTTGTTGAACTGTAAATATTTATGGAAAATGTCCTAGTCCAGTTTTTTGTTTTTCAAGATCAGTGTTCACTACTTTCATTTTTTTTAACTCGTGGTCAACTAATAGTTGTATCAAGTTCCGTGAGCATTTAGTCAGGTCTGAATCCCACGCTTTTGTGAACTCTTCTTGTATCTGGTGGGAGGTGCTCAAATATACCCATATTCCTTTGGGTATTATATTTGTTTTTAAATAATATATAGGCTGCTGATTTTCCACCATAATCTTATTTGATTTTTTTTTATTTAGCTTTTCTAGCCCTTGAAAATACAGTTACATATTTCCTTATATGGATGTGCTTTGAGTGTTTGTGTCGAGAGAGAGCATGTTCTCAGAATCATTCTTCCCCTCATTGAAACCAAGTTTTCTAGATATAAAGCCAGCTATTTTATATTTTGTATTTGAATTATTAATCAATATTTTTCTAGTTTTGATGTATTCAACTGAGGTATGAAGGGAATGAAAGCCTTAGTAATTATGCAACCAAAACACGAATTAAGTTATCTCGCTCTACTAAATTACCGTGTGCAACCGCATGATTATGCAGAACAGTAGCGTTTACACAAATATAGAAAAAATAAAAATCATTAATTGTGATGCACTCCAATGAGACTTAGGCTAAGGCTCCGCTCCCAGAGTCAGCGCTCCCGCTGCAGACAGGCGGGGCGCTGACATACACAGACCGCGATATGCAGTCTGTAGGGAGCAGGAGCCGGAGCGGGAGGTGGGCGGGAGTGGGAGGTTTGAGCAGGAGGGGGAGCGTGGCTTGAGCGGAGGGACCCGCTACTCTCCCCCCCCTCCCTCCACGGCTCGGGTAAGTAAAAGCAACACACACAGACAGACAGAGGCACGCACTCACGCACTCAGGCACACGCAGACACACACACACACACACAGACACACAGACACACACACAGACAGAGGCAGGCACTCACGCACTCAGGCACACGCAGACACACACACACACACACAGACACACAGACACACACACAGACAGAGGCAGGCACTCACGCACTCAGGCACACACATACACACACACAGACAGGCACGCACGCACTCAGACACACACAGGCACGCACGCACTCAGACACACACACAGGCACGCACGCACTCAGATACACACACACACAGACAGCTGCTTTCACTCCACACTCCTCCCCGCTCCCCGAAGCCTCTCCTCCTCCCGAAGCCTCCCCTCCCCATTGGCTCACAGCCACACCACGTGACGCGTCAACGGTAGGGAACACCATTCTCTTGTATCCCATAGCGGCTGACGCGCCACAGCATGTAGTCAGCTGTGCAGCCAGTGGGGACCGGCTCCGCAGGATTCCCCTGCTGGTGGGGAACTCGCGTGTGGCCGCCCGCGCCACCGAGCGCAGCGGGACCGAGGCCTAAAAGATATACAGTATGTACACTGCAAGGATATTCTGTGTTATTGTATAACGCAGTTTTCTGCCATATCAGTAGGTAAAATAAAACTGGTTATATCTATACAACTTATTATAATTCCATAATTTGCAAAATGGTGCAATACTTGGTACAAAGACTCAGAGACACAAGATATAAATTTACATTTTTGCTCCAAATTTGCCTCAATATATCACTACTGTAAATTCTATATAATCCAAAGCGGCCATTCTGGCCATTTTAAGCTAAAATCGCCAGTAACCTCAACGGTGTTTTTTACCTGAAAATGGCATAAACGGCCGCTTCAGAGCACAGTATATAGAATTTAACCCTATAGTGTTAAGTTTGGCATATTGTTCTGAATTTTAAGAACATTTTACATAGTTTTATGTAACACTATTTAACAAAAAAGAAATCACTGTTTGTCAACGTATTTTTTTTTCTTTCAATTTGATTGCAGACACCCTTTTTAAAAACCATAGGAAAACCATAGGAAATATAATTTTTAATTATTAGATGATCGCATCTTATGTGTTCACTA
Source organism: Ascaphus truei (assembly GCF_040206685.1). Lineage (NCBI taxonomy): Eukaryota > Metazoa > Chordata > Amphibia > Anura > Ascaphidae > Ascaphus > Ascaphus truei. The sequence continues at coordinate 110,146,480 of NC_134483.1, read as the reverse complement.
AATGATAGATATTGAAAGTTTTTATTTTTTCTGATTTCAGTCTTATTATTTGGGATGCACTTGTCCCCGTTTTTCAAAGTAAAGGACATATTTACTATAAGAGAATTTTTCCACTCCGTAGGCCCAAATGTCAAGATATTACTCATGTACTGCAGTTCTGTATTTGTATCATGCTACAAATAGAAAGTATGTACTGTATTGTAGCAGGCTTCATTGTTCCCTTTTGGTGGGCTATATTGGGACATTTTATGCCCTGCACCATTGGGTCCTATGGAAACTCTGTGACATTCTGTGTTATAACAGGATATATTGTGAACAATAAAGTCTGCTACATCTGTGGTAATCACGAGGCTCTGTACTTGATGATCATGTCCTTGGTAATCCAGAGCCATAAGCACACAGATTTCCAATATTGCAAATATGTCTCATAGACATAAAAAAAGAATACTAGTGCTGTATTGATGCAATTTAACCATATTATACCCACATGTACTAATGGAACTGGTTTTCTTAACAACTCATAGCAGTTTAGGTCTTGTCCTAAACCATTTCCTCCTGTGTGGTCTACAAATGTTTTGCCAATCAGTCTTTTCATGGCCCTCGTAAAAGAAGAGTTAGAGGCGCTTTTAACAATGTGCTTGTTTGAAATCAGATGTTACTGTATTTTGGGATCTTTTATTGATTGTGATTTTCTGGTTTCCCCTGTGTAGTGTAATGCAGGATAGATGCACATTACTTTCTCACTGTCTGCACTTAGTTTACCCCCAATTTCCTATTGCATTATAGTATTGTTGTATTACCCCTTTTACTGCTTGCATAGTACACATTTTATCAGCATGTCTAAAGAACAGGAAGCAACATTACTCTGTATCTTAACACAAGTGCCTATTTACAGTAGAGGCAACGATTATTCTAACACTTGCTTTAAACTAGCCGGGTTACATTCTGGGTATGTGCTGGGTATGTGCTGGGTATGTTCTGGGCTAGTTTGAGGCACGTTTAAGGCATTTCTGCATTGACTAACGACCCATAGGATTAACACAGCAGGGATCCCTGGCAGTCCAATTCAGTTTGAATGGGACTGCCAGGGACCCCCGCTGTTAATTGATAGGCCATTAATCAATGCAGAAATGCTGGGGCTAGTTTAAGGAAAGTTTAAGGCATGTATTCAGAAAAGACCTGGGTCTTTTGGGGAATTGCCACTGGTTTTTGTTAGAATAATCGTTGCCTCTACTGTATGTTGCTTTCTTTTGATCATACAGTATGTTCCTCTAGATTTTCTTTACATTAAGCCATAAAAACAGGTACTCAAAAAGCGTTATTTTATTCTTTAGCGTAATGAAAATGCATGTTCAGGTGTAGTTTATCAGTATTATAATTGTTATTCCTTTAAATGAAACTAAAGAGTGAATGAGAAGTAACCATTAAAATAAAATACAGGAAGAGTAAAAAGGGGACATGCTGAGCACCATATTACCCCAATCTGCTTAAGCAGTAATTATGTACATTAAAAATGTTTACCACATGCTGTTACTTATACATTTAGGACAGATGTGCTTATTATTATTATTGTTTATTTATAATGCGCAAGAGAGAGGAAAGCATCCAGGCACACAGTCTTGAAGATAAGGTGATTTATTCAGCAACAAAAACTACCAACGTTTCGACTGCCACGCAGTCTTTGTCCACGTGAGCGCCCATTAACGTTGGTAGTTTTTGTTGCTGAATAAATCCCCTTATATCCAAGACTGCGTGCCTGGATGCTTTCCTCTCTCTCCGTGACTTTTTGGGGTGGTGCAGGATCATCCCCATCTCCATGTGCACCGGCAGCTTACCTTGATTACTGATTGAAATGTGTGCCTGTAATCCTCCCTGTGTCCTATTTATAGTGCAGTAACATATTCCGTAGCACTGTACAATAGGGTTGGAGGATGAAAACAATACAATAACAGACATAAACTTACATTGTTACAGTAGGTAAGGAGGTTTCTGCTCCAAGGAGCTTACAATCTATAGGGAAGGTTAGTGGAAACATACAGTAAGGTACAGGTTAATGTTTTTTCAGGTAGCTTGTTATGTGCGGGAGTTGGCATTGGTGAAGAAGTAACTGCGATTGTGCAGACGTAGAGCTTTGAGAGCTTGATGATGGAAATGCTTCTATATGCAGACGTACTAGTAGCAAGACTTATTGTCCCCAGTGCTGCAGCCAAAAAAAACAAATGGCAGCGGAGCTGGGGACAGTGCCTGTCGCAATCATCCTGTAGGGGGTCCATGCTTCCGGATCAGACCAGCACAGATCTGTTTAGGCCGCGATGGTCATGGGAACTCGAGCGACCTTGGCAGCCTCGGCAGGACAAACAATAAGTCTTGCTACATCTGAAATTCTGTACATAAGATCTATGACAGAGCAGCTGTAATGTCAGCAAACGGCTGACACCCTTTGGCTGCCACCAAAAGACTTTGCTGCAACTTTGATGTCTACTCCAAGAGAGTGAGGGAGAGGGAAGTCAGCTGCACATCAAACTCACAGCTTGTCCCCCACATAGCACAGTTTAATCTACTAGATATCGACAAGTTTATCATAAAAATTCCAAGTAATATAAGCACCACACCCTGCAAATACATAATTCCAAATATTGACAGCGTTTAACCAAAAAATAGAATATAACGATTAAAAACCTGAAAATACCCAGGAATATGTTTTTTTACAGGCAGGCCAATATAATCACATAACAAGAGACATTTTGTAATAGGTAAATCTAAACTTAACGCTGATTTATGAAACTGACAAATGGCTGATAGGTTGTATAAGACATTTAGGAATTGGTTCACTGTTAGACAATGTCACCTGAGGGGATAGATATACTGTGGGGGGTGAAAGATCTCTGCGAGGTTGCTGTAACAGGTATCGTGACTGAACAGATTTCTTATGATGATATTAACACGAGTTAGATCACCATAGGACAAAATAATGCTGATAGATGGAAAGGAACCCTAGACAGGGTGTTACACTCTCCTGGGCCCAGATTCACTAAATTGTGCTAAGCTTTAGCACATCTTAACTCTTATTCATGCATTTTTTTGTGTAAAATTGACATTTTGGTATAAAATTGACACGCAGAAATCACAAATTATATTTCCGATTGTACACCTAAAGCATTCAAATTGTAGGTACTTAAACATTTATACTGTATTGTGTGTCCAATGAAAATCGTCTGCCAATTGAACCTCGTGTAAATCCTCCAGTCTGTTTATTTTGTTAGTGTAGAATTAAGTTGCTCTGTATATACCAAAAATGTATTTGATGCAGCATGGATCTTTCATTAGACAGATGCAACACGATGGTTTGTTGCGCAGTTGGCGCAGAATCTGCCAAGGGTACGGTCCTGGCACCCGGATGCTTGCGTAATCCCCGCACCCGGCTGATGGCCCATCAGGATTAACACAGCGAGGGTCCCTGCTTCTGAATGGGACTCCCACTGTGTGAATCCTACCGGGCCGCATCAGTTTGTATGAGGCACGCAGTGAGAGGAGACAGAATCAGTCACTCTCTCTGCGCACCTTTAACAGGTGATCGCACTGCTTTTATTTTAATAACATATTATTGAAGGAGGGAGTCTCCGGAGAGGAACCGCCTTAATTTCAGCCCCGGGTTCCCCTGCTTCCTGAGTTACTGGCCCTGGTATAGGGCACCGGTATCTCCTGCACATTTAAATGTCCCGGTGACGTGACGCAAGAGAATTAAACATGCAGGGAGATACCGGCACCCCATACCGGGGCCTCTATCTCGGGAATTAGGGGTTCCCCTGGACTGAAATGAATGTGGTTCAACTCCGGTGACCCCCTGCTTCAATACTATGTCATTAAAATGAAATAAAAGCAGCTTCATTACCTTAGCGGCTAACCGCTACGGTAATGAAGGGGTTAAACCAAAATACCTGGTTTGTTGGGGGTAGAGGGGATGTAAGTATAAGTTAACAAAAAAAAATCTTATATGTATAATTATTATACATATTATTATACTCATTTATATCGATTAATACGAGTTACGAATGCAAAAATATCCATAATTCTGTTTTAGTATTCATTGTATCAATAAGGTATTTAACATGATGCAGTGCATCAAACTTCATTTCAGGAAGTGGACCCGCAGGGCTGAGGTAGGGATGCAGAAAACCCGACCAGAGCCCAGGGAGAGAGTTCTGTCAGAGTATCCGTAGTCGGTAACCAGGCAGGAGGTCAGGGCTGGCGGCAGTGGTGCAAAGTCCAGAAACAGGCAAAAGGTCAGGGCAGGCAGCAAGCAGCATTGTCCGGGGTCAGCAACAGGGAAATCTAAACAGACAAAAGCGTAAAGCGTGACAGGGTAGACCAGCGGTGCGCAAACTGGAGAGTGTGCCCCAAAGGGGGGGCAGAAGATTTGTCTGGGGGGGGCGCGGGCAGTTGCAGAGGTCCTGAGCCCTTCCCCAGGCATTTAAATTAAATGCCGGGGGATCGCGTGAGGCCTCTGCAACTAACTTACTGGGATTCTGAAGAGCTGCAGACACGCAATGCGGCGTCAAATGATGCTGCGGTGCCATGCGGAGTGACGTCACACGTCCGTCTCCATGGCAACGGTGTCACGTGACACCCGCGGCGTCATTTGACGCCATCGAGCAAGATGAGGGGGGGCGCGAGAGCAAGGTGGAGCAGGCAGTGGGGCGTAGTTGATCAGGTTTGCGCTCCCCTGGCGTAGACAACAGGAACTGCAAATGTAAGAACCTTGCTCGGCGACTCCCACCAGGAAGTGCAGCCTTATATACCAGGCTGCCAGCCACCAAAATGGCCAAATTGAGAAGAATCCTTACAGCCTCGTATTGGCATGGGGTTATCATTTGCTAACATTTCAAAAGGCAATGTTGGAATGCAATCTGTCTACCTTTTCATGGAATACAGAAACACGGTTTCATTTAATTTAAGAAACATACAAACAATATGTATATGGTAAAATAAATGCCAGTATTATGGTAAGTAGTAGAACTATGTAAATGATTAAAAATAGAACAAACAAGTTAGAGATGGTAACAATATCTAAAGTGGCATACTATTCCACAGTGTTTCATTAGCACAGTTACAATACAGTATGTAATCAAGAGTACAAACGGTGAGCCTCTTTTAAGAACATATTTGTAAACAACTAATTTTACTTACTATAAGCATTGCTGCCAATTTCCCTATATTTATGTCTGTAGGACATTTTCCCAAGTATTACATTATATACTGTATAGGAGTTTTATCGTATACTGTATTAAGAATTCAAACAGTGATGTTCAGATATATGACGTGTCATACAAATTGTTGTAATTACTTGGGATTGCTGATCGGTGTGGCTGAAATTGCAAATGTGTTTCCCAGTGTAGTTATGTATTAAAGCTGCAAACCAAACTATATCCTGCATGTGTGTTTAATAAATCAGTTCTGTACTTGAAGCATTAAAAAAATTTTTTTAATGTATTACTGCTGCGGCCAAGTTTATTCGAGCATTTGCCCGTTCTTGGCCGCAGCAGTATCCTGGCGCGCGCCGCAGGGTGACGGGCGCGCGCCGAAGCAGCGGAAGAGCGCCCTCCGATCAGGGCGCTCTCCCTACCGCTGCCGGGTCCGCCGGGTCCCCCGGAACCCCCTGCCGCCGTCCCGCGATCCCTCGGGGAGCCCTGGACGCGCGTGCAGGGGGCGCTGGCACCCGATGATGCGTGACCGCGCATCGGTGATGCGGGGCACGCTGAGGGAGTGCGGCTCGCAAGCCGGGACATTTCCCGGCTTGCGGAATGAGCCGCACTCGGATAAACTGTGTCGGCAGTGTATAATGTAACAAACATTATGGTTTCTATAGCAATCATTTACAAAGTCACATCCCCTTCCTCTTCTGATACAGGCTCTGGCAAACCCCTGTTTGAGCCCTTCCCTCTCTAGCTGTGAACCAATTGTATCTAGTGACTGCCTGGTCATATGATCTTCCACACAGAACTTTGCATCTTGGGCACTCGTTTGCTGCTTTAAGTGTAGAGCAAGAACAAGAAGGAGTTGAAACAAGGAAGGTGGGAAAAAAGGTATTTAAGTACAGTAACAAGTTAGCCGTTTATATTCCATAGTGCAACAATGAGCAGGATTGAGAGTGCCACTCTATGCACATCTTGCCACATGTATGTGCACTTGGAGCAGCTGTTCCAGGCAGCATACTTCTAGGGGAAATGTGAGCGGGAGGTCTCTTTGGAGTCTCAGATTGCTGATCTGAAGAGGCAACTTGCAACATTGAAGGACATTGACAATCTCTGAAAGGAGTTTAGCCTGTTGCAGATTTCCCATTAGGCCCTGCAAAATGTGGGGGTGGCAAAACAATTTTTTCCCCATATACAGAGGGCCTGCTCTCTTCCCCACTGGTTGCCAGTGGAGAGCATGGGCCTCTGAAAAGGTCTATTACCTTCTCCTTTGCTCTGCCCTCCTCCTTCTGCAGCATTGCGACATCAAATGGCGAAGCCTTGTCATGGAAATGCATCATCACAGCATGTTACAACACTACAGAAGGAGAAGGGCGGTGCTGCAGGAGGAGGCAGCCCAGGGTAAGTACCTATAGGCGGCAACATTTTCAATCTGCCACTGAGTTTAGTGCTCACTATGCAAGCCCTGGCTGGGACTAGAGCTGCCGATGGTGGAGCTGTGAGTGAGGACCAGGGACAGGTAGGTAGCTGGGTAACAGTAAGAAGAGAACTGGGGGAAGAAAAGGGACCCCTATATGAGAGCACACAGCAAAGTACTAACTAAAGTGTGGGAATGGGGATGTTTTCCTCACCCTTTATTTTAATAGAGAGCATTGATTATAGTACATTTCATGGTACCCATCTGAATACTAGGACCTAAGTGTCTCTTTAGTTAGTACATTGCTGAGTGCTCTCATATAGGGGTCCTTTTTCTCCCCCCAGTTCTCTATTTGGTTACCCCTGATTGTAGCACCGCAGTGCCTTGGCATAGAGCAGTAGCGTGGGCGCTCTTTCCTACCCCTATCCCTTCCTATCCTATGTTGCGATTTAACAGTAAGAAGAGGAAGCAGGGGGAAGAGGAAGAGGCAGGTCAGTTCAGAGCTGAGTCATCCCAATAGATTTACCAGATTGAGTGAAGATTTTGAGGCTGTCAGGGCAGGAATGGAAAGGCTGGGGGAAGACTCTCCACAAAGAATCTCTGAGACATACAGTAACACTTGAGTTGCCCCAAATCCATCTCCTTAGAAGAAGAGAGGATCCCCAATATGTCTTCATTATCTCTGTCCACAATGCCAGCATGGAAGGGGTTGACATCATGAGGACACGAGCCTCTTCAGACCACCTGGAGTCTATCTGCCCCCCTCCTGCATGCTTGACTGAGGTACTGTGTGTTGCCATGCTGCTTTTTTCATTTCCACAAAGAATTTCTGGGACATAACACCTAAGTTACCCCAAAGGTGTCAGCCTTTGGCAGCGGTCAAAGGGCAACCAAGGGTATTGCAGTTTGCTGCAGTTTGCTGATGTTTGGTAATGTTACAGTTGCTCAATTGCTTCCGAAACACACAAACCCTCTCATCCCCTGTACCCAATATCAACTTACCCTGCCTATAAATTGTAAGCTCCTTGAGGCAGGCCCTCTTCTAACACAATTGTAATCCTGTCTGTAGATGTTACTTATTCACAATATCATTTCTCCGACTGTCCATGAAATATGTGTAAACTGAATATGTATAACCTTTGTTCATGTAATGTAACCATGTATTATTAGAACTGGCTTTTCCTGTCTCTTGTGTAACAAAATAATTGTATTTAGTTGTAGTTTGTTCCCAAACTGACTTTAAAGTATTACGATGTCCCCTTAAGTGGAGTCCTGTCTTTACTTAAAAAATTAATGATGAAGATGAGATTGATTACTCTAGCAGTCAGGTGAATAGTTCCTTCAGCACAGAGGGGATTCAGGAAACACAAAGAATAAGAGGTTGTGGTGGTAGAGGATTCCATGATTTGGAGAGTTTGCTGTCTCCCGGGGGCAAGGGTTTGGCACATTACGTATCGGTAGACAGATTGTTGGGAGGGGCTGGGGCTGACCTGACGGTCTTGGTACACGTTGGCACTAATGACAAAGTTAGAGAAAGATGGAGGGTCATAAATAATGATTTTGGGGATTTAGGCCGCAACCCTAAGGCAAGGACCTCCAAGATAGTATTTTCTGAAATACTACCAGTGCCATGCACTACCCCAGGGAGACAAAGATTAGGGAGGTTAATGCATGGCTAAGAATGTGGTGTAGAAATGAGGGTTTGGGGTTTTTAGAGCACTGGGACTCCTTTTCTGAGAGCTGCAATCTTTATGGTAGGGACGGATTGCACCTCAATGAAGAGGGATCTTCTGTGCTAGGGGGCAGAAAGTTAAAAATGCTGGAGGATGTTTTAAACTAGGAAGGAGGAGAGAGGGAAAATGAATAGATAATGAACTAGACAGAATAGATAGGAATGGTGAAATAGCTAGGGATCATGGAGGGAAGTGGGAGTCTGGCAGACAGCAAGACTCATTAAATACAGACAATACTATTAACCCTCTAATGACTAAATCCAATTGGAGTAGAAAGGCAGGAGCATATAAGATAACAGCAGCAGAGACTAGAATAAAACCTTAAATGCATGCTTGCTAATGCAAGAAACCTGTCAGATAAAAAGGGGGAGCTTGAATTAATAGCTACAAGGGAGCAGTATGATATCATAGGCATTACTGAAACATGGTGGGATGAAAATCGTGACCGGGCAGTTAATTTAGAGGGTTATTAGAACTCGTCGAAGATAGTAAGAATGTGGGCCTCAATATGAATCTCAGCAAGACCAAAGTGATGTTCAACAAATGTGCCAAGTCTGTAAATATTGAAATAAATGGAATAGAAGTAGACACAGTCAAAGACTATCTACTAAATAACAATGGATGGGAAACTTGAATTAAATCAGTTGAAAAATGAAAATGGGATGGAATGAAGATGCATTTGGAAGGTACAAGACATCATATACTGTACAACATTCTTTATAAAAGTGTTTGTATTATTGTAATTCTTAAAGTTATTTTTAATACTTGTGGTTTGGTTTAATTATATATATAATAAGGTTATGTGCATATCCTATGACATAAATTGTTAGTCCAATAAAAATGGTATCACCTAATACTGAAGAACGCATTTATTCTGCACTATATATATATATATATATATATATATATATATATATCTTTATATATACATACATACATACATACATATATATATATATATATATATATATATGTATGTATGTATGTATGTATATATAAAGATATATATATATATATATATATATAGTGTAGAATAAATGAGTTCTTCAGTATTAGGTGATACCATTTTTATTGGACTAACAATTTATGTCATAGGACAAGCTTCAGAGAGTTCTCCTCTCTTCTTCAGGTCAGTAATACTGATATACACAGGAATCTATGGCTAAAACAGTGTAGAGAAAAAAACCCAGATATGTACTGTAGATAAGGTAGGGTGTTAAAAGGGTTTTCAAGCCAGGGATGGTGACAAGGAAAGGTGGGGAGGGGGAGGGATGCTGGGGGGGGGGGGAAGAGATAGTGTGGATAAGAATAGAGGCAAGCAGGATAATAGCACCCAAGAACGGAAAACATTTGAACTCAGAATGATAAGACTCTTTGACACCAAAACCAAAGGACTTAATGCGGACATGGGTTTTCTCACACCCTATCAAAATTGTTTGTAATTATCCTGCTTGCCTCTTTTCTTATCCACACTTTCTCTCCCCCCCCCCCCCCCCCCCCAGCATCCTCCCCCTCCCCACCTTTCCTGTCACTATCCCTGGCTTCAAACACTTTACCTTATCTACAGTACATATCTGTTGTTTTTGTTTTCTCTCTACACTGTTTTAGCCATAGATTCCTGTGTATATCAGTATTGCTTGACCTGAAGAAGAGAGGAGAACTCTCGAAAGTTCAAATTGTTAGTCCAATAAAAAAAAGGTATCACCTAATACTGAAGAACTCATTTATTCAGCACTATCGCAACGAGAGAGAGAGAGAGAGAGAGAGAGAGAGAGAGAGAGAGAGAGAGAGAGAGAGAGAGAGAGAGAGAGAGAGAGAGAGAGAGAGAGAGAGAGAGAGAGAGAGAGAGAGAGAGAGAGAGAGAGAGAGAGAGAGAGAGAGAGAGAGAGAGAGAGAGAGAGAGAGAGAGAGAGAGAGAGAGAGAGAGCTAACTGATGTATTCAGAAACAGGGTAATGGCATGTTTTCTTTGAGAACCCCAATTTTGCACCTGTATTGCCACATAATGTCCATGTATTGTATCATGTTAGTTACCCCAATTGGTTTAGTATGTACTCATGAGCAATTTGGGGAGTGGTTTTATAGAGCAATAGATGGTATACAGAAATCCTATGAAATTGGTATAATTATAATTGTTAGTTCTTGTATTGAGCTGCTACTAGTATTACGTAGCGCTTTACAGAGACATTTTGCAGACACGGTTCCTGCCCCTTGGAGCTTACAATCTATGTTTTTGGTGCCTGAGGCACAGGGAGATAATGTTACTTGCCAAGGTCATAAGTAGCCGACACTGGGAATTAACCCCTGCTTCAAACTCAGTGCCAGTCAGTGCCTTTACTCCCCGAGCCACTCCCTCTCCCTATACAGTAAGTATGGTATAAGTGAAATTATGACATTTGGGCATTTCTTATCCCACATTTGATAGTTTATGGCAGTGTAAACTACTCATACTGATACAGTATATCTATTATCTAATGTAAGAAAGGTAACACGCAGTTTTCCTGACATGTTATGCAGCTTTGAGTGAAAAAAATAATATGTTGGTGTGCAGCTAAAGTAATCCTTAGGAGCCTGATATAATTATAATCCCAATAATGTTTCGTTTTCACCAAGTAAAAATTACATTTTCTCGACTGACTCACAGAAATGTTTTTCAGTTAGTGTTACACAGCTATACTAATAATCTCTGCGCTTTTAATATCCTTTTCTGCAATAGGTACATCACTGCCATCTAGTGTTTGATAAAGGTTTAACTTCATGAAAGCAACAAAAATGTTGAAATCTTATATATATCTATATATAAAAATATATATTTTATAACTAAATCAGTTCTGTACTTTTAAATAATACTAACTGCATTTTTTAAATTATTATTAATTCCGATTTTAATTAGTTTTAAAGCATCTTTTGATTTCTACAACAGCCTTTAGCCTCCCTCTCAAACTTTCCTTTGTGATAAATTGTTGCCAAATTTCCCACCAGTTTATGCTGTAAACTGTAATAATAGATAATGTTACCTTGGTAATATATGGATATATTGTAGCTGCTGAGTTGCACTGACTGAAGCAGCCATTATATTAGGCCCGGGCCATGGTGCTTTCGCCCGCGCGGAGGCCATGGTGGACGGGCCGTGGGGGGCGTGCCGTGGGGGGCGTGCCAAGGGGCGTCACGGAGCTTGTTCGCCCTCATTGGGCGAATCGCTCACGTGATTGGCATGCCGCACCAAGAAATCAGTTTGAACTGATTTCTTACGTAGCGCACGCCCCCTCCCGCTTCCGTACGCGCCCGCACGCTGCATGGACGCGAACACTGGTTTATGGCAGCCTGTTCGCTCAGGTCTGCGGTACCATGGCCCCAGCCTTAGGCACACAACCAGGATTTGTACACATTTATAACAGGAGCACCAAACGAGTGCCAGCTTAGGTTAGAATTTAGAATTATAAATTGTCACATGCTTTACTGCTGCGGCCAAGTTTATTCGAGCATTTGCCCGTTCTTGGCCGCAGCAGTATCCTGGCGCGCGCCGGAGGGTGACAGGCGCGCGCCGAAGCAGCGGAAGAGCGCCCTCCGATCGGGGCGCTCTCCCTACCGCTGCCGGGTCCGCCGGGTCCCCCGGAACCCCCTGCCGCCGTCCCGCGATCGCGGGACACCAGGGCTCCCTCGGGGAGCCCTGGACGCGCGCGCAGGGGGCGCAGGCACCTGATGACGCGTGACCGCGCATCGGAGATGCGCGGCACGCCGAGGGGCTGCCACTTGCAAGCCGGGAAATCTCCCGGCTTGCGGTACTGGCCACACTGCAATAAAGTGTGTCGCCAGTGTACATATACAAATAAGAAAAAATCAATAAAAAGGAGGACTGCCTGCTTTAATGACACGTGGCACTTCTCAGGCACTGTAAAAGGACATTACCATAACACATTTCTGCTTTTGGCAGAATAAATACTGTATGCCATCAATCACATTTCCATTGTTGTTAGTGTTGATGTAAAGAGATTAAAAAGACTGTGTTATTATTTATTTATTTATAAAATATTTTACTAGGAAGTAATACATTGAGAGTTACCTCTCGTTTTCAAGTATGTCCTGGGCACAGAGTTAAGACAAATAATACATGGTTACAAATACAGTTACATAATGAGCAGGGTATACATTATATACAAGACATTGCATGCACAGTTAAAGATAATTTGTATTAAGGGCGTATGAAACAGTTACAGACAAGATTAAAATGTGTGACAGCCTTAGATTTGAAAGAACTTAGACTGGTGGTGGATGTAAGAGTCTCCGGTAGGTTGTTCCAGTTTTGGGGTGCACGGTAAGAGAAGGAGGAGCGGCCGGATACTTTGTTGAGCCTTGGGACCATGAACAGTCTTTTGGAGTCTGATCTCAGGTGATAGGTGCTGCATGTGGTAGGGGTGAGGAGCTTGTTCAGGTTGCTGGGTAGCTTGCCCAGAAAGTATTTGAAGGCAAGACAGGAAAGGTGAACTTTGCGCCTAGACTCGAGTGATGACCAATCTAGTTCTTTGAGCATTTCGCAGTGATGTGTGTTATAGTTGCATTGTTAAAGAGTGTTGGTCTCTTGCAATATAAATTCAGTGATGCGTACTTTCTGATGTTGCACTAATGTAATATTTCCTTGACTTTACTTGAGTGTAACTTGAAAATCAGGGTATAAGAGGGGCATTGAGACTTAACAGCTTTGGCTGCCTTATGTTAATCCAATTGCAGGTAGTGTACACCATAAAGGAAATGCAATTCTAAAGTTTCACGTGAAGCAAATATTCTGCAAGGAAAAACAGTACATTTGTAGGATGTTTTTATCCCTAGAAAATCCCCAAAAGTGATGCAAACAAACTACCATATAAATAATTGGGGGGAGGGAGATCCCATTGATTAAGTGTTATTTATTTTTTTACCTACTTTTGCCGTACTTTTGCAATTGGAAGACTTTGATTTTTAACGGTATTTAAGCTTGATTTTACTGAAAAAGTAGCCCCCAGAGGTTTTCCAGGACCAAATTTCCACCAAATCTATTAATAAAAAATATTTGATTTTCAGAAGGTCAACTGCTGAACTGGTTTGTTTTTGTCGTATTGAGTTTGTAGTGACATCTTGTGGCAATGTACAGTAAAGGTTTTTGGGATTAAAGGAAAGCGTATAAAAATAAATAAAATAATCATTTACATGTCAATTTTACTAATCACCCCACACGTACAATCTGACATTATTTACAGTTCTCTTAATTGGATAAAAATGCTACTTTCACACTCTATTTCTGATACCTGTATAATATTTCCTGTGGGAGGCTCTGGGGAAATGTGAAGGAGAATTGTACAGTAATTCTTCTTGGATCTCCTAATCTGATGTGGTCAGAGGTTTTACAGCAGATAGGGAAGTGGACAGCCTAGGTGAACCATGTGGTTCTTATCTGCTTTCTACAGTATGTTCTAGGTTTTATATGAAAACTCCATTAAAAAGTACTGTAACTTTTCATCAGATCCCTCACTATTTTTTTCTTATTTAAAATCATCCTCTAGTCCAGTGCTGCTGTCCACAAAACCCCCATTCCTACTGAGCCACTTGTGCTGAAGCTGGGATATCCTTAAAACCTTACCTGTCGGGGGGTGATGAGGGATGCAGTCGAGCACCCCTGCTCTAGTCCTCTAATATTAACCCATTGTCACCCTTAACTTGCTCTTTGTAATCCATTCTTTCTCATTTATCGTCCATATAATCCTCTCATGGAAATCCTTGTTTTAATTTATATTTATTGCCATCATTTTCGTCATTCATCATTCTCTTTTTTGCTTGTCATTATTTTTCCCGATGATATCAAGAAATAATATTTGTGAAGATCAAACGATTAACATGGAACGTTACCATTTTTTCATAGTCCTATGTTATTGATTGCAGCTGTTTGTGGAACACCCGATCGTCTATTTACTGCCAATATTGTTTTAACAGGGACAAGTGATCCTTATGTCAAGTTTAAGATTGGAAGGAAGGAAGTTTTTCGAAGTAAGACAGTACACAAGAACCTTAATCCTGTTTGGGAAGAAAAAGTCTGCCTTCTTCTCGACAACCTTAAAGAACCTTTATATGTAAAGGTGAGTTATTCATTCTAATCATTGTAAGAAAACAGAGTCATGTTTTCTATGCGGGGTGTTGGTAAATCTTACAGGTCCGATAAACTGATATTGGCAATGTAATTGACTTGAAATCATATTTCAGTTTTGGTAATCACCTATTTCAACAGGATTAACTAGACCTGAGGAATCACCAGGAAATTGTATTTAGCTGTTATATCTGCCTAACTGCATTAGAAGCTAGAAAAAGTAGCAGGCTTCAAAAGTGATGAGGAAATATATGTCAAACTACAATTGCTTGCATTAGTTGCTAATTCTAGGCTCGCAAATTCCGAACCACAGATCACACAATCATGGCTATGTTACAGAAGTATGGTAACCATTATACTGTACCATGAAATGATATGGTTTTAAATCAACACAACAACTACCAAATTATCTAGGACTGGTGAATAGGGTTGTTCATTTTCACTTTATGCATAAAAACCACTGAAAATCTGCTTTAATGACATAATAGAATAATTGTAAAAAATGTACAACATAAAATATTTCCTAATGTATGGAGTGACCTTCAACTCAAAACAAAGAGAAAAAGAAAAAAACTAGAAAAGAAAAAAAATAGGTAGTACAGGTATAGTACTCTTTATTGGACCATACAGAAGTTGCTTGGATGGCGGTGCAGCTGCCTTGAAAAAATTTGTGGGACCAAAATTGCAATGTGCTGGGAACAAAATGTTTAATGGCACATAAAAAACAGCAACAGACAAACTCTGACGCGTTTCAGCCACCAAGGGCCTTTGTCAAAGAGTACAAGGCCCTTGGCGGCTGAAACGCGTCAGAGTTTGTCTGTTGCTGTTTTTTATGTGCCATTAAACGTTTTGTACCCAGCACATTGCAATTTTGGTCCCATGAATTTTTTCAAGGCAGCTGCACCGCCATCCAAGCAACTTCTGTATTGAACACCAACCCGGTAGGAACATGCCCCACAGCACCTGGATCTCAAGAGACTTGTGAGTTTCCTTTCTCCTGTTTGCACTGCACCCATTGCCTGTGACACCCATATAAAATATACCATTATATAGAGGTTAGTGGGAGTCCACAAAGAGTGGCATCAAGGGTTACAAGTGACAAGGATACAATTACATTGAGCTGTGTGATTTGGAATTTTTTCATTGTTTATATTGCATGGCTGTTTCCTGTGAGCATTGCATAGGAACTCTGGCTACTATTCCTTCTCTTTATTGGATCAGCAAGTAGTTTATAGTTTGCAGGTGTTTGCTTTACAAGTTACAGTATATGTTTACCAATGTGTTATGTCTCTAAATTTAGTTTATCCAAATAGAAAAATAGTATACAGGGGATATTTTGACGTTTCATTAAACATTTGCTACAATGCTAAAATGGCTTAATAATAAACAAGCTTGATGGTGTTCTAATGGAAAATTAACATGTTAAAATGTGATCTTTTGATCTGTTACAAAAACTACAAATATAATTCATTCTAGAGTTTATTTCACCATAATTCTGTCAAGTCGTAAATCAACCAGCAGTTTTGAAGCAATACTACCATCAATTGCGAGAGAGAGAGAGAGAGAGAGAGAGAGAGAGAGAGAGAGAGAGAGAGAGAGAGAGAGAGAGAGAGAGACAGAGACAGAGACAGAGACAGAGACAGAGACAGAGAGAATGAAAGAGAATGAAAGAGAATGAGAGAGAATGAGAATCGCAACTTTCCTACTTCTGGTACTCCAAGTAACTGCTGAAATTCTGGGATGGTCTGGTCACTCATATGTGGCCAGATATCTTGTAGGTGAAGCTCAAAGTCAATCGAATGAAACCATAGTGATGTTATTGTTTTTCAGGTAATGCCTAAATTACTTGTTTCTTCAAACATCCGTTCTTATTTGTTTGCACCTTAGGTCTTTGATTATGATTTTGGTCTGCAAGATGACTTTATGGGTTCAGCATTTCTTGATCTCACAACAGTAGAGTTGCAAAGGTAAAGTGGATATTTATTTTTTTCAGACACAGAAAACAAGCTGCCATCTAGTCAATTGTATTAAGTTGCAGTCCATACAAGTCCAATTTCTTTTTAGATCTTGCATAAGACTTAATAATTTCTACACCATTGGACCCTGTGGCTGAGAGATGCCAGTCTATGAGGTTGCCTCTGACTGGCTCGCAGGCTGAAAGTTATCAGGCCACCATCTTGGTAGAAGGCAGACTTCTTAAAATAATAAACTTTATCCGGCACAGTGAGTTGCTTGGCTTGATTCACACCCTTTTCTATAGAAAGAATCCCAATTGTGGAGACTTCTGCTGTAATAAACAACGCCAGCAAAAATGGAAGATGATTACAATTATACGTTTTGAAGACCAGTAGGAATGCTGCTCACTTCATGAAAGAATTACCATTTATTTCCATATCTAAGTATAAAAGAGGTGACTACTGGGTCAACCAATAGAAAGCTACAATTTTGTAGCTTTTTATTGCTTGCCAGAGCTGGAGTCAGTCAACTCCTCACAGAGCTTGGACTACCACAGTTCATCTCTGAGGACCCACCAGATCATTTGGTGTGAAGAAATTAAATACAATTAAAAAAGTAGAATAGATTGCTGCCTCCTATTCATAAGAAATTGAACCGTAATACTGTTTATGCTTTGTGAATCAATGTAACATTGAGCAGAAAACTATTTCAAGTGACAAAAATCAGTGTGGTTGTTCTAAATTTATTTTATTTATTTACAAAATGTTTTACCAGGAAGTAATACATTGAGCGTTACCTCTCGTTTTCAAGTATGTCCTGGGCATAGTTAATATGACAAATAACACATGGTTACAAATACAGTTACATAAATTAAATTAGGGAGAAGAAACATTCTGCTAACCTAGAGTAAAATCAAGGTTTTCAGCTCAATTAGAACTCATGTAAATGTTAAAAGTCAACTGTGTATTGCCTCCTGATGTTACCAAAATCACGAAACTATTGTACACTGAGGTTAAATATTACAGCTTGGTTGGTTTACCACAAATTCAACCCTTCTCCCAATTATAATATTTTTTATATGAGAAAATGCTGTACATTTCTTGCCTTTGGGGTATTTCAACATTGATCTTTAGTACAGAAAGTAATAAAAACTTGCTTATTTAGCAATACACTTTTATTAACTGTTTAGCATGATAAACAATAAATTGTCACAATACATATTAAAATGAACATTAGCTTCTTTTGTGAGGTTTTAACTTATTAAACAATAATCAAATCTGTCTAATAGGATATTCAAGTGGCTCACAGAAATTATTTTGCATAAGTATTAACTACATAATTTTTCTTTTTAAATGCGTAGAAAAAAATATCCTTATATTAATATGAAATGTATGCTCTGTTTAATCTCTTCTTTTAGTATTTCAAAAGCAAATAAGGTAATTCAGGTAGGAAGCTCTGATGAATTTATACATTGAAAATCTATGCGTTCTATATTTCCAGTTCCGGAGACGTTACATTGTACTTAAAGGATCCTCAGCACCCGGAACATGAGCTGGGAACTATACATTTGTCTGTTTTTCTCCTTACGAAAGACAATGTCTGTATGGATTCGGTGAGTCATGAATCTATGTCTACAATGTGATGTTCATTAACTACAAAACAAATCAAAGCATGGTGTCCCAACTAAATTAATGTAAAACAATGTTTGAGCCTCTGATATTAGATTATTGCCCCTGACTTGCCGGGCCCAGGACAGAAGTCCTAGCGGTTTCCACCCCCCCCCCCCCCCCCCCCCGTCGGTAGACTCCACAGTTTTTTTCCACCCCCCAAATGTTGCCACTCTAGGTGACGGCCTAGTTTGCCAAATGGTTAAACCAACCCACGTTCTATGAACAACACTGCCACTGAGGTGGAGTAATGTAATGCAAAGACAAACTGCTCAAAAGATTAGTAATGTATGTTTAAATGTATACTGTGTCCAATACTTTTTGTTGCTCGAGTGATGGAAAGGAACTAAGGGGGTAATTATATGTTGTGTGAAGCGTAACCCCCTAAATGTACAGTACTATAAATAAAATTGCAGGCTATGTTGTGCACTGTGTTTCTGAAAAGATATTTAGCCAACAATAATCCGAGCAAAGAAAGCTATTAATAATTTAGCAAAGATTGTAAAAAGATTAATTAATTAAAGTCAAGTGTATGGGCCTGGCAAAAAAATAAATATATTTATATATATTTATAAAATAAAATAAATATATTTATATATATATATATATATATATATATATATATATATATATATATATATATATATATATGTTATAATATATGATCTGGCAGTGAATTTGTTAATATTCTGATTATATAACTTGTTAAAAATTTTCACAGTCTTTATCCATACTGAAAACAACAGAACCGGTAAGGATCTTACTAAAGTCTTAGCAAACTATAACACTGTAAACCGTGCCATGCATGTGCCCTGCTTATATCACAAAAAAAAATAGCATGTTCATTTCTGTTACAAAGATGTCATTGCATGATATGCATTATCCATTACAAAAGCATGTTTCCATCTACAACAGTTATGCAATTATATGTAGTATTCTATTAAGTGGGTACAATTAATAGAATGTGATAGGGTGTACTAACTAAAATAAGATTTACTTTAGTGCTTCAGACACGTTGTATTCTTTATATATTTTGTTGCTTTGAGCTACTTTTTTTAACAGCTGTATCTAGATCTGTATAGTATGAACATAGGAGATAAGAAAATAGCAGTATTAGGGGTTCTGAATAATTTGACTGTATATACAAGTTTAACGTTTTGGGGGACAAATAGGCTCAGAGTCACTAAACTCTGTTAACTCTACTTAACTTGATGTAAAGCAACGTTAACACCCAGTAATCATAACGCAATGTTCACTAAGGCAAAACATGTAACATTACCAGGTTTTACTCCAATAAACTATATGCAAATTAGCTCATTACAGCTGATGATACAAATTATATTCATTCCAAATTCAGTAAGCTTTGTTAAGGTTAATGCTGAGAAGTAACACTATGTTATTTAAGTGTTACCTAATTCTGCCGTTATTCGCATCCAAACCCTAAAATAAGGATTTCTTTACGGCTGGAGACCAATTTAGGAGGTTCTCCATTGTATATATCCCTCCAAACCTACTATATACTCCATAAAGGGTGATACCTTCAAACACACCTGAGATACTGTACCTCTCTCTCTCCCTCTACCATCCTTCTCTCCACCTAGGGAGTGCTTATGCTTGTATTGTTTTCTTTTACATTCCCAAAGAGCTTATAACCTACAGATGTACAATAGCCACAGTTACTACTCCTGTTGGTGTGCTAGTGCAGGTGAAATCTCATGTTAGCCCGTTCCTCTCTCACACGCAGCTGATTCAACACTATGGGCACTTCTCCCACTGGCATGTTGTGTATATCATGGCAGCAGAAGTAATAATCTTGGCCAACTATGTAAATTGCCAAATTAACCCTACTTATTTTTGGGATGACGGCTAGTGGTTTAAACAGGTATTAGGAATGCTCAATAAACTTGGATTAATCTACATTTCCTAGAATAAGAGGGGAAGTTTTTTTTTTTTTTTCAGTTTTACATAATGGGAAATTAATGTATATTAGAAAATGGTAGATTTGTATTGGCAATACGTGATTATTTTTAATGAGAGCTGAGACTTGGGAGGGCTTTGATTTCCTGTGGCTTCTCCATTTGTCACTGTTTTACACAAGTGCTATGCCGCGCCGGAGCCCCTCCGCACCCCTGTGCCCCCTACACTTATTTTTATTGGCTTTTTGGTAAGGACAGGGCCAGGTAAGGGGAAAGAAGACACCTGATTTACAAACACTTCCCCTTCAGAGACTCCTAATACATTCCAAGACAAAACAAAATTATCTCAATTTAGTTCGATTTTTTTTAAAGGAAGCCAATTTTGGTAGAAGGAAGCCAGCGATGTGGGATTGCATATTTAACGGGTTAGGCAATCTAGTGCATTGCTCTTTTTATTTTTTTTTGGCTTTTTTCATAACAAGCATACAATGCATTTATTTTGTTATCTAGACCTGCAAGTAACTATGCATTATCAACGTTTACAGCTATTTTACACTGCTTTAAATTAATGAAATGGTTACAAAAATCAATTGCAGGAGTTACACTTGTGCACATAAGACTTCTAGGGCCATATTTCATCAAGTCTGATAACATTACTTAGTATTTTACAAAAGTTATCACTTTTGTTTCGCAGTCATAAATTTATATATTTTTAACTAATTCATTAATAATTATATATGCATTTGCGAAGTGCTATAAACTTCTCATTTGCATATGCCAGAGTGATCAATATTTCCACAGAGTGAAGTTATCTAAAAAAGTAAGTTAGAAATATCACTGGCCTTTGACTTTTGAGTACCATTTTCCCTAAGCACGGAGGTAGTAGGGAACAGGAGAGTTTTGCAAGAGTGCAACTTTATTGTGATTTATCAATTGTTCTTTTAAGTGACCGAACTTTTTGTGGTGGCTCCAGTTATCTGAACGAGTGGGGTTCCCCTGAGGAAAACGTTGGTAATGGGGGATTTTTTTCCAAATTTTTTCCTTTAATAACTCAAAAATAGTAAAACATGTTATACTGTAATGTTATAAATTATATATGCTTTATATATGTTATATCATCATCATCGTTAGCCATTGCCGATCCACTGCTGGATGAATACCTCCCCAATAATGTTCCGGGTACTGTGGTTGCAAGACTCTTTTCTCCATCTTGCACCAACAATTCTTGTAATTTTAACCTTGGATCTTAATTTAGGTCATAGTCTGTTGTTTGATATCGCTTGGAATCTAGTTGACTACCCTCTTTCGTCAACAATGGTCATTGTGTCTTGAGATATGTCCGGGCTACTACAATTTTAGTTTCTTCACCCTTGTGATGATGTCACAGGCTTTTGTTTTGCGTCCAAGCCCATTAATTTTTTTCTGTTTCTTTGGGTACTACCCAGCATACAGCCATCCATATTTTTTTCAGTCATCTTAATTATCTTTGCATTTAAGACCCAAGTTTCACATCCATATGTGAGCACAGGCCGAATTGGTCAAACGCTTTTCTCTTAAAGCACATTGAAAAATTGTCTTGTTTCTTCCAAATGTGCTCCATCCAATCATTTACTCCTACTGATTTCATTTGAAAGGTTTCCATTCATTAATACTTGCTGGCCAATGTAATGTACACATAGTTTTCAGCTGCTTTTAATTCTATTAGATATATTTAAAAGTTAATATATTTGTTGAACATCACTTTAGTTCTTGCTAGGATTTATATCGAGGTCCACTTCTTACTGGCATGTTTTCTGATTTGTTGTTGGAGATCCGATGGACTTGTAGCAGATAAACAACAACAATGTCATCTGCAAATCGGGACTCAAGTATTCACCGTTTATTTTTATTCTTTTTTCTTCCTAACGTAATGTCTAGAACAATTCTTCAACATTGTCTTCTTAATGTATTTAAACAACTTAGGCGTAGACAGAATCAAATGCTTTTTTCATAATCTATGAATTTTACACCGAGTGATAGATCGTATTCATTACTTTGGGAAATTACTTCTTGTACAACGTGGATGATTGTGTTATATCCATTGTGATATAATCCAATGTGAAGGAATTCTTCAAGTGTTGCTGCGACATGGTGTCTCCCTGTCTCACACCCGGGCTAATCATTATCTTTCTTGTTGAAGTGGAATTCTCGTAAATGTTTTTTATAATTTCAGTTGACGCTTGTTCAATATTTTGCCTTAGTGCAACTTCAAACAGCTGAAGTATAGGAAACATAAAATGTTCTTTAGTAATCCATGAATCCTAAATTAAGTGGTTGATCGTATTCATTACATCAGGAAATCACTTCTTGAACAAGTGGGGGGTTTTGTTTATATCCACTGCAAAAGCCCACTTGTTCTCTAAAATGGCAACATCCATGGTCAGTTGCAGCTGGTTCGTTAACATCTTAAGTGATTGGAAGGGGACAGATTAATCTTGAGGTCTTCTTTGTCTAACTATGGCTTTGCTCCATTGTCCATCAGATATTAAATGAATAATTGTTCTGCAGTTCTTAAAAGGAAGAAGGCCACTGATTATGGCAGCTTCATGGATCAATTTAACAGAATAAGGGAGGTGAAGAATATTTGAGATAAATATCTCAAAATGATAATCACTCTGCAGAGTTTATTGACTAGCAAGTGCACATTTAATTTGTTCAATAATTCTCATTTAGCTATAGATTTGCAAGTATGAGAACACTTTCTCAATTCCCTCTTCACAGCCACATCCCACAGTCTTCACTGCCTCTTTGGCATGATCATTTCAGTATTGAATACCGTGAACCTGTCTACATTCGGACACTCTTTGGACTTTATTTCATTTGGCCCTTTGTCCCTTTTATCTACAGCAAAAATGTTTGCCAAATATGAAGTGAGATACAGATGTCACTAACTGTATGAAACATAATTAATGAAAACATTTCTTACATGTAACCATTATCCGGTTGCAGGGATATACACTCAGGAAACCTTACTCTGAGCTGCTCTCACTCGTTTCTATTGATCTTCTCAGGGGCTTCCTTTAAACTTTGGTTTTGGCCAAAGACTGGGCAATCTGAAAGATGCAAGAAAAAGAGGCGCCAAAAAAATAAGCAGTCATTTATTAAACAATAATAAAAGCATGGCCCTATACGCTGATATCATACAGCGATGGCACAATCTTGAGAAAAATCAGTATTTGATGTTTAAGTGCAATGCACTTATCTGCCATTGATACGATAAGGGGCTACCTCTACGGAGCCCTGGAAATACCTGGTTCCTTATTGCCAGGAGCTTTCTGGATATTTCACTTCTTCTATATTCCTTTTAATAGGAGCTTCTAGGATATTATATTTTATCCCGAATCCTAGAAACAAGGATCTCTGTGGTCATCTATCTACTGTAAATAGGGTAGACATCATATAGTTCTGATACTTCTACAGCTATATTGCTTCTAATTTAAAAATAATAATAGTGCACCTAGAGACTAATGAAGAGCTCTCCTAACACTTGCGTAATAGCAACTGGAACTTTCTTGGAGGGATGGGTTAGAGCTTTCATACGACAGGGTTAACTCTTCCAGTGCTACAGTATGCGGGGAAAAAAATAGAAACAGAAATAGACAACATACTGTAATGTGAATAACAAAGAGTTTGGGGTTTTTATAAATAAAATAAAAAAAATTTGCACAAAAATTAATTAGAGAGACTTTAGAAATCTTTATATGCACCTTTATATATTGGTTCTCACTTATAAAGAAAATATGGATACTTAATAATACACCTTTTGGAAGGGCTGTAGTGAGAGCATAATGAAACTGCAGTCAAATAAGTGCTAGGAGATGCTAGGATGGAGCAGTGGGGGCCTATCTGGCACGTAGCAAGTTAAACTGGAAGAGAAAAACTGATACATAAACCTTGGCCCCCTGGAGACGCACTTACCAGAACTCCCTCCTTCTGTCTCTGTATGTTCTCCCTACCTACCAATTAGACTGTAAGCTCCTCGGGGCAGGGACTCCTCTTCCGAAATGTTACTTTTATGTCTAAAGCACTTATTCCCATGATCTGTTATTTATATTATCTGTTATTTATTTGATTACCACATGTATTACTACTGTGAAGCGCTATGTACACTAATGGCGCTATATAAATATAGACATACAATACAATACAATACAATTGGAAGGTAAATAAATACAGGTGTCGAAGTAGAAAAAACATACTTGACTACAATCAATTTAGTTTGGTAGAGAAGGATCTTTTAATCTTTCATCATCCTGCATTTGGTTAGGAAACTTTTATTGGGAAGAATGCCGCAGAATCCTGAGTTAGGCTGAAAGCTTTTTGAAAATGGCGTCTTCAATCCAGCCCTTTCTTTAAGATGTCAATCAGAGACACCTATTTGAGCTGCGCAAAATTGATTTCTTAGGAACATACCATAACACAGCGTAGTGGTTGGGGTTTTGGACCTCAGTACATTACTAGTATATTCTATTCCCACCTTAGCCACTTGCACTACTAGTAGTCTTGGTCAAATCAGTTTATTTCCCTGGTGTATGAAAATGACTATTTTGAAATAAAAATCACTCGTGTGTGTATATATATGTAACGGGTATTCCCCCACCCCCAATCGCAGATAGAGTGAATGTGAGGGGGAACCTATATGTTACCAGGTGTGGTGCAGTATACCTGTCAGGCTCACAGGAGGTCTGAGCCTCCGCTAGTGAAAGCCTGGGGTGAATCCTCTGGAACGATCTTCTTCGGTCAGCGCCTCCACCTGTGTAGGATTCTAGGAGTGTAGAATGTCCCCTACACAGGACCCACATATAGTAACCACATACACAGGAGTATAAGTATAACCGTTTACTATATGCAGAATCAAACATAACACAATACACATAGCAATAATAATAGTGACAGTGTCCGTCTATGACACTCACAGGCACAACTACCCACAGGCACACTATCTCACAGTGCCTTAACCCCACACCTTATACCTAGAGCCCCACGAGTCCACTTAACAGACTCAGAACCTATAGGCGGGATCAGCGCCTAATGTACCGGTATGTTGGTGCACTTAATATGATACCTGCCTCAGTGCTCCAGCACCTGAGGCTGCAGATTCTTCACAAAGGATCCGCCGCTCTGCGATCTCCTCTGTGACGTCCTGCAACTCTGCCTGACGGTGGGTGACTCCCGCATGGAGTGATCAACCTTTGGAAAGTCTCTTATCTCTGCAGCCGCAGAGAATGATTCCTAGCAACACTGACCCTTCTTGTCAGAGCACACAGCACTGCAGCTGTGTCACTGACTGAACTGACTAAACTGACTGCTAACAGAGCAAAGTCCCTACCTAAGGGGCCTTCCCTAAAGCAGTCACAAGCTGAAGGGGAGTGGGGTCTAGCTGGGGCCTAAGGGGAGACTTCTGGCCTAGTGCAGGAGGCTACTTTCCTCCCTGCACAAACACACCCTCCCCTCTCTGTGTCCCAGCTCCTAACTGACAATCACTGTCTGCACACAACATTGTATCTTCTTTGTAGCATGAGAATCTGTCAGCCTTAGTGGCTGTCTGACTGCATGTGTCATAGGGCAGTCCCCAGAGGCTGCTGGGAATCGTAGTCCACTCAGGACCTCTTCTCTATTAGCGCCGCGTGCGCGATCTCTACTGCGCATGTCTGAAGCTGTAATGGCCGCCGCTACTCTTAACTGAGCATGCGCAACTTCCAAAAGCTCCTGCACACATGTAATGGCCACCTCTATGCTTGCCAACCTCTGTGAATTGCACTGCACAGGCGCGAACTCCCGCGCCAACCTCAACATGGCCGCCGCGACTGCTCTGCTTACGCGCAAGCCTCCGCACATGCGCGAACACATTAAACATGGCGGCGTCCTGCCGCAGCTGCCACCGGGAGCCCCCGGGAATGCGCTCGCCCCCGCAGCAGCACACACGCAAGGGGGAAAGAACCCGGCAGACAGGGGGACCTGAGGGACCCTGGCTACATATATAAAACCACTCACAGACATATACTGCTTTGCCAGTACAACCAGCCTCACATTGATGAGACCCAAAAGAAACAGCTGTCTGTGAGTGGTATGACTGGCTTTGCATCTAATCCCAAGCTGTGCTTAAAAGCTGTGTGAACAGCGCACATTATCTTATAAGGGTTCCATGTAAAAATGGATTTTAGGTAAACTGTGACACTGTGCTTATTTGCGTGTCATTCCTTTCCGGTAAGCACTGTGGAAGCACTGTATGCTAGGTGATAATGGTGAAATGCAGGGTTGCAGATCTGTCTAAGACATGTGAATGTGCTCACAAGAGATATTTGTTATTGCTATATACAGAGTATATATATATATATATATATATATATATATATATATATATATATATTGTGACAAACAGCTTACTCCGGGGCTCCGTCGTTTGTCCGGGACTGTTAGTACACGGTCTTTTAGGGTAGGTTAAATGATGAGGCGTCACGTACTGTTCCTTTAAACAGGCTATGCCTGGTTTATTCAGTCCCAGGCACTGAGACTGCCACAGTGCATACAACAGAAACAGATCAAAAACAAAAGCTGCTCACCTGAGCGATAACTTAACTTAGATATCCCTGACTCAGGGTTGGAAGTGGCTTTTCCACTTCCAACAACAAAACAAGGTACTTTTGCAGACTTAGACAAATGAACAGAAAGATTGAACCTGTTTGGGGAAGAGGCTTCTCCCCTCTGTAGTTCAGCAGCCTTCCAGGCTCTTGGGGAGAGGCAAGAGCAAACAGGAAATCATTCTTACATACCTGATTTCTAATTAGCATGACAGGTGACAGAAATCAGGCAGCAGACAAACTCTGGTCTGGATCTCTCATCCCTCAGTTCCGGCGCTTGCCAAACTGTGGGATGGAGTGCATGTATTATAAGGCTGCACTCCCAGGCCAAACAGGATAGAAACTGTTCAGTATCCTGGGAGCCCTATATATGGAATTTATTACCATCCCCCGGTTTCTGTCACATATCCTCCCCCCCAGCTCAGACCTCGAGGGATGAGCGACCATGGATATTAGGGAGTGCTTCCTTGACAACCCGTCAGCATTGCCATGTTTGTGCCCTGACCTGTGTTCCACAGAAAATTTAAAGGGTTGTAGGCTTAGGAACCACCTGGTCACTCTAGCATTCTTTTCCCTGTTTTGACACATCCAGGTAAGGGGTGCATGATCTGTGACCAACCGGAATTTTCTCCCCAACAGGTAGTACTTGAGCGTCTCTACAGCCCACTTTATTGCGAGACACTCTTTCTCTACTATGGAGTAATTTTTCTCCTGGGGATTTAGTTTCCTACTTAAATAAAGGATGGGGTGCTCCTCACCTTGAGACTCCTGGGAGAGTACCGCCCCCAGCCCTACCTCAGATGCGTCGGTTTGGACTACGAACTCTTTGGAGAAGTCAGGTGTGACCAACACTGGTTGGGCACAGAGAGCTTCTTTCAGGCTTCTAAAGGCCTGTTCGGTTTCGGGGGACCACTTTACCATTAGGGGTCCTCTTGCTTTTGTGAGGTCGGTTAGTGGGGTTGCCTTAGTTGCCAAATTGGGAATAAACCTTCTATAGTACCCAATTAACCCCAAAAAGGTCCTTACTTGTTTTTTTGTAACTGGCCTTGGCCAATTTTGTATCGCCTCCACTTTGAGTGTTTGGGGTTTGAGTAAACCTCTGCCAATAGAATACCCCAGATACTTGGCCTCCTCCAGACCAATAGTGCATTTAGCGGGGTTAGCAGTTAGTCCAGCAGACCGAACTGCGTTGAGCACAGCTTGGACCTTTGGAAGGTGGGATTGCCAATCTTCACTATGGATTACCACATCATCCAGGTAGCCGGCAGCATACCGAGCATGTGGTTTTAAAATTTTATCCATCATTCTTTGGAATGTGGCGGGAGCTCCATGTAAGGGTGAACAAAAAATTGTGAACTAGCGCTAAAGTGTAAAACACAGTGTGATAGTATAATAATGACTTCTAATAAAGGTTGGCTGCCCGGTGATACTGCCAGTACTAACAGAATAACACAAAATAAAGAAAAACCTGGCGCCAAATTGTCAGTGGAATGTCCTAAACTCCTCAAGGGATCCGCACACTTGCTCGACAGACCATGCAAAGAGAAAAACACAAACAAACAAAAATCATAGCGCAACACTGTAGGGTGAGCAGTACTGCACTAATACACACAAACAATTAAGAGTCCTAGCGACAATTGAAAAAACTATTTGATATGATAGGCACCTATCATCGTCTCCGCTGAGGAAGTAGAGTGACATCTACGAAACACGTAGGGCTAGTGGCATTGCCACTGTTTGACTGGCTTTGGACGTTTATGGTCATTTGACATTGGAGCCCAGCTTTCCCTTCAGCCTGCCAGCTGTCCCTTTAAGGCCACGGGTACTATCGCGCGCGGGCGCGCAGAGATTTCCCGTTTGCTCCGGAGTAGGAAGTGAAGCGTGTGTCTACACGCGGTGCAGAGCTGTGGACCCCGCACACCAGCCTCCACGGCCGGAGCTGTTCCGGCTACCATCGCAGGGACGGTCTGGAGCTGAAGCCGCAACGGAGCAGAGACATCACCCGGCAGGGAGACCATCTGTATTTAGGACTTTTTCCTACCAATGCGAGTTTAAGCCTTGCTGTCTGTAAGTAGGGCTCCAATTTTTGTGTCTCAGATGACCTGCGGTTCTTTGTATTTGCCAATGCCAGACTTGGCATAGTTCCTTTTAATAAATAGTTTTTTAATTGTCGCTAGGACTCTTAATTGTTTGTGTGTATTAATGCAGTACTACTCACCCTACAGTGTTGCGCTATGATTTTTGTTTGTTTGTGTTTTTCTCTTTGCATGGTCTGTCGAGCAAGTGTGCGGATCCCTTGAGGAGTTCAGGACATTCCACTGACAATTTGGCGCCAGGTTTTTCTTTATTTTGGGAGCTCCATGTAAGACAAAAGGCAGCACCTTATACTGAAAGAGGCCGTCTGGGGTTGAGAAGGCTGTCTTTTCTTTTGCCCTTTCTGTGAGGGGAACCTGCCAGTACCCTTTTGTTAGGTCTAGGGTTGTGAGATATCGGGCTTTGCCCAGTCTCTCTACAAGTTCATCTACCCTGGGCATAGGATAAGTATCAAATTTTGACACAGCGTTTAGTTTCCGGTAGTCATTACAAAACCTTGTTGTACCATCTGGCTTTGGGACTAAGACTATAGACTATAGACTAAAGACCCACTTTGGGATTCCTCAATTACGCCTAGTTTTAGCATTTTTTTAACCTCTAAACTTATAGCCTTTCTTTTGGCCTCTGGGATTCGGTATGGTTTAAGGTTAACTCGGACCCCCGGTTCAGAGACTAGGTCATGTTCAATTACGCTAGTTCTACCTGGCTGTGTAGAGAAGATTTCTTTGTTTCTTCTCACTAAATTCTGAACCTCTCGTTTCTGATGAACGGACAGGGTTTCAGCTATGCTAACCTCTGAGTCAGTTTCTTGATTCTCTGACGGACCTGGGGGTACTAGGGTTAACAAGACTTTTCTATCTTTCCAGGGCTTGAGTAGGTTTATATGGTAAATTTGCTCAGGTTTCCTCCTACCTGGCTGTCTTACCTTATAATTTACTTCACCCACTCTTTCCAAGACCTCATATGGCCCATGCCATTTAGCAAGGAATTTACTCTCCACGGTGGGAACCAGAACTAGTACCCTATCACCTGGAAAAAAAATTCTGATCCTAGCACCCTTATTATACGTATTCCTCTGGGCCCCTTGACCTTTTTCCACGTGTTCCCTCACTATGGGTAGGACTGCAGCAATGCGGTCATGCATCTGGGCAACATGCTCTATTACACTTCTGTAAGGGGTAACCTTGTGTTCCCAAGTCTCTTTGGCTATATCCAGTAAGCCCCTTGGGTGTCGGCCATACAATAGTTCAAACGGGGAGAAACCTGTGGATGATTGGGGAACTTCCCTAATGGCAAATAACAGGTACGGTAACAAACAATCCCAGTTTTTCCCATCTTTATCGACCGCCCGCCGTAACATACTCTTTAAGGTTTTATTGAACCTTTCCACTAAACCATCTGTTTGTGGATGATAGACTGAGGTTCTGAGATGCTTGATTTTTAGGAGTTTACATAGCTCTTTTGTTACTTGGGACATAAATGGTGTTCCCTGGTCAGATAAAATCTCTTTAGGAATTCCGACCCGGGAAAACAGAACTACTAACTCTTTTGCTATGTTTTTAGCAGAGGTGCTACATAGGGGAACTGCCTCCGGATATCGGGTGGCATAATCTAATATTACCAATATATGCTGATGTCCCCTAGCAGACTTTATTAGGGGACCTACTAGATCCATAGCAATCCGGTCAAATGGTACCTCTATTATGGGAAGGGGTACCAATGGGCTGCGGTACGCTTTGAACGGGGCGGTGATCTGAAATTCTGGGCATGAGGAGCAATAATTTGTAATTTCTGCCAGAACCCCAGGCCAATAGAAGCTTCGAAGAACCTTTTCTTTTGTCTTTTCCACCCCTAGGTGTCCCCCCAATGGATGACTATGTGCGAGGTGTAATACTACGTTACGGAATGTCCGTGGTACCAACAATTGTTTAGTTGTAACTGATTTCCTTTTATCAACCCGATATACTAGGTCGTTCTCTACCTCGAAGTAGGGGTAAGCAAGTGACCTATCTGGTTGGCCAGGAGTACTATTCTGGTCCCGTATATTTCCCCTTGCTACCGCTAATGTGGGGTCCTCCCACTGGGCCTTCTTAAAACTCCCAGGACTGACCACTAGGTCAGCGAGGGTCTTATCCGGTTCTGGGGTGGTAAGTGTCTGATCAACATCTTGATTTGGGGTATTCCCTACCAAAGTAGTGATGGGGAAGGGAATTTTGCAGCACTCCTCCTTTTCCCCCTTCTTATTTGGGCCCTCGTCAACATCCATTTCTGAAAAAGGGAAAGGATTTGTTTCTTCTAATACTTCGTTATGGTCCGCTATTGAACTCTGGGCGCTATTCTGAGCGGGGGACCACATTTTTAGAAAATGGGGAAAGTCGGTCCCTATTAACACATCATGTGCCAGTTTGGGTACAATACCCACCTTGAAATCTAAAGAACCAAACTCTGTTTCAAAAAAAACATCAACAGTGGAATATTCATGATTATCCCCATGTATACAACAAATTGCCACTCTTTGTGAACTGTTTCCCTGTTTCTTCTTAATGGGCAACAGGTATTCGGACACTAGGGTGACCATGCTCCCAGAGTCAAGAAGTGCCCGAACCGTCTTACCATCTTTACAAATGCCCACAGATGGTTATTCAAGGGGTCCTCTGGGCTAGGGCCCATACATTGGGACCACAGCGAATAAGGTTCCACGCTGTTGCATTGCATGGGTTCATCATTTAGTAGGCAGATTTTTGCGGTGTGGCCCCTCTCATGACAATTTACACATTTAGGTACATAGTCTGTGTCCCACTTAGAGCCTTTTCCCGGCTCCCCATGTTGGCTATTGCCCTTAGTGTGCGAGCCACTGTTGCTGGTGCTGCGTGAAGGTGGTCACCGCTCTTCAGCGCCCCTTAACCCCGGTACCCTTTTACCGTCTCTGGAAGAGTCCTCGAACCTCGGGTAGTGGGGTTGCTCCACGACTGTGGGTTGCGGGTGCTCTTCTGCTGCATTGTACCTTTCTACGAGGGCCACAAGCTCATCCGCATTGTGGGGGTCACTCCGACTGACCCAACGGCGTAAGGCAGAGGGAAGTTTCCTCAAGAACTGGTCCATGACCAACCGTTCCACGATGTGGCTTGCTGAGTTGATCTCGGGTTGTAGCCACTTCCGGGCGAGGTGGATGAGGTCATACATCTGGCTTCGGGTGGCTTTATCCATCGTGAAGGACCATGCGTGAAACCTTTGGGCACGAACAGCCGTGGTTACGCCGAGGCGGGCGAGGATCTCGAACTTCAATTTTGCATAGACGTTAGCTTCGGCTGGCTCTAGATCAAAGTAAGCCTTCTGGGGTTCGCCGCTTAGGAAGGGTGCGATTAGACCAGCCCACTCAGCTTCTGGCCATCCCTCTCTCTGTGCCGTGCGTTCAAACGTGAGAAGATAGGCTTCCACATCATCCGAGGATCCCATCTTCTGAAGGTAGTGGCTAGCCCTGGTCATTTTCGGAACTGGGGCTGCCTCTGCCAGTGGAAGGTTACTGATAGTCCCCCTCAGGATCTCGAGTTCCTGCTGTAAGCCCTGAGGGAACCATTGTTGCTCCTCTCTCAGCAAGCGGTTTGTCTCTTGCAGGTTTGCATTCACCTGTTGCTGGTTTGCATTAGTCTCTTGCTGGGCTATTAACAGCTGTTGCTGGGTTTCATTCGCCTCTTTCTGGACAGCGACATTGCGTACCAGCAGGACAAAAAACTTTTTTTTTTTTTTCTTGTTAAAGTTCTTTAACCCGCAGACCTTTTAGTGTTCTGCCCGCATTCTCCACCATATGTGACAAACAGCTTACTCCGGGGCTCCGTCGTTTGTTCGGGACTGTTAGAACACGGTCTTTTAGGGTAGGTTAAATGATGAGGCGTCACGTACTGTTCCTTTAAACAGGCTATGCCTGGTTTATTCAGTCCCAGGCACTGAGACTGCCACAGTGCATACAACAGAAACAGATCAAAAACAAAAGCTGCTCACCTGAGCGATAACTTAACTTAGATATCCCTGAATCAGGGTTGGAAGTGGCTTTTCCACTTCCAACAACAAAACAAGGTACTTTTGCAGACTTAGACAAATGAACAGAAAGATTGAACCTGTTTGGGGAAGAGGCTTCTCCCCTCTGTAGTTCAGCAGCCTTCCAGGCTCTTGGGGAGAGGCAAGAGCAAACAGGAAATCAGTCTTACATACCTGATTTCTAATTAGCATGACAGGTGACAGAAATCAGGCAGCAGACAAACTCTGGTCTGGATCTCTCATCCCTCAGTTCCAGCGCTTGCCAAACTGTGGGATGGAGTGCATGTATTATAAGGCTGCACTCCCAGGCCAAACAGGATAGAAACTGTTCAGTATCCTGGGAGCCCTATATATGGAATTTATTACCATCCCCTGGTTTCTGTCACAATATATATATATATATATATATATATATATATATATATATATATATACAGTATATATATATATATATATATATATATATATATATATATATATATATATATATATACAGTATACATATATATATATATATTATATGTGAGAAATTATAGATCAGTCACAGTAGATTATTACATTTAAGAATTATTTGATAATCTAATAAATATACTTTGGAATTCGTGACGACATGATGACCTCATCAAGTGCACAGCTACAAAATGGTGTTTACCGAAGAAGATAAGCATGTTGTAATGTGCTTGAGACAAAGCAAGAATTATGGTTCAAACGCTTACATAAAATGTTTCCTGATAAAGGATGGTCGCTAGGAGGACTGAAAAAAAATGAATTAGTAAAACAACGTATAGTTCAGGAGTGGGAGCATCTGCATCAATGCGTTATCGATTATGCAATCAGACAGTAGCGTTCACATCTTCAGGCGTGCATTTCAGCAGGAGGACCTTTTGAACACACACATTGAATCATGCTTTGAATTCAAACTTTATAGTAATCTTAGTGTAGTGCTGTTTCCCTCACCCAATGGGAGATATGGCGACTACTGAGTGTGCGGTGCATTACCTGTGGCTCACAGGAGGCCTGAACCTCCGCTAGTGAAGTGATACAAGAGGAGTAATCAGTGCGCAGTGCAGTGAAGGGTGTGAAAGTGCACTAAAATAATATTAGTGATAACAAATATACAAAATTATACGCGAACTGTTGAAAGAGCGTCTGCAGCTGAATGAGGGGTGGCTCAACACCACCAGGAGCTAAAACAGAGAAACAAAAAGAAAACAGCGCACATTGCTCATAGTGAAGTAAATCAAGGATAAAAATGTATTAAATATCCAAGATTAGGTAATGTGCGTACATCAGGGAAATAGTAAAACAGCATTTCATGGGACAAGTTACCCATACACCACACAAACATGAAGATCTGGACAATCACGGATCATCAGTCATCAGGCTCCACAGGTAAACACAATCACAGGTCACCACAGTGATGAAGCTGGTCCACAGGTGGGGTGCGGTGAGGGCAGCAATCAAGTCCCAAATATCAAAGTCCCCCAAAGTCAAGTCTTAGTCCATCTCTACCATGGCAAACTACGGATCCGTCAATTTCGGTGCGACGCCCCTTAGTGACGTTACTTGAGCGCCGACGGAAACCCCAGAGATACACGTGGAGTCAGTTTGCCGTGGTAGAGATGGACTGAGACTTGACTTTGGGGGACTTTGATATTTGGGACTTGATTGCTGCCCTCACCACACCCCACCTATGGACCAGCTTCATCACTGTGGTGACCTGTGATTGTCCAGATCTTCATGTTGGTGTGGTGTATGGGTAACTTGTCCCATGAAATGCTGTTTTACTATTTCTCTGATGTACGCACATTACCTATCCTTGGATATTTAATACATTTTTATCCTTGATTTACTTCACTATGAGCGTTGTGCGCTGTTTTCTTTTTGTTTCTCTGAACCTCCGCTGCTGGGAGCCTGGGGTGTACCTTATCCGTCTGGTGACAGTGCCTCCACCTGTGAGGGATCCTAGCTATACTGGATAGCCCCGTCACAGGACAATATACCCAGTAACAAATACCAGAGTATAGTATAACGGTATATACTAGGCACAGACTTAGAACACACAGATAATATGCAACAACACCGTACGTATACGTATATTGGTATACCCACACAGTATTCCCACAGTACTTGGGTACAGGGGCACCAGTGTCCCAGTGTCCAGACCACAATAGGCACTCCCACCACAAGTGTGTGCGACAGCGCTGCCCACAATCAGTGTTAAAGTTGGTGCACTTGTAGATTGGGTATACCTGCTGGGTGCTCCAACACCCGGTAGCGCCAACGGAAGACAAGGGGCTGTCCGGTCCCACGCCGTCGCCATCAGCAATGAGTCTGTCTCCACGTGGGGTGATATCCAGCTGGAGGGTCCACCTTAACAGTCTCTTTATGCATTGGTGGTCTGGTCCCAGACCACAGGCCGCATCTGCTGTGCGGTGTCCTTTGCTGTGTCCCTGACCCTAATTAGATAATGGGGCAGTGTCCCCGTCTAAGGGCCTGTGCAGAAACAACCTACAGGGGAGTCTGAGTCTAGCTGGGGCCTAATAGGGGGTCTCTGGCCTAGTGCAGGGGCCACAGACACCCTGCACATACACCCTTACTCTTCAGTGTCCCAGCTCCGATGGGCGTGGTCTCCTCAGCACGCCAAATGTATCTACTGCAGAGCAGGAGATCCTCGGAGCCCTGTTGGCTATTGCGCGGTATGTGACTGAAGCCCCTGGTGCTGCTGGGGGTTGTAGTTCCCCTGAGGAGTACTTTATCTAATGGCCACCGCTCCATTAATGCTCCTGCGCATGTGCAAAGCCCATATAATGGCCGCCGCTCCTCCGGTCCAATCTGCTGGTTTCCAAGGGATATAAAAAACCAAGACGACAACTAAAAGATGAGAAAATTGTTAGAGCAATGTGGAAAAGAGAGGTTTGCAACCATAGTACCTAGAAGATCATTGGGGAGGCCCTCATCCAGTCAACTCTCCCATTACGAGCTGGAAATGTTGCTTACCCGGCTTGCTTCCCTTCCTAGTGCTGGATTTCTAAGAAAACAAATTCTTCACACTTCTGAGGCTTCTGGGAAAGTTTTACATGTCTCCAAGCAAAAAATGAGGCTTGTTTTTAACACTACAGAGAAGAAATGGGCCTCCATGGTAGCAAATGTGATGTATATAGGGCAAAAGGGACAGGGCTTATAGATCTCAGGGGGAAGACATTATCATTGTGGGGCATGGTTAATGTCCCAATTGCCTTACGGTAAATATTGGCATGTAAGCATGTGCTATTATATCTCACTCATCTAACACTTTTTGAAGCATTAATTATCTGTGTTAATTATAAACAGAAAATTTATTTGTGCAGTGTTTCCATAAAGACAGTTAGGTTCTATGTATCAACATGTAGCTGTATGATCCTCTGAATATTCATCATATTATTAACCAGTTCTGTAACATAAATTGACATTACTGTTTATAAAAATGTTATCTTACAGTCATGAACATTGTTACAACGTAAGCTTCTCTGAGTTGCATGCTCAGTTATACTGTAGATGCATGTACATGTGATGTGGCTTTGTAAATGTACACGCTTTCTTGGCACATTCGTCATTCACATCTGCTTCTCAGTTTTGACTAACGTTGCAATATTACATTGTATTTACAAAAATATCTAGATACAGTACAAATTATTTATTTATAGGTGGGTAATATATATTCGTCTCAGTGCTGCATTGTCTCATAATCATCTCTGGTTGATGCAACCAATAACAGCCACCAAACTTTAACTCATTTTTTGTTGTTGTTTTGTTGATCTCGCCTGAACATGATGGTCTCTTGACATTTTTTTTAACAGTGCAATATTTCTTATATCGGAGACATTCACTGGGGAAGTCCCAGTGCAATAAGTGGGCAGGAACCCAGTGAGGAGAATGCTGCATGTCTCAGCAACATTTCCCTTGCTTGCCCTGATGCAAGCAGTGGCTGAGTACTCACTGAGTTATTAAATCACACTTTTTTTTTGCAGTTTGGAGTGGTCTGTCCCTGGTTGATACTATACTTACTCTTTGACGGCATGCACCCTGTATAACATTTATTGTCCTTATACATCAGTGTGTTGCTGTTTTACTTTAGATTTCTCCCAAGCTTTAATTGCAAACTCACTTTTTAATGCAGCAGCAGTAGCAGCAGCACCAGAAAAACTGGACAAAATACAGGTGTACTGTAGTGCGTCATGACATGCAGTAACGCAGTAAATAAAAATGTGTCTTTTTTTTAAACTATTTTTTATTTAGTCTAAATCTTAATTTATTTACAAAAGACGCATTTGCTTTCTGTAGTTTTGCACAAGTGTTGCATAAAACTAATTTCAAGTTTTTTTTAAGAGCTTTGCTTTATTTTTTAACCGCTTATTGAGCTCTTGAAGAAACTCACAGCACCACTATGTTTTAATTGCACTTCAACCACTGTGCATTTAATTTTTGATTATACAAACTTTATCAGGTGTTACAAGTAAGAAATGAATAGTACTGTATATGTCCCTGTATGGTATAGAAATAAATGTTGGTTTCTCAGGGAGGAAATACAGTACACACTCTACACACATATTCACAGACCTTTTAACATTGCATACCATAAACATGCTGTGCTTTCATTATCTTTAGATTGCATGCGTTTCATCTCCATCTTTCACAGCCATAGGGACTTGCAAAGTAATGACGTATAATGTGCTCCAGGTCCCTCTGACAGAGTGGGACTGACTTGTACAAGTATAAGTCTGTTGAGGAGAAAGGTAATCAGACTTTATTTTGTTTGCAGACAATGCTTATAAGGAAGAATTGGAAAAGATCAAGTAAGGTAATTTCTGGCGTGTGAAATTGAAATTAAAAAAACAAACAATATTTTTGCATTGAGGTTAAAACAATTGTGTTGGAAAGTCTTTCATAGCTAGATTATTGACTAGGTGTAATGAACCAAGCTCAAACTGACAAGTCTAAAAGGATGACACAGCCTATTCTGGGGTTGACGCCCTTTGACTTGAATGGGTATTAACGTCAGAACAAGTGCACTAACCCATACTGGCACTTGATGCATGTGCCTCTTGGAGTGTTATTTTCTGGATTCTGCACTTAATTACCAAATGCTATATCATCTGTGTAATAAAGCAGGCAAAATAACTCTACGAAAGCATGCATGTTTCAAATAGACTGAGTGCACATTAAACACTACATGATATGGGACAATGGGATGAGCCAGGTTAACATGTGACAATGAGTTGGGTCACATTTTGGGGACCTGTAGAAGAAATAGGCACATTAATAACTATTGTTTAAAAA
Source organism: Ascaphus truei (assembly GCF_040206685.1). Taxonomy (NCBI): domain Eukaryota; kingdom Metazoa; phylum Chordata; class Amphibia; order Anura; family Ascaphidae; genus Ascaphus; species Ascaphus truei. Next base: position 110,108,417 of record NC_134483.1, on the reverse strand, counting down.
TATGCCAAATTGTTACACAGTGCCCTCTATGGTAAGCAACAATATACACAATAAATTACATTTTACCATTTAAAGGTGCAATCTACCCTACATCATTTAGTGAACAACTTAACAATATTGATGATTTCCATGTAAACATATCATGTCTTAAGCAAACAATTATCTGTTTTAGTTTTAAGTGGAAATTAAGAATAGTTTTCTTTTCAACAGGGAGTTGAAAAGTGTAAGGCTGGTCAGTCAAGTATTTCTTCTACCTTTAACAGCAAATACAAATATCACTTGTGAGCACATTCACATGTCTTAGACATATCTGCATACCCTGCCTTTCCCCTTTATCTCCTAGCATACAGTACTCCACTGCGGCCATGGATTCTGGGTAATGACATGCAAATGAGCACAGTATCACTTTTTGGTACTTGTCCATACCTGTAACGCCTGTACAACAGTCCTACCTTGTGGATTCAATGTTCTGCAGTGTCTGAAAACGCAGACTTTGACTAATTACTCTCTTGCTTTATTTCATATAATTTACCTCCATGCACCAAAATGTGAGAGATTGGTGCTTAACCCATACACTGTCAGTGGGACAGCAAAGCATGTTTTTGCAATGGGCTGCTGGCCCTATTGGCAGCAAAAGGATTAATGAAATCCAAGATCCCTTTAAAAAGGGTAAAACACATGTAACTCTCCCTGCCCGGCTCCTAGGGAGTTTACATCTGGCATTACCTTATTCAGGGTGCTGGATTGGTGTGGCTGGGCGTTGAGTTAGCAAAGATGGAAATCATGAAGGCCCGGAACTTTTGTATGACAACACAACACTCTTTATTTATGCCCACTATTACTAGGGCTCTTCTCATTCATACACAATACACAATAGCAAAGATGTTGTTCGTTTAATTTCACTTGCCTGTATTCTTAGCAGGTACATCCCCAGGCACAATCACTCAACACACTGGGGAGGTGTGGACACTTGACTGGATTCTCCTTAATTAACCTATCCCCATTCTGCATAACATCTGTTACGCTCTGTCACTATGGGCCCCTTTTTCGGCCTTGGCCTTCTCACTATAGAGAGGAGATATAAACCCATTCCTGTCTCTGAACTGACACTTCTAGACATACTAGGATTGAGGCAGATGGGGATCTTCCTATAGAGCTGATCCTATGGCACCCGGTGGCTCTTCTCATGGGGACCTGTGGCATGCCTGCCTCCACTTCTGTGAACCAATGGATTCACCTTGGCCACATCTGTGGACCCTGCCTGAAGGGCTACTGTCCCTATCTAGAACATAATAAATGGGGACAGGTGTCTGTTCTATACACTCAGGAACATATTTCTTAACTATATTGTCATGGGAGACCAGGCCATTTACACCTTTTTACCAGGATCATGCACTGAGAAAAACGAGTTAATGAAGTAAATTGTAAATTTATTCACAGGAAAAGGCAAACACACTATGTTACACAAACTACAACAAAAAGACACACTTACTTGGGAATTGGGGTTGAAAAACTATACTTTCCTAGGTGAAGGGGCTTATCAATCCAAAGCTTACCCTAAAAAGTCTTGGAACTGAAATCAACCTGCAGTTCCAAACGTCACAGCTCCCCTCTCTCTCCAAAGGGATGGAATTCACTTGGTGCTTAGAATCTTAGAAAAAAGAATTTTGAGAGTCATTGGAGAACCTTGGAGAACACTGGAAAACACTCAATCTAATGGGCGCAAGGGGTCATAATACCTCTGACTTTCATTTAAAAAATACTATAGCCCAAGCCAAAGCGTGAGAAATGTCTCCACCGCCAATCAGAGACAAGCTGGTAGAAATTTTGTTTTAGTGTTGATTGCAATATTGATAGGTGGCGCTAGTGTTTTAGTGCATCTTGACATATAAATGCAATGTAAGGTCTCGGCCAAGCTCCCCGCTGGCGTGCTGAGGCGCGCTGAGGCTCAGGGAAAGAGGATGCTTTCCCTGGCCTTAGACAGCGCACCGTCAGGGGGCGTGCTGGGGGCGGGCCAGTGACGTCACATAGCTGGTTCGCCCTCATTGGGCGAACCGCTCACGTGACCGGCCCTGCGCTCCGGCGAGCGCTGAAATGTAAAAATTTGCTAAGACCTACGCTTCCGCGCGCTTGCGGAAGCGTAGGCGAGCCCCTACTAAAGCCGCTCTAATTGCGGCTGTAGGGGCTCAGTGCTGAGCGGAAGCGTGCCTCAGCGCGCTTCCGCCAGCAAGCAGCAACCCGGGACGAGGCATAAGTCGTCCATTTTTCCATTTTCTAAGATACGATAACCCATATATTTAACTGTAACCCACCACTTATTCCCCTAAAAACTTCAGAGGACTACAAATTATTTTAAAATATGGAAAAAAAAATGTTATTAGATTTCAGTAAATGACAGTTTAGAGATAATGTACAAAGACTTTGTTAAAATACATTAATACAATTTTCTTTCAAATGTACAATCTTCTTCGAAGGGCATCTTCTTCTGGCAGGCTCTTGAACACTTTTCCTATAAAAGGAGAATGTTATATTATATTAATAATTGAGAATAAATAGATGTATGAATTACATTCTGTGATACTGCACCGACACACTTTATTCGAGCAAATACCCAGTATGTACCTGGCAGATACCTGGAATGCGCCGCTCCTCACCTCTGACAAGCCCCGTAGCGTTTACCTTCCCAGCCTGGGTTCATGCCTGGCTGATGGGCGGCTGATCTGTTAAATGATAATGATTAGGATTTAATAGGCTGCAATGCTTCGCGTGGCTACCAGATGGCATAAATTCATGAATTGTAATGCAGTATATATATATATATACTGTGCAGTATTGCAGCCAGCGGGAATAAAATGCTTCAATCCCTGCCTGGAAATACCTCAATGCACTCGGGCAGAAAACAGTCACAAACCTCAATACACCCGGGTATACCCGAATTCGTGGGACTAGCCGAGCTCGAATAAAGTGTGTCGCCAGTGTACGCGTGGGTTCCTATGGAATCTGGTTGAAACGCATATGTGTTTCATTGAATTCCTGCGCATGCGAGGTGTACAGTACAGTATGTAAAAACTGTATTGAGCGCATGCGCAGTACGCATATTGACAAAAAAATATAGATGCATTAATTACATAACATTACCTGACAGTATCGCTGGATGTGTTTCCTGCACGAACACGGTGTTGATGCTCATCAGCCTGCCAAACCTGCAAAACAGGAATGAAAATATGGCTTTGTATGATTTTAAAATCTTCTTCAACCGACATCTTCTTTTTGCTGTCTCTTTTACATGTTCATATTTAAATAATAATGTGAATGTTATTTAGAGAATAAAATACTGTAGATGCATGAATTATGGTACATTACCTGACTGTATCGCTGGATGTGTTAACCGCACGAACATGGCGTTGATGCTCATCAGTCCGCCATACCTGTAAAACAAGAATTAAAAAATGAATACAATAAAGTACTTACAGTAATTAATTATTTTTTCTGTAAAACTGTATTTGTTACATTAAAAACTTTTTAAAAAAACTGTATTTATTCAGTTCATAAATTCGTCTTCTTCACTCGGAAGATTTAAGCCAGGATCTTCTAATGCTGTAAAAGTGCGTTTAACAACAAACAGTGATTTTAAACTACTTCTTCAGTTCGTTTATAATGGCTCTCTTCAAATTAATCGGAATCACTTTCTTCCCCTTGAGCCGTCATAGTTTGCTTGTCTAGACCACTGGGAATACTGCGCAAAACTCACATGGTGTTTGAAAATTAGCAGGACAAATCAATGCCGCTGTCCTCTGCAGTTTGTTGCATATCTTGACTGAGGTTTCGCTCGTATAACGTAAAGCGGGATGTCACCTACTGCATTCCCATGGATCATCTGTGGTCTTTGCCTCTGTGGTGTCGCTGGTGTGCATTGGAAAGCAGGCACATCTAACTGCTCTGGGATGACAGTTTCCTGCAGGTCTCTCCCTCCACCAGTGGGGCTCGTAGCCAAAATGTCCTCGTCTGTGATGTTCTGTAACATCAGGGTATAGCACAGACACATTGGCGGGTGGGCGGGGGGGCCCTTTGCCTCCAGTTGTTTTGCCCTCTCCTTCTGTTGTGGACCTCGAATAGAATAGAAACCTGCAATGTCCCTCTCCTTCCTCTCCATTCTCTCCAAAATCAGGTCCGACTTTGCTTCCATTCTGTCCCTGTATGTCTGCATTGGGACAGGTGTACCAAATCCACCCGACATTGCCAACATACTTCTGCCTGAGCTGGGTCCGGGGTGAGGTGAGCTAAGACCAAGTTGTGCTACATTTGTTTATTGTTGCAAGTTACACAGTGTTCTAATAAAGCAATCATTAATGCTTAAGTTGTGTAAAATAAAATTCTTCCAGCCGTTTTGGTTTGGTGTTTTTGCATAGAATGGGTACGTCATGCCAATATACTAATAGATCAGAAATAGACACACTCTTATCTGCCCGACTTGAGTTGCACAATATATCATATAGGCATAACTGCAAGTCGGTCTTGTGTGGCATCGAGAAAGCTCCATGTCCCATGCCACTTACAGTACAGTAGAAACGTTATGAGACAGATTAGGTTAATGCATAGTGAGTTTTAATAAAGTGGGAAATTGCAACAGTAGAGATGTACAAGGTAATTTGGCAAAGAGATATTTACATTTTATTTTGTATTCAGGCACCTGCTAGGTCAGGGGTGAGTAAACTTTTTATGCCGAGCCAACCTTTTCATCCATGAAATTTCTGGGGCCCCCCCTGCCTGATGTAATCAAAATCACATGACATCAGCGCACGTGAGCTGGTTCAGCCAATGATGGCGAACCAGCTTTGTGACGCCCCCGCCACGCGTCTACAAAAAAGTATTTATAACACAAATTACATCACTTAAAAATAAATATTATGATATTTGTCTAATAGCGTCCCCATTTATGCTGTATTATTAATCTCTCTCTTCCCGCCACATTAGGAACTCTCAGGACCTCTCTCCCCTCTTCCAGTCTCACACTCCTCTCCCAGTCCCTCCCTCTCCCAGTATTTCTCACTCCCCCTCCAGTGTCTCTCTATCCCTCCCCTCAGAGTCTCCCCCTCCCCCCACTCTCTCTTTCCCTCCCCCCAGTGTGTGCTCTCTCTTTCTCCCTCCCCCCATTGTCTCTCACACTCTCCCTCCAGCCATTGTGTGTCTCTTCCTCCCACCAGTGTCCCTCCCTCCTCCCAGTGTCTCTCACTCCCCCTTGAGCCATTGTCTCTCCCTCCAGCCATTGTCTCTCCCTTCCCCCGATGTCTCTCTCACACTCTCCCTCCAGCCGCCATTGTGTCTCTCTCCCTCCAGCCATTGTGTCTCTCTCCCTCCCTCCAGTGTCTCTCTCTCCCTCCTGCCAGTGTCTCTCTCTTCCTCCCACCAGATTAGGGGTGTGCATGTTAGGGGGGTTAGATAGCATGGAGTTTGGTCCAGCTGCACGGCTGGTACCAATAGGGTTGGGGTGGATGTTTGTTGAGTTTTAGAGAGTTTTTGAATGTGTGAAAGCTGGGGTAGAGTCTGATGGTGTATGGTAGAGAATTCCAGAGAGAGGTGGCAGCATGGGAGAAGTCTTGCAGGCGGGAGTGAGAGGAGGTAATAAAGCAGCAGGAGAGGTCGATGTCGTTGGCAGAACAGAGGGGAGAGTTAGGGACATATTTAGGGATGAGGGATAAGATGGGTAGCAGCTTCATTGAAAGCTTTGTATGTCAGAACTAGGGTTTAAAAAAATCTAGTGGTATGGGATGGAATTTGCATAGTGGCATAGCAGAAGTGGAGAGGTGAGTGAGAAAGTTGAGTCTGGCAGCAGCAATTTAGATGGATTGAAGTTGGGACAGGTGGACAATCGAAATGTCAACCAGGAGATTCCAGTAGTCAAGGTGGGACAGGAGATGTGAGTGAGTTAGGAATTTAGTTACGTCATGAGTGAGAAAAGGGCATATCTGTCAGTCTTCCTAGACAAATGTCACAGGTAGATTGTTGCGCTCGCGCTGTCCTCTAGAAATAAATCCATTTGCAGCAATGATGTGAAGGAGCCACTCCTCAAATGCTCCTAAAATGGAGAACTCCCAAGAGAGTTCTCCAAACGACAGAGAAAAACAAAAAACACACCAGCGCACCACAGATTAGTAAAATGTACCAATATTTAATATAGGGTCACACAGGACCACAAAATGACAAATACAATTCAATAATAACACAAACACCAAACAAAAACACATAAAAAAACACAAATGGGTACTCCTACAATGAGGATGCTAAACCAGTAAGCTTCCAGTGAAGCACCGGAATTACACAAGGTAAAATCAAAATCACACCCACATCAGGGGTTCTAAGATGCCCTGTAAAAATGCCCAAATGAGGGGAACGAATACTGACCGCAAAGTGGCAGCAGGGGCTCAGCGTGAACGGACTGTGCGAACACACGGCAAACATGGGGGCTGAGGCAAACAGATCATCAATCTGACAACCTACAACTACCGGACTCCCTCTGCTCAATCAGCACTGCAAGAACTGGAAGACGAGCTTGAAAAGAAATTAGATGCAGGAAAGATAAAATGAAACACAATAACCAGTTCAGTAGCTCAATATTTTAATAAAGTTCATAATGTTGATGTCTCCGGACAAAGTTTGCGGAATAAACAGGGTTAGTCTTGGTATAAAAAACAAAAACAAAATCGGTATTTAAATTTTTTTTATGGATTTATAATTTGGGGACCTTAGCTCTGAGTGTGCTCAATGAGAAAATGCCTTTTTTCAATGTTTTTGTAATTGTTTTTGTAAATTTGTTTGTAAACAATATGTATATCATTATTTTGTGGTTAGTGTATTTTTGTTCCGCCAAAGCACTTAGTTAGTGCTTTCTATTTAAAACACGGAGATACCAGCATGGTCAATATGATTGACCTAGAAGAAGCCTTTATGCAGAGAAGGTGAAACGCATGTCGGTAATACATGATGGTGAAAGAAAAGTGTTGCGGTCTATGCTGAAACACAGCCTTTGAGGAACCAGCAGAGGTGAAACAAAAAGTCTGTGAACAACAATTTGATAAGCTGATAACCATAAGAGAAAACACAAAAGTCCTACAAAACTGCGAGAGGCGTAGCTACATGACGCATATAGTGGATTCCCATTCCTGAGTCAATTCCCAGCTGTAACGTGGAGCCAAAACGAAGCGGCGAGTATAAAGTATTACATAAGATAGTATTATGTATAAAAACACCTATAATACCTATTAATGGGAATCCAGTCGTGAGAACGTGGAGGCATCACATGGTATATACACCAATCTGATTGCTTGGTGACCATGTGATGGCAGCCATTTTGTTTTGTTTTTGCGGAAGTGACGTCATCTTAAAGGGAGGGAAGCATATACTACCTGATTGGCTGGCTTCCCTGTCTTTTTGATGACATTACATCCTTAAAAAAAGGGAACCTGTCACATGGTACACCAGCCAATCGGACCATTTGACACTCAAATGTGACATCAAAGGCCTTCTATAAGGTCTGCCCCGTCTCATTTGAAGCCAAGAAGACGACGGGGCAACATCTCCATGCGTTTTGGATTATACAGCAGAGAAGACAGAAGAAAAGAAAGAAGAAAGAAGAAAATAAGTTACCGGAGATGTCTCTTCAGTCAACATATGATCATGGAGTTCTTTGTGTCGCATGCCCCAATCTGGGTATACAGTAAGTAATCACATTTTTGGGCAAATGCTTGTTTTTATTTCACTGTAATGTATTGTGTTTTGTGGGTTTTTTTTTGCTTGCCCCTTCATTGTCATTGTGTCAATCCATGCCCATATTGTGGGCATGGTGTACCACAGTCACAATCAATGGCTTTATTGTGAAATGTTTGTTTTTATATAAATGTCATGTGTTTTATTTTGTGGTTGATTTTTTATTTTATTTTGCCCATTCATTGCCATTGTGGCAATCTATGTCCATATTGGGGGCATGGTTTACCACTGCGACAAATCAATGAGTAGAGGGGGTGGGGGTAGTTGCCCTGGGGAGGGTGGTTAGGTGTCCTGGGTGGGTAGCAGGGAAATGGGTGTTTCTGCCTACCAGGTGTGTAGCGGGAGGGGTTAACCCCTTCAATACCTTAGTGGTAGTAACCGTTAAGGTAATGTAGGGGTTAACGCCTCTCGCAACCCTCCCGGTATGCCTAAACACCCACCACGGGCCAAATACCACCATCAAACATCCCCTCCACCCCCAATAAACCAGGCACTGGTATTTAACCCCTTCATTACCTTAGCGGTTAGCCGCTAAGGTTTTGAAACGGCCTGTAAATCTATTTGTATAACATAGGATTGAATCAGGGGTTTTCCAGAGCTGCGTGTCAGCTCCGGAGACTCTCGGCATTAATCTGACACAGTAAAAAAAAATTTTTTCTTCTAAGTCACACTGCCGATCCCATCTCGCCACCCTTGAGGTGGCGAGATGAGAGCTGCAAGTTGCTTGCTTGTTGCACCCACGGTGTGATAATCAAAGCTACCTGAATAACTAGATTTCTCATAAATGCGTGCGTGAGCATTTTTTTTAGCTCCTGCTCGGTGTGTCTGAGCGGGAGAGCTACCAGTCGGGAAGAATCACTTCACGGGCCAGTTTGGGATGCTATTGAAGCATTCTCAATAGGTACCTATGCCAACTCGTAAGCCTTTTATGTCCATTCATGCTACTAAGCAAGAAACTAATTGTATAATCAAAAATCATAAAAGATACAACTGCATTTTACATGGGTATCCTATCCCAGCTCTATCATTCAATATGTTTTCCCTGTTAAGGAGCAGGATAAAAAGTAAAATTAGTCACTTCCATGATATTTATCCTTTTTTATCTATCCCTCCAATTCTCACCAAAGAGGAAAGTCTTAATGTCCCCAGATGAAACTTACAGGTGATTCAACAGAATGTCTGAAAATGGTTTTGGTAAAATGCTACTGTAGACCAACCCAATCTGTCAAGATATGATATGATTGTTGTTTGGTGTGTTTTCTACCATTGCATTTTGTTTCATGTTGCAAATTGGTAACAAGTCCTGGAATAGACAGGAGAGTGGATAGTTGCACTCTGGGTATTACGCTTTGATATATTCACTATAATTACTTTATGTGAGTAAAGTACTTGTAGTAGTAATTACCAAGATTTGATTAACCTTAATTTATTGTCACAGTGGTCACAACTAAAGCTCAGTTGATGTACAGATTGTTATAAAGTATGTAAAGTACATTAAGAGGAGACATGACTCCTGCTAAGTACCTTATACATGAATCATTGAGACACACGAGATAATTTCATACCTGTTTGGGAGTCACTTCCATTATTAACACACTCACCATCTTATAGAATTTGCACTTCAAAATGACATACATCAGGTATTGTCATAGACAATGGAATATATTCATCTTAAAATCAAACATCTCATTTGCGAGTCACATAGTTGAGAGATATGCATTGATTTTAATGCATTATAAAGAGTGTTATTTTGTGCTTGTGAGCAGAGGAGCATAAACCTTTCAAACAATGAGAGAGAAAGCGTTAATTCCAATAACATCCGAAAAGTACTGACACTCAGTGCTGAGTCTCCTTTTCATTTTGTCCAGGCAATGGTGCCACTAATGGCTTGTGTCTATTGAAACCTTATTCCACATGACATGTGGATAATGTGAGATGGTATTTACTGCTGAAATGAGAAGGATAAATAGCAGGCTTTTGGACAGTGAAAACGTAATTGCTGTTCAGCTCTGGTTTAGTCTGTAGCAAATGTGTTATAAATCTGAAACCATATATCTTCCTGCCATAGCAGGCAGAAAGGATAAAACTGATCATTTCTGAAAGTCTGTGTGTTTGCCTAAGAAGTTATTTATACACTTAATAAGCCTGGTCCCACTGGAAGCAGTCACATCCTTTAAATACTGTAGTGCCGCCGAGTATTCTAAAACCAATCTGGGGCAATCACCAACAAGACCCAGGTGCATACTGGGTACATGCTGAAAACATGCTGGGTACATGCTGCAACATTTCTGCAGACAGACTAATGGCCCGTCGGATTAACAGCAGACTGCCAGGGACCCCTGCTGTGTTAATCCGATGGGCCATTAGTCTCTGCAGAAATGTCACTGAAATGTTTGCAGCATGTACCCAGCATGTACCTGGATCTTGTTGGTGATAGCCCCAGATTTTCCAAGGCAAGTTTACAACCTGTATACAAAATAATGTTATAAATATATTTGTACAATACAATTGACAGTGGAAATAAAAAATAATTGGAAGCAAAGTTACTGGACACAAAGATTTGGGGGTATTCAGCTCAGTCTGGCAGCTTGAGAAGGAACCCAACACGCACCAGCAAAACCCCGACACAAAGCAAAGATAGAAGTTACGTGTTTGCTGAACTTTCTCTTCTCTTGTCATGTGTCACTCACTCTGGTCTTTCTATATCTCTTCTCTGTGAGGTCCATAGAAGAATAAGGGATTTTCAAAAGTAAAACAAAATGACTGATCCTCATAATGCTTAAGTTTGACACTAATGCCAGGACCGTCAGAGCGCAAATAGTTCCTGAGGAACTATAGAAATAAGATATATATATATATATATATATATATATATATATATATATATATATATATATTATTATACAGTATATATATATATATATATGTATATATATATATTATACAGTATGTATATATACAGACATATGTATGTAACCCTTATTCCCCCCCCATGACTCATCTGACATATCTAGGGTGTGTGAGGGCGGATTACATGTACTGGGTGGTGCGTACCTGCGTGGAACAGGAGGGCCTGAGTCTCCCGCGGTGGTGTGGCCTCCATGCTTTCAGTGGAGGTGCAGCGCCTCCATCCTCTATACCTTCCCAGGGTATGGGGTAGGACCTGTATAGAAGAGTGACCCCTGGTCCCAGGGTGGATGCTCCAGAATCACACAGCAGTCGTTGGTAAAAAGGTAATGTCTCTCTTTATTGGTCCGAGCTGCGCCCGGCAGTAGTAGCGACAAGCAGCCACAACAACAACAGCAATGTCCCCAATTCACATGGCCCTCCACTCTGTACAGGCCTTTCCTCCTCTCCTTCCCTCCAAGCGTACACTCCGACAGGATGGACTGGGCTGGGGCCTCAATACCCCGTTACCCACCTCAGAGGGTATCCTCTGGGTGGGGGATGGATTGGCAGGAAACGCCATTTTAGATCGGCTGCTATCTGCTGGGCCGCTGATGGCGCCTTGGTCGCCATTTTGGAGGGTTCTGTGCTCCGCGGAGCACATGTAGTGACGGCCGCCATCTTTGATGCGCTCACCACATGTAATTGTGTACTCTCCTCAGTGTCTATGGTGTAATTTGCTCCTAGACACGGACTAATCTCCTCGACACCTTCTACTTCTCTCTGCATGCTTATTCTGGTACCCACTAATATGAGGTGGCGTACCCCAGGCTAGGCAGAACTCCTTCTGTGTGTATACTGTGCTCGATGTTCATTCCAGCCAGTGCTCTGTGGTGTGTTCTGTGGGTACTAGCTAGCGTACCGGGCATCTCCCTAGGTACGGGCATCCCTCTATTGGCCACTCATAGCGCGGGCCCTGGGCCATGGTCCCTGGACTAATTAGCAGGCTGACCGCCCCAGTTACCTCACACTACCTGCCTCAAGGAACTAGGACAGCGATAGCTATGCACCCCTCTTACGCCACCCACTTAGGGCGCCCAGGGCGTACTGTGCGGAGCGGTGATCCACGCTCCCCTGACTACCCCCGGTGTGCAATTGCGCCCTACGTTCCTCAACACTGGACCGGAGAGTGCACATCACTCTTTCTGCTCTGCCTTGCTGTAAGCCTGACCTGTTTATCTTAGCAGCGCCTCCAAATGTAACCCTTATCCCCCCCCCTAGACTCATCTGACATATCTAGGGTGTGTGAGGGCGGATTACATGTACTGAGTGGTGCGTACCTGCGTGGAACAGGAGGGCCTGAGTCTCCCGCGGTGGTGTGGGGGATAACAGGACCAGGCTTCTGGGGTAGTAGCCTCCATGCTTTCAGTGGTGGTGCAGCGCCTCCATCCTCTATACCTTCCCAGGGTATGGGGTAGGACCTGTATAGAAGAGTGATCCCTGGTCCCAGGGTGGATGCTCCAGAATCACACAGCAGTCGTTGGTAAAAAGGTAATGTCTCTCTTTATTGGTCCGAGCTGCGCCCGGCAGTAGTAGCGACAAGCAGCCACAACAACAACAGCAATGTCCCCAATTCACATAGCCCTCCACTCTGTACAGGCCTTTCCTCCTCTCCTTCCCTCCAAGCGTACACTCCGACAGGATGGACTGGGCTGGGGCCTCAATACCCCGCTACCCACCTCAGAGGGTATCCTCTGGGTGGGGGATGGATTCTCCCCATCACCCCATCATCGGGGTGAGGGGCATTGGTCCACCTGAACTCGGCTCGCTCTCCAAATGTCATAGGCCAGAGTTCTCTCTCTTGCTGCTCCCAGGACGGAGCTAGGTATACTCCTCTCACTCCTAGGACAGACTTCAGCATAGACTAGAATAGACTGACTGTCACTTACAGGAATGGGCTGCTAAAAAGGCTTAGCCCCACCCCTCATGACGTCAGCAGGACCTCCCCTCTGTCTCACGCCTGCAGCAGAGTCAGGGGCCTGTATCTATCACTCAGGGCAGGGCTTCAAGGGGGGAAAACCCATGATTACTACTGGTGCCTGCCTCTAACAGGACTTACCACAGTAGGAGGAAGATATGTATAGCCTGTGCTGTTTACAGGGGGCTACATGTATAACACTGTTTATAAATATGAAAGAATGGGCAGTATTATACTATGCTCTTTTTGCTCTTGTCTTTATCTCCAAATCAGAATCCCTAAATATTTGGGAGTCCAGGAGCAACCATCAGATAGAAGACTGACCTTCTGCTCTTACAAACTTTTATTCGCTCATATACAATCTGCACCAAGTGAGTGGGACAAATTCATCTATCCTAATATATATTCTCTCTTATTTCTATATTTACCCGGGGACTGTTCACGCTCTGACGGTGTTAACATTTGTTGGATGGAATTTAGAAAATCCCTTTGATGGAGCTGCACTTGTCCCATGGGGTTGTATTGTACACTTTATTTTTGTTATTTCACATGTAAAGTACATTCACTTATCACTTGTCTAACTACTATTTTGATATTCTTTGCATAAAGATATCTTCACACATTTGAATTTGTTGAATGTGTTTTTTCGCACCAGGGTGAGATTCACTATAGTCAAATACCGGGTTCCCAATACCATTCAAGTCAGTGAAAGTTGACCCAAATTTAACTTGTGATCTTTGTGGTGAAAACCTGTATCAGAGGTTAGTAAAGAGTTACGGATTTAAGGGAAATATTAAATATTTTTCTCTAATTCTTAAAAGTGACTGAAATGTGTTATAATTCAACCTGAACTGTAACTTTTTAATCACTTTATTGTTCTTTAATTATTTACAACCTTGTAGATAACCTTTATTAAAAGCACTATAGACGCTATGCACCAGTCTTACAAAAGCAGCACTTTTAATTTTAAAATAATAGTGAGAGGCACTTTCAATATGCATCTCCTAGCCTTGATATAACAGGTACGGTCCATTCATTTTGGCTGTATTAACACCCTGTTTATGCATCAAACATATTGGGGGTGGTTAATAAGTATAATGAAAAGACATGGGAGTTAGGGAGGGAGTGCAGTGATACACATCCTCAGCTCAACATGGGGGTACATATGCTACTTAACACCGGTCTTGATTTACAATCCAATTTAGAGGCCTATCTCGTAGTTCTGAAGTGTGTTAATCTGCTTCTAAAGAGTCCTTTCCGAACTGATTGTCCGGCTTTGCTATATCTGTAAGACGTTATCGCATGCCCAATCCGTGTTTCAGCTCTGCCAACTGATTTGTCAAAATGCCTTAAATTCGCATTTTTTGGCGACATCTGCAATTCTTGTAACTCCGTTATGCAAACCGCTTCTAAAGACTCACATTTATTTCACGCCAACTCAAGGGTGGCGAGATTGGTATTGAGAGTTACATCCTGAGCCAGAAATATGGGTTTGGCTGAGAGAGCAATATGCATAAGTCAGACTAGGGGTGGAGTTACAGATGCAGCGGCCGTTATCTGACCATTTCTCGGGTTGAAACATGCACTATAGTGCGTGGTGGTCCAAGATGGTCCGCTGCAGACTAAATGGCCCATCGGATTAACACAGCAGTGGTCACTGCTGTGTTTATCCTACCAGGTTGTACCTGTCTGTAAGAGATGCGCAGGAAGGCTGAATCAGTCACTCTAACTGTGCGCCTCTAACAGGCGATTGCAGGGGTTTTATTTAATTTTAATACTACAGTAATGTAGCAGGGAGTCTCCAGAGCTGAACCACATTGATTTCAGGTCCAGGACCCCCTAGTTCCCGATTTACAGGCCCCGTTATGGGGTGCCGATATCCCTGCCGTGTTAAAATCCTGAGGGTCACGTGACCGTGGGATTTTAACATTGCAGGTGATACCGGCACCCCAAAAAGGGGCCTGTATCGCTGGAAGTAGGGGGTCCCCGAGGCTGAAATCAACTTTGTTCAGCTCAGGAGACCCCCTGCTCCCGCACACTAATATCAAACACACCCAACCGTCCCCCAAAGAAAAATAATCATTACCTTAGCGGATAGCTGCTAAGGTAATGAAGCTGCTTACATTTTATTTTTATTCATACTGTGGGTGAGCAGGGGATCTCCTGAGCTGAAAAAAGTTGATTTCAGCCTCGGGGACCCCTGCTTCCCGAGATACAGGCCCCGTTATGGGGTGCCGGTATCCCCGCCATGTTAAAGGCCTCCGGTAATGTGACGTGGAGGATCTCTCACGGAGGTCACGTGGCGCGGATATGTAGAGTGACTTATTCAGCCTATCTCTTACTGCACGTCTCTTACAGAGAGGTAGAACTCGATAGGATTCACACAGCAGGGACCCATGCTGTGTTAATCCGATGGGCCATTAGTCTGCCGCAGACTACCACGCGTGATATTTGGTGAATCTGCCAAAATCCAGATCGAGATGTGGTCAGATAACGGCCGCTGTGTCTGTAGCACCCCCTCAGGTCATTCCAATTCTAAAGCAAGTAACCAACCGGGCGGATTGGCTGTTAAACGCAAAGGCCGTCACTTTTTATAGACGTTTTGAAGATGTGGTTTGAAATAGAGAATAAGTTTTTTTTTCACATTTCATTTCGCTACTTCTCAACATGCCAAACCGTGCGGTTTGGCAATGACCACTTTGGAGCTATGAGAATAAGCCGTTACAGTTTGATAAACGGCTCTTCTTAATTTAAGACCCATTCTTAATTAGGCACCTACTGTATATGGACCAGGCACTAATCAGACAATACTATAAGTACCTAGTATTTTTCTATATACACTAATCAAACAATACTATAAGTACCCAGCATTTGCAAGAAAGGTTTTCTAGATCTATGGCCAGTGGCAGATTTCCCATTTGACCCGATAAGCCCGGGCTTAGGGCAGCAAAGTTTTGGGGCAGCAAATTTTTTTTCTCCCATATACAGAGGCCCCGCTCTCTTATGCACTGATTGCTGGAGGAGACTGTGGGGCCTCTGTAAAGGTCTCTTACCTTCTCCTTCGTGCCACCCTACTTCTTCTGTAGCATCGCATTGTCAAATGAGGCTGTGACATTGTCACGGGAGACCAGGCCATTTACACCTTTGTACCAGGATCCTGCATTGAGCAAAACAAGTTAATGAAATAAATTATACATTTATTCACAGGAAAAGGCAAACACACAATGTTACACAAACTACAGCAAAAAGACACACTTACTTGGGAATTGGGGTTGAAAAACTATACTTTCCTAGGTGTAGGGGCTTTTCAATCCAAAGCTTACCCTAAAAAGTCTTGGAACTGAAATCAACCTGCAGTTCCAAACGTCACAGCTCCCCTCTCTCTTCAAAGGGCTGGAATTCACTTGGTGCTTAGAATCTTGGAAAACTTTGAGATAACTTTGAGAGACCTTGGAGAACACTGGAAAACACACTATCTAATGGACGCAAGGGGTTATAATACCTCTGACATTCATTCAAAAAATACTATAGCCCAATCCAAAGCGTGAGAGATTTATCCGCTGCCAATCAGAGACAAGCTGGTACACACAACAGGGTTACCTGGAAATCTGAATGAACCAAGGGGAATGGGCAATTTGGCATCTCTGATCCTGGTTCCCTCAATGCCACCCATGGTGACATTCTCCTGCCAGTCTGGTGGAATCAATGGAAATGCAAAGGGCATCCATTGATCTCAGGATGTGGATACTTGAATCCTTCCTCCTGTCCAAATGGTCTTGACACCTTGGTCCTCCTCTGAGCTCAAACAGATATGTTTTAAAACACACTGTTCCATAAAATATACACTTTAAACATATCCAAAGTCTTTTGGTTATGGGAAATAGAATAAGATGCTGCACGTTATTTCTTACTAGCCATATTACCCACACTCTATACAATAAACTTAGGACTGGACTTTTAAAAGTCCCCTCACAACCTTGTAGATGATTGGTGTATCCCCAGAACCCTTATACCGGTTCTGGGTGACCTGGGCATTTACTGGATATCCCCATTAACCTAGGGACCCCTTGACTGTTTCAGGGACACCTCACATCCCTATGCCCATTTACCTTTCTGGTCTGTGCTGAAGCATGCTTGGAATAACTCAGAACCCCTATATAGGTTCTGGGTGACCTGGGCATTTACTGGTTATCCCCACTAACCTAGGGACCCCTTGACTGTTTCAGGGACACCTCACATCCCTATGCCCCATTTACCTTTCTGGGCTGTGCTGAAGCAGGGATCCCTAGTGGTGAGTCGTGCAAGCATTTTCAAGAGGAGGTATTACCGAGACAATATGTCTACATGCATCCAGGAATCTTACCTGGTTCCTAGGTAGCTTTTTAAGGGAACCAGCAACTCTACCTGACTAGGTAGACACAATCTGACAACACTTTCTCTGCAAAATCCCCCCTGAAACTCATACCACAGCAATCCCTGCTTCCTGGCATCCCTGGAAAGGTAAAAACACAAACATTCCTTATTGTCGCATAATTACAGGTAATTCTTTTACAACAGTTGGGTCCAAGAACTGACACTCCTGTAACCCAAAACATGGATCAGAGGTAACAAAACGGGCTTAAACTTTATTAGTGAGTCTGGCTACCTCTTCACCATCACAGACATCACATGGTGATGCATTGCCATGACAACATGTCATCACATTGTGTCGCATTGTCATGGAAACGCTCAATCACAACATCATTTGAAATCACAATGCTGAAGAAGGAGGAGCCCAGAGAACACAGGAAATAATTTATAGTGCTGGCGTTAATGTATTTGTCATGTCTGATGATGCGTACAGTGTACACCAGAGATACAGCCTAATGCCTCACATCATCATGGACATATTGGAGGGTTGTCAGGGAGATCCAGAGCCAAAAATCCTAAAATACACACTAGAACAAGGCTGGACAACTCCAGTCCTCAAGAGCCACCAATAGGTCAGATTTTTAGGATATCCCTGCACAGGGGGCTCAACCAGTGGCTCAGCCACCTGTGTTGAAGCCGGGATATAATGAAAAGCTGACCTGTTGGTGACTTTTGAGGGCTGTAGTTGCTCACCCCTGCACTAGAATGACCAAATTACTGCATGAGGTCAGTCCCCAAATGTTTTTAATGATGTGTGCTCATGCAATTAAGTGTAACCCTTACGCAGACATAATTATTACACAAATATGTATAATTGCAAAATATGTTACAATTACACAGAGCCAATGGCTCTAAGCTAAGACCTCATTATTATATTATAAGAGCACCTGCTAATAACTCTGTAGCGCATAACTCTAAATCGGTTCCTAATCCCAGAAATAGCGATGGAGCAACGCTAACATTTTTATGCAACCACTTTTTTGCGATTACGTCTGAACAGCCCAGATAGAACAGCCTAATGCTGCCTGCAGCCCATATCCAAGTGGCCCATTATAAGTGGCAGGACTACTGAACAACTCAAGTTTAAAAGGAAGATCAAAAGAAGTGAAGAAGTGGACACCCCCAACTGGCCCTGATTCCTGCATTTGAACTACGCTGGAAAGGAGGATATCATCTATACCAGACTGCATCATTACTGCTGTGATCCTGCCTTTACCATTTATATTTGCTGTGACTTCACTTCTTCTCAAATTATGCACTTCTTTTTACCAGCCTCAGTATGTCTCTAACTCTATTCCTATGTCTCCATCTCTCCTTCCTTCATCACTTCTCTGTTCACATGAACTCGTTTCTTACCTGCGTCCTCTGACACCACACAGCTATATCCCCTGCACTAAAAAACACCCCTACAAATCATCCTCACACATTTTCTTTCTGTCCATGCTTCTCCTCATTGCTTCTGGGGATATCTCTCCCAATCCTGGTCCCTGCCCTATTCCTACATGTGCTCGTCCTCGCCTGCCAATTGCAACCTCTAATCCTTCTGGTGTCAACCCCTCCAACCTCATACCCATCCCCTGCCACCCTCCCTCCTCTCTCCCTTTCTCCTGTGCCCTTTGGAATGTTCGCTCCCTTTCTAACAAGTTCCTCTCTGTACATGACTTTTTTCTCTCTCACTCTCTGCTCCTATTTGCTATAACTGAGACCTGGCTCACTCAGTCTGACTCTGCTCTGGAAGCTGCCCACTCCTATGGTGGCCTTTCCTTCTCCCACACTCCGCGCACTGATGGCAGGGGTGGAGGCGTGGGGCTCCTGCTCTCCTCTATTTGCCGTTACCGAACCCTTCCTATTCCTCCATCTCTTGCTTTTCCCTCCTTCGAGGCTCACACAGTCCAGATCTTCTCTCCTCTCCCTGTCTATGTGGCGGTCATCTATCGCCCACCTACCTCTACTCATCCCCCTTCTGCCTTTCTCTCTCACTTTGAATCCTGGCTCTCTTTCTTCCTCTCCTCAGACTCCCCTGTTCTTCTCCTTGGGACTTCAATTGCCACATTGCTGACCCCTCTCTCCCTTGGGCTTCCTGCTTTCTTTCTCTAACCTCTTCTTTTGGCCTTCAACAGTGGACTGCACCCAGCACCCACAAGGATGGCCACTACTTAGACCTGGTTTTCACTAAAAACTTCTCTCTCTCCGATTTCTCTATTTCCCCTTTTCCTCTCTCTGACCATCACCTCATCCCATTCTCTCTATCTCGCTTCTCCCCTTCTCCACCTCCATCTACCCCCTGGTTCTGCAGAAACCTGCGCTCTATTCACTTACCTGACTTTGAGTCCACTTTACGCTCCTCCCTCTCCTCTCTCAGCTCTGCTACAGACCCTGACAACCTGGTCAGGAACTACAACTCTGCCTTGTCCTCCTCTCTTGATCTACATGCCCCGCTTTCTCTCTGCCGCCCTCACCCTTCTAACCCTAGACCCTGGCTAAATTCCCACACGTGCATGCTGCGTTCCTCCACTCGTTCCTCTGAACGCCTCTGGAGGAAATCTCATATTCTCGCAGACTTCCTTCACTACAAATTTATGCTATCCGGTTTCAACTCTGCCCTCTTGCAAGCTAAACAAGCGTACTTTTCTTCACTAATCAACATGCACAAGTCTAACCCACGCCGACTGTTCTCTGTCTTTGATATTCTACTCAAACTACCCTCAGCTGCCTCTCCTTCCTCCATCTCAGCTCAGAACTTTGCTGACTATTTTAAGGAAATGGTGGAATCCATACGGCAGAACATCCCCTCTGTCTCTTCCTCCCATCCTACACTTCTTCCTAACTCTCCTCCTGCCTTCCTTGACTCTTTTTCCACTGTCTCAGAGGAGGATGTGTCGCTGTTGATCGCCTCTTCTCCCTCTACCACTTGCCCTCTTGACCCCATTCCCTCCCATCTCCTAAAACCTCTTGCTCCTACTATAATCCCTACGCTCACACACATTTTTAACTCCTCCCTCTGCTCTGGAACCTTTCCATCCTCCTTATAACATGCAACAGTCATACCATTACTCAAAAACAGCACGCTTGACCCTACCTGTCTTTCTAACTATCGACCTGTCTCCCTCCTGCCTTTTGCCTCTAAACTCCTTGAATGTCTTGTATTCTCTCGCTTGCTCCATTTCCTAAACACCTATTCTCTCCTAGACCCTATACAATCTGGCTTCCGCACTGCTCACTCAACGGAAACAGCCCTCACTAAAATAACTGACAACCTCCATGCTGCCAAAGACAGAGGTCATTACACTTTGCTCATATTACTCGACCTCTCTGCAGCATTTGACACCATGGACCACCCTCTTCTCCTTCACATTCTCCATACTCTTGGTATTCGGAACAAAGCTCTATCCTGGATCTCATCCTACCTCTCCCATCGTACTTTCAGTGTCTCTTCTGCTAACACCTCCTCCTCCTCTATTGATCTATTTGTGGGGGTACCCCAGGACTCTGTCCTGGGACCTCTTCTCTTTTCTCTGTATACACTCTCTCTAGGTGACCTAATAACATCTTTTGGGTTTCATTATCACCTCTATGCTGACGACACACAAATATACTTTTCAACACCTGACCTTACACCTGCTGTACAAACTAAAGTTTCTGAATGTCTCTCTGCTATATCATCCTGGATGGCCCTCCGCCGCATTAAACTCAACATGGCTAAAACAGTCCTCATACTTCCTCCCAAACCTGGCCCTACTACCTCCTTCCACATTACTGTTGGAACTACGATCATTCACCCAGTAGCCCAAGCCCGCTGCCTAGGGGTCACACTCGGCTCCTCTCTCACATTCGCCCCTCACATTCAAAATATTTCTAAAACCTGTCGCTTTTTCCTCCGCAATATAACAAAGATACGCCCTTTCCTCTGTTGCTCGACTGCTAAAACTCTGACTCAGGCCCTCATTCTCTCCCGTCTTGATTACTGTAACCTCCTGCTGTCCGGCCTTCCTGCCTCTCACCTGTCTCCCCTACAATCTATCCTAAAAGCTGCTACCAGAATCACTCTACTCTTTCCTAGATCTGTCTCAGCATCTCCCCTCATGAAATCCCTCTCCTGGCTTCCGATCAAATCCCGCATCTCACACTCCATTATTCTCCTCACTTTTAAAGCTTTACACTCTTCTGCCCCTCCTTGCAACTCAGCCCTAATTTCTCGTTATGCACCATTCAGACTCTTGCGTTCTTCTCAAGGATGTCTTCTTTCTACCCCCGTTGTATCTAAAGCCCTTTCCCGCCTTAAACCTTTTTCATTGACTGCCCCACACGTCTGGAATGCCCTTCCCCTCAGTACCCGACTAGCACCCTCTCTATCCACCTTTAAGACCCACCTTAATACACACTTGCTTAAAGAAGCATATGAATAGCACTGTGGATATTCTGAACACATGATACATAAAGCTTGGCCCCCTGCAGATGCACTTACCAGAACTCCCTCCTACTGTCTCTGTACGTTCTCCCTACCTACCAATTAGACTGTAAGCTCCTCGGAGCAGGGACTCCTCTTCCTTAATGTTACTTTTATGTCTGAAGCACTTATTCCCATGATCTGTTATTTATATTATCTGTTATTTATTTGATTACCACATGTATTACTACTGTGAAGCGCTATGTACATTAATGGCGCTATATAAATAAAGACATACAATACAACTCTCAATCAGGCTTATATGTGGCTTTTATGCATATAAACCCAAATGAGGTTAATTTCTATTTTAAAAAGCATTCAAAATATTTTCAACTATTAAACAAATGTTTTGAAAAAGCATTACAGATGCTTTCACTCTATTGCAACTCCGAAATGCAAAGTAGGACCTAACCTTTCATTATATCAAGAAAATATATTATACTATGCTTTTGTTTCTTCTTTAAGTTTTGCCAATTGCTTGCTGTACTGAAAGTAGCTGGAGATACATTGAACAAAGATACTATATAACACAGCAAGAAGCACAGAAGCTAAAATGTGATCACAAAGAAGCTTCACATGTTTAAACATTGCTTGAATTTCCATTCAATAAATACACTTCTATGCTCATGCATAAATAAAATACAAATACATGGATTGTAACCTGCACCTTTGATTGTAACTATATTTTAGGTATACAGTGGCGGCCGCCTTTATCCTCCTGCGGCCGCCATCCGCGGGATTTTTAAAAACGCGGCGGCGCGCGGCTTTTTTTCTTCAGGTTTCCCGTGCCGCTGGCGCTTTCAATGATAAGCGCCATTAGCGCTTATCTGATGATGCGGCCGCCGCGCGGGAAACTCCGCGAGAAACTGAGAAAATCCCCGCATTTATCCGGGTAAGTAGGAGAATAAAGGCAGCCGCAACAGTATGTTGTATATTCTGTGCTATTTGTTGTTATATGGCTCAGAGTGATGGTAAATTCTGAAACGGATGGAAGAGTTGCTACTGTACACGGGTGACGGCATTCACTTGTATTGTAACTTAAATATATTTAGCTATAGTAATTGAGACTGCATTTTAGGCTAAAAGTGGGTTAAGCTTTTATTCTGATAAGACTCATTTTCAATAGGAAGCTATTTTGAGCTGTATTATTGACCTTTCAAGATAGCTTACATTTCTTAATAAAGAATGCTTCCTTACCATTTCATGTTTCCACAAAAGCTTCTTAAACAGAACAGAGCTGGAAGACCAGTGATTATAACAGAAAGGCCAATATGAGCTTCTAAAACTGTTCATAGTTTACCCAGCCGAAGTAAGAGAGTTCAGATATCATTGTATGTACTGCAGCCTTTTCAAATGTGGATTCAAATAGGAGATGTTTTCTATGGAAATACAGTACAATGGGGGAAAATGAATAGCAGTCTGTAATCTAAAACATATATACACACCAGAACTACAGCTTTTGTGGCATACTCGGTTTCGAGATAAACTTGTCTTCTCA
The DNA here is from genome assembly GCF_040206685.1 of Ascaphus truei. Classification (NCBI taxonomy): domain Eukaryota; kingdom Metazoa; phylum Chordata; class Amphibia; order Anura; family Ascaphidae; genus Ascaphus; species Ascaphus truei. The sequence goes on along the minus strand of NC_134483.1, from coordinate 110,085,434 downwards.
AATGCAATAATTCACATAAAATTACAATAAAATTTGTGTCAAGTTTATCATGGTGAAAAACTAGACAGTTTCATGGGGCAACATAGGATGTAAGAATATTCAACAGATAATGGTTGTTTTTTTGAGTGATTCATTTTACAATAGGAATTTATGGAAAGAGCAATATTAGTATTCCAATGTTACTGTACAGTAAGCTCTAAAAAAAACGTGAAAGACACAAGAACATGGATGTAGGAAAGAAATTACAAATCTTCAGGAGCATTCGCTCTTTGTTTTCTTTTTCTATAATATAACTTGATGGGGTACATTTAGCAATGTCTCGGAGCAAAAATGAACTGGGTAAAATAGAAAACAACGACTGGATGACAAAAATCTCATGATGGCATGGAGTCAGGTTAACAATGCTTCAATTTATAGCCTGCATTATTTTGGGATTACAGCAACAAAATATCTTATATAAATAAATCAGTTCTGTAGTATTAGATAATATTTACTGCATTGTTATTATTATTATTATTCAACTCTTAGTGTAATGTTTAATGCGTTGTATCCTTTGATTTCTATAGCAGGCTTTAGCCTACCTCCCCAGCAGTGCAAGATCTTTGCAGCACTTTTCTGTTTGAGGTTATTTGTTGCCAAATTAAAGGGGGAATGGGGTATTGCTGCTTTAATGCAGACATTATTCAGCTTTTGTTGATTTTAACAATATATTTTATATGGCTGTTATCAGTAGAAATAGGTGTGGTTTTAGTTTGAAACAAAGGTCACCAATCACCATCCAACATGTTGTGAAGCTGTCATGTTATAAAAAAAATTATAATCTCCATTCATTTGAATATACAGCTTTACTTATATATTAATATACTTAATATTCTCTGTTTGGCAGCAGGTGTTTACTGTTTGTTGGAGCAAACAAGAAATACCCCAAAATGGAATGAGATGTTCATCAAACCAGAGTTACTAGTTCAATGAGTATTTAAGTCCTTTAGTAACAGTGGCTCACAAACCATACGTATAGCAGGTAGCTCACAAAATGTTAAAGCTGAAATGTCCAAAAATATATTGAATTCTTAAACCGCGTTAAGCAAACACTTGGATCTATTTTTATGCCAATACAGGACTTGTACTTCAGTTCACCATTTCTTTCCCACTTTATGCAAATCCGTATGACTCTTAAAAATAACTTCTCCAAAGATACGATTATTTTATCACTTAGGTCTAGATCTACTAAACTCAATCTTGAATTCAGGGAACATAACGTGATAATTATATGCAAAAACAACGTACAAACTGCACCTCAATGATATATGCTTAATGGCACGTTATTGTAGCATAACGTTGCATTAGGTCTAGGCAAGAATGATTTTCCTACTAATTCCTTACTGCTTTAACTATATCAATTGTCCACACACAGGATCGCAGACAGATTTCCCAGGGGCCCAGGACTAGAGTCATGTCCGGATCCACCCCTCCCCCCACCCGGCGGTATTGCGAGCCCCCACCCCCCATTTCACACTACTAGTCCCCTCTATTTCCCACGTATCTCTTCCCATGTATTTCTCTCCCCTCCATCTCACTCCCTCTTCCTCAATCACCCCCACTCTGTGTGTCCGCTATTGGCAGCTACATATGACTTTCTTGGCGTGACTCCTACTGCATGATGCTGTGTCTATGAACTTTTTTGATTCATCACGAGCACACATTGGAGCCAAACCACCAGGGACTGACCCCTCTTGCTATTTTGTGACAGCTGAGTATTATTCCCCTGCTGCCTGGTGTCATTGGTCCTCGTGGGATCTGCACTTATGTGTGTTTGAGCTATCCTCTAGCACTGGCATTTTACACTTTTGTAAAGCCATGTTTTTTGTTAGCTTACAGTATGTGCTCTGACCATAGATACTTCATGCATTCATGCTGTTTGATTATTAATCATTTTTTGTATTTGCTGACCAGGGTATGAGTTTGGTTATTTCTTTTTTCTCCCCTGTGTTTTTCCCTTGGTTGAAGTTATATTTTTGTCTTATATACACTTTTGTGTATATAGGGTTATTAATGTCATACTTTTCCTTATGCCTCTAGTTACACTTTATATTTTGTAGCGGGGTCTTTTTTCTTTAAGGGTTTTTTTTTTGTCCCACTTAGCTTTTTTGTGTCAATTTATATTATATTTATTATGTAGACACATTCTAGTTATTGGTTCATTTATCAGCATTTATTTGGTGTATATTTTTAGAGTCACTGCCTGTATACTTTTAGCTGCCATTAGTGTGTTTATGTTTTTAAGTTAGTGTTTCTTGCTGCTCCATTAATAAAACCTTGTTCGTTTTCTGCTTTGACAGAGCATCCGGGTCTTTTTGCTATATTCTATTTGATTATTTTTGTGGTATATTTTAGAGTGCTATTTTAGGGGATTGTCTTAGGCCTCGTTCAGGGTGCCAGAGACAGGAGTTGGAGGGAGGGCGGCAGTCTGCTGGGCGATGTGTGTTCATCCCCAGCAGACATTTTCAGGAGGCGGGGAGGGGGCGGGGCTATAGACCTGAGGTTAGAGATCGAGGCAGCAGTCTTGAAATCATTCTCAAGAATGATTTCATTGGCTGCCGAGGTCCCAGTGATGCTGCTGCAGCTTCAAAAAACGATTTTTTCGTTTAGTGAAACTGTAGCCAGCGTCAACTCCTGGCTTCGGAGACAGGGCAGCTGCTACCCTGACAACCAGTATTCAATTTGAATACTTTGTGTCCCACGGCAGCACGCACGGCAGCACACCCTCCCTCCGAAGCCTGCGCCCTGAACGAGGCCTTAGTCCTTTCTTGTGTGCTATATATATATATATATATATATAAAATATATATATATATATATATATATATATATATGTAACGATTTTCTGGCCTAGTCTGACCCACCCAATCTCACATTGGCCCCTGTGGTCTAACCAGTCCCCATTACAGTGTAGTGTCTGGTGGTGCACCTGTTGGCAACAGGACTCCTGAGTCTCCTGCATGATGTTGTGTGGGGATTGCCAACCCAGACAGGCAGCTGAGGTAGTGTGCATGAGTCCTACCTATATCCAGTGCAGCGCCTCCACCTCATCAGGATCCCTGCGTCCGCAAGGGGATGGTTCTGATGAGGAACTCCTTCTTGGTGATGCCTTCCCCTGCTGAGTAATTCCAGACTCACACAGTGAAGTGTCTTTATTCAAGGTCATCTTTATTGGCATGGTGGTATGGGACAGCTGCCCCTCACAGCTACCAGCTTAGCCACTCATTCCTTTGCTGCACTCCATCTGGAAAGTTCCTCCTCCTCCTAATGGAGTTGCTTTCCACCTCTCCCCTTAGGGAGATTCAACAGCTTCTCTGTCTCTCTGCTCAGAGCTGCACAGACTCACAGCTAGCATGAGACTACTGCAACACTGTTGCAGACCTTCACGTGCCTCTCACTGAACAGAGGCAGCCCAACAACAGGAAACTGAACTACTAACTTTAGGCAGTGCTGTGTCTTATATCCCCTCAGGAACAGGCACATCTCTGATGTCACTAAGGGTGGACACCAAGCATGTTGTCACTTCCTTTGGGACATATGACACCTCACCAGGGTTTGAGGGCAAACCTCCATGATGACTACTGGCAATCCTGCATACTTACCAGGTTTACTGCCAGCATGAGAAAGAGATATGTACACCAATTTTACATATGGCTAGATTCTCCCCCTGGTGGAACCCAACGTCCCGGCTGGGATCTAAATTTGCGGAACCTTCCTTCAGGTAGCACTGCAAAACACAGCAATACATTATTACAGTACATATCTTTTCATCATAAACATAACAGATACATCCTAATGTAGATGTGTAACAACCAGGATTAATCCCTGATGGAGTATCCATTACTGGTACTACCATACCCTCTTAAGGTGGCCTACGCACAGCATGGTCCACTGGGTTTAGAGCAGCAATGCTGTAACACTCTGGGTGACATACTGGACACCCACAAACAGCCCATAACTCTGGCCTGGATGCTAGTGGACTGAGAGGATCATGCCCATATACTTCCTTAAGGCATTTCCTGGAAATGTAAGCTATCTTTTCTGCTGTCTAAGTATACCAATTTTCATCTGATACTTCACGATCCCAATTTTCTATGGAACTATCAGTATCCCAATTCTCCTCGTCTGATCCTTCCTCATCATCAGAACTATATCCTCTATCCTCATCAGTGGAATCTATCTCAAACTCAATTTCTCCCTCCCTTGGATGGTGAAAATAAAGTAATAGCTTTTGGCTATCCCTGGCAACCCTTGCCGACACTGGAGGTACATAGGGGGTTCCCCGGGCAATAGGCACAATATGAGCACCATTACCCAAATCCCCAGAAGACACTCCTGTGGACCCTGTGGACCTAGAATTGGACCCAAATCGCTTAGGCCTACATTTTATATTAGCATTGCAATCAGTATTACTCGTACAAGATGACTCTTTTCTCCTATGCATTTCCCACCCCGCTCCCTCATCGGATGTAAAGCAATCACCCCAGTCCAGGTTCTCCCCAGTCCGTTCATCAGCGCTGCCCTGTGACTCCCCAGACCACCCTTGGCTCGATCGGGACCCCGAGGGAGACGTGACAGGGGCAGGGGATTTAACTATGGCCGGGGGTTGAGCATAAGGAAATACTGCCGGCATACGCGGGGCTACGACCCGCAACTGTTCGCTACCTTGCCTGGTACCATCGGACTGGCACTCCGGCTCACTCGTGTCCTTGTTCCATCCTGTTCCGCTGTGCCCACCGGAAATGATGCCCTGGATCTCGCGGGATTCGCCGCCGCCATCTTGCGTTGGGCTCCCAACCGGAACCTCTTCCTCCAGAATGACATCCCCCGCCGGAAGTGATGGTTCTGTTCTCCGCTCCGCTCGGGCCTGGACTAGGCCTTCCTCCGCCGTTGCCACCACCGGCGCCTGTGGAGGGTAAGGATGTGTCTCACCGCTCCGTCGGCTTGGGGTGGTTCTTCCTCCGCCATCAACTCCGCCAGTCACCCCGGCCATGGGACTCCGCCCTGCCGCGACACAGGTAAGTGCCAGTTCCTTTCCAGCACCGCTGTAGTGGTCCGCCGGTAGGCGCATCACCACCGTCGTTAGGGTCGCTTGTTCCTCTTTTGAGGAGCCGAACTCCGACTCGGGGAGTGGCACTCCCGCAGGGGACCGACGGTGAGGTTCCGGGTTCTCACCACGTTTGTAGGCCCCTTTCTCTTCAGGCTCCGTTCTGATCATTAGGAGCGATCCCCATACTCCGGGATCAACAGGTTCTTTCCGGACCACGCACGGGGCTTCAGCCGTCAGCATGGCTGTGTCCGCTCCCGCCTCCTCGGTCTGCCCTGGTATGAAGGGCTGCCTGGCCCCTAGGTAGTGGATGCCACATTGGGGACACCTTGCCGTGGTGCTAGCTTCTCCGCCGGGTAACCTGCACTGCATGCACAGACACCGCAATGTCTCTTTGTCCCCAGCCATGACTACCAGGAAGCCTCCTGGCAATGAATAGGGATATACCCCAATGTCCATGTCGCTCTTTGTAGTGCTGGTTACGGGAGACACTTTGCACAGTGATCTCTCCTGTTCACCTGCTCCTCGCAACTGAGGGACAGGAAGCTCACATCCAGCTCCTCCCTCAGACAACTCGGGTCTCGCTTGGCAGAGGTAGAGACCCCTCCCCCTGGTGAATATTTGGGGAGGGTCCCACAAGTTAATTGGATGCCCAGGCACAGGGGCTGAACTTTTCACAGTCCTGGGGGGCGCGGCCTCCGATTTCGCGCCACTACCCCCTGAGCGTAACTTCTTATTTGGCGCCAATCCCGGCCAATTTCCTGCAGCCACCTTGCTTGCAAAATCCTTGTCCTCTTTTCCGCGGGCAGCACTGATTACAGGAACTACTTTCTGTAATGATACGGCCGGTTCACCAGCTCCTTGCTCCGCTGGATTCATGCCCACGGGGCATAATTGGAAACCACTCCCCCTGGTTGAGATTAGGGGGAGGTCCCATAGATTTATCGGGTGACCCAGCACTGGGGCTGAGCTGGTCATAGTCCAAGAAGGCGCGGCCGCAGCTTTCGCGCCATACCCCCCATCAGGGCGGGGTCTTCCTTTTGGCGCCACTCCTGGCCAACTCTCTGCAAGTCCCGCATTTGCAGAATTCTCTGCACTCGGCCCACGCGGTCTCCCAGGGAAGCGGGAGCCGCCATTTTGGTTTGCATTGCCGATCACTTTAGCAACTGAGGTAGCTTTTTGTGTGTTGTACGCTGACTGGCAAGCAAATTCACCATTCTCCCCACACATTACGACAATGTCCTCCTCGCTATCATCCGGAGTAATACTCCGCGGCCCTAGGCAGGACCAGAACGGCGCGGCCACAGCCTTAGCGCCACTCCACAGCAGGCTCGTGAAAGTCATTTCCGTAGCAGCTTGCTCTTCACTAGCACACGCACCATGTGCGCTCTCTCCATCGGCCTCTGTCCGCCATTTTGGACCTTCCGCACTGCGCGGATTCTCCACTTTTGCGGTCGCCATTTCGTTGCTGTACTTTCGATTATTGTACATGGAGCTCCTCTCTGCGGGGCAGCTACCACACCGGTACAATAAAGATTGCCTTGATGCACCACCTTGTGTACCTAATGTAGGCTGGACTCATGTATGCACTACCTCAGGCTAGGCTCACTCTATCTGGGTCTGCTTTATCTCCTTCCTCCCAGTCTGTGCTCCCTCCGGTAAGTGGTCTGGAATGGGCTAGAGTACTCTGGCTCTTCCATGCAGTACTTGGGCGTCTACCTACTGTTGGCTAGCCTAGCGCAGACCCTCTCCAGGATTCCTGACCACGTTAACAGGCTATCCCTTTAGGCATCCTACCAACTAGCACTGCCTCAAGGTGACTAGGACAGCTATAGCCCGGCTCCAAACCCCCAACTCCTTTTAGGCCCCTAGGTCGTCCCTGCGAACTGACAAACTCCATCAGCCCCCTGACTACCCCTAGGTCCGTCACAACGCAGCACAAAGTGGCAGCAGACACTCTCCCTGTTTCCCAGTGTGCCTAGCAAAAGCCTGTCCTGTTGACAGGTATCTCAGCAGCGCCTCCAAATGTAACGGATTTTCTGGCCTAGCCTGACCCACCCAATCTCACATTGGCCCCTGTGGTCTAACCAGTCCCCATTACAGTGTAGTGTCTGGTGGTGCACCTGTTGGCAACAGGACTCCTGAGTCTCCCGCATGATGTTGTGTGGGGATTGCCAACCCAGACAGGCAGCTGAGGTAGTGTGCATGAGTCCTACCTATATCCAGTGCAGCGCCTCCACCTCATCAGGATCCCTGCGTCCGCAAGGGGATGGTTCTGATGAGGAACTCCTTCTTGTTGATGCCTTCCCCTGCTGAGTAATTCCAGACTCACACAGTGAAGTGTCTTTATTCAAGGTCATCTTTATTGGCATGGTGGTATGGGCCAGCTGCCCCTCACAGCTATCAGCTTAGCCGCTCATTCCTTTGCTGCACTCCATCTGGAAAGTTCCTCCTTCTCCTAATGGAGTTGCTTTCCACCTCTCCCCTTAGGGAGATTCAACAGCTTCTCTGTCTCTCTGCTCAGAGCTGCACAGACTCACAGCTAGCATGAGACTACTGCAACACTGTTGCAGACCTTCACGTGCCTCTCACTGAACAGAGGCAGCACAACAACAGGAAACTGAACTACTAACTTTAGGCAGTGCTGTGTCTTATATCCCCTCAGGAACAGGCACATCTCTGATGTCACTAAGGGTGGACACCAAGCATGTTGTCACTTCCTTTGGGACATATGACACCTCACCAGGGTTTGAGGGCAAACCTCCATGATGACTACTGGCAATCCTGCATACTTACCAGGTTTACTGCCAGCATGAGAAAGAGATATGTACACCAATTTTACACATGGCTACATATATATATATATATATATATATATATATATATATATATATATATATATATATATATATATATATATATATATATATATATATATATAAAAATATATATATAGTGTCAAACTGAGCATGGCACTGTATACTACAAAAAACAAAACAAAGGGAATCCCGAGCTACTTCCAATATGACAAAAATACACAGTGAAATACACATATATATATATATATAATATATATATGCAAATGTAAATACAACTGTATGCTCATCTGCATGTCTTAGGCAGGTCTGCAACCCCGCCTTTCCCCATTATCACCCAGCACACAGCACTTCCATTGCAGCAAGGGATTCTGGGAAATGACATGCAAATGAGCACCCAGTGCCACTTTTTGCTTTAAAAACCATTTTTAACATGGTTCCCTATAGGCTTAAGCTTGCTGCATGGTCACAGCTTTGAGCACAGCCAGGGTTAAGGTGCATACCCAGAAAACCACCCACAGACAGCTGTTTCGACCGTAATGGGTCTCATCAGTGTGGGGTTGATTAACTGGGTATGCAAAGAAGATAAAGGATTCGCCAACCATAATACTGAGTTAAGTTATGGTGAGTAAAAAAAGTGACAAAAACCCTCCACAGCAAAGCAAATATGCAAATGTAAATACAACTGTATGCTCATCTGCATGTCTTAGGCAGGTCTGCAACCCCGCCTTTCCCCATTATCACCCAGCACACAGCACTTCCACTGCAGCAAGGGATTCTGGGAAATGACATACAAATGAGCACACAGTTCCACTTTTTGCTTCAAAAACCATTTTTAACATGGTTCATATATATATATGTATATATATCTTGAAAAAAGGTCATTTAGTTTAACCCTTTGGCCAAAGCATTATATGCCTGCGAGCCCCTTCAAGTCATGACCATAATATCGCAGGTCCTAACACTCACTGATTAAAATTCTTATTTACCTGTATAATTACCTTGTGAATGGTCTGCAGGGGGCCTGTCCGGTCGGCACTGCATGTTGGGTCCAATCTCTGACCAGGCCTGGCTGCCGGACCCTGGCTCTCCCCAGCTGCCTGCAGGCTTCTATCCCTCTGTCCCACGCCGAGGTGGCATGCGCCGGGCCTCCCTCCATGCCGTTGCGCGCCGGATGCTGGCCAAGCCTACTTGCAGCGCATTGATGTCACAGATGCCTGTCGGCGTGGGACAGTGATAGAGGCCTGCTGGCATCTGAGAGAGAGCTGGGGCCCGGTCGCGAGAGGACTGGCAGCCGGGCCTGGCCAGAAGTCGGAGCCATCTTTGGCACCCCCAGCCAGCGGGCCGAGGCACCTGTACCTTCTGTCCCCCCTGTCGGCGGCCCTGTCCACACAGCACCAATTCTACTTAGAACTCACACAGTTAGCCGCAGATTTGAAAATCCACCGCCCTTAAGCACTTAGCTGAAGCGGCCGCCTCCTTGCTGCCGTCCTCATTCTCCTTTCAAATTGCAGCATCAAATAATGCCATGGTAACGCGACGTCATTACATCATTTTGACGCTGTGACGCGGCGTGCTATGGCAACGTGATGCCATGTAACGTCACATTGGTGACGTCCTGACGCCGGGATTCAAAAGTAGAAGGAGGGCAGAAGAAAGGAGGAGTCCGCCATTAGGCCCGATTGATCTATGAGCGCAGCAAATGTATATGTACATTTTTGCTGCCCTCAAATTTTGTCGCCCTAGGTCTAGGCCTAATGGGAAATTCGCCAATGCACACAGTACTTCCCTTTAGACTGCTGTACAGTACATACGTGTATTATTTGTTCCATTTAAATAATTCATAACAAATCTAATATTATTTTTAAATCTGTATACCTAAAAAGCTCCCAAAATACGAGATGCACATGAAACCGTGTTTGTTTTATAACTTGCTCATATGCCAAATGTACAGTAATAAACTTGTGGAGATTTTTGACACTGAGAAAAGTGAGACAAATAATGGTTTGCTGCATATAATTTTAAAACTGCGCCAATAACTCCTCCTCTAAACCCTCCTAAAAAGTCACTTACACGACTGATACTTTGATGCTGAAATGAACATTTATGCTATCTTTTTTCATAGCAGCTTTCTATTGGGCTAGTTATTTATACACTAAATTGCTTTACAATATTAGCACAGAGACATTGAAAAATATATGGTGTTATTAATATGGCACAGAAAAGACTTAAGAGAGCTTGGATGACAAGGAACTGTATTTACTTACCAGATATAAGCTGCATATATTTATCAAATATAGGACATTTTCTTTCCCTCCTTTATTTTGATTTTGTACCTTCCTCCAGTTTCAGACACAGAGTTTACGGCTGTCAGACTTAAACCGAAAATCCCAGTTATGGAGAGGGATAGTAAGCATCACCCTTATCGAGGGACAGGAACTCAAAGCCATGGATGCCAATGGACTAAGTGACCCCTATGTGAAGTTTCGACTTGGGCATCAGAAGTACAAGAGCAAGGTAAACCAATGTTGTATTTCATTTATTGGCATAAAGTATAGTCTTACACATTGATCACCACCCTTATGGAATAGCGTAGTATATATGGGCCTTAATGTAGACACCAAACACCATATATCATAGGTTCACATTTAATAACCGGTACTATGTCATAAGACTCAGCTCTACATAGACACTCCCCCTGACGTCTTCATGGACGTCCGCTTCTTCCTGGTGTGTTCGGCGCATGCGCAGACCTCAGTTATGCCTCCGTCAGCGTCCCGGTCTGGAGAGTTACTCCACAAGTGCCACCCGTCATCATCACCATCCAATGGGGCTTGCTGATCGTAACTACGCCCACTGATGATGTCACCGTGTCAGGGTATTTCACTGGAGCCACAGAACTACTCTGTCAGCAGCCCCTGTGTGACGCCAGCAGGAGAATTTGCAGAGAGGAAGACCACGGCTTATCCAAGTGCAGTATAACTTATATTCTCTCCCTCTTGGCTGATTTTTGGAGGAATATGGGTCCTCGTGGGACCCACAACACGTGGGTTTCTTAGAATGGGTGCTATTTTGAGTGCTGTCTATCTCTGTTCTTTTTATGTCATAAGAAACCTTCCGGCACCAGAAAACACGTTACAACTCATTCATGTGAATGGGCCTTATGGTGTATTGTGGGTAAGGCGGCGCTTATAGTGCCAGCAGCGGTGACCGCACCGCGACATTGTGTAAAAACAAATGCATTGTCGCCTTTGTTGGCGCTTATAGTGGACGCAACGGTGACTGCGCAACGGAGCGACAGTGCTTCCAAAAATATGGTAGTCACAGTTATTTGATTTTTGGAGAGACGGTCTCCACATGTGGCCAATCAGAGAGCTTCTCCGTCCCACTGCCTTCCCACTTTCTGACGTCACTGGCCTTGTAGCCAGCGATGTCGCTTAAACTAACATTACAACTATCGCAATTGCGATGGCGATGGGTCACGTCATCAGTCACATCACTGTCGTGGGCAGTATAAGCGCAGCCTTAGGTGTCTTATGGCGTAGCAGCTTATGGAGAAGAATCCCAGGCCTGTATCATATTCTCTCACGTTTATTTGCCAAGAAATTACACTTTTTTTTGTATGGGTGCTGTCTTGTTAAAAAAAATGACTGATTTATGATTCTGCACTTCTTTAACCCTTGTTTTAGTGTACCAGCTGTATAATGTAGCAGGTAAAAACTATAGGGAAACATCTACAATGAATAGAAAGCTAAAAGGTGACAAACCATGTTCCAGATCAACAAAGCTCAGTTAAGTAATTTAATGTGGTGTTAACCTAACACAGTGTATCTCTCAAAGGACACTAATGTTCAGCCATGTTTTCTCCTGTATGAGCATTGTGTTAACTATTAGAGACATTAGTAATAATGACATGCAAATGAGATATTATCATAACATCACATATCCACTAAAGCCCATTAAGATTAACCCAGGGACTTAACGTTCTGTTAGTTCGGTTATACCTAAACCTTGCATTACTCCAGACCATGAAATAGGATTTTTGCAGCATCTGGATGAGTGTAACGCCACGCTAAGATATCATTTAAATAACCAAGGCGTTATTTTGCTCTCCTCTCTTTCTCTCCACTTCAGCAAAAGCCCTATTTCTGTGTCTTGATAGGAGTAACGTCACATTATTAGAAGTTAACGCACTGTTATGTGTGATGTTAAGCCTATGCTAATGAGATGTAGTATGGTCATTGTTCTTGTATGTAATAAGCTTTGAGGATACCATACTGACTCAGAACATGACGTCTGTTAGGTAACGTCACTTTATGAGCCCTGATTTATTGCTTTGTGGATTTGGACCTCAGTTTTTCCACTTGCATATTATCATTAATCCGTGTCTGCAGTTTAACCATTGAATGAAATGAGGCAGTGGGGTGAAGCAAGTTTTGGGGACCTGTGGAAGACATGCAGATGTACTGATCTTCCTTATCCCAGTTGTACTTGTATATGAAAGGTGTTGACACCCAGGGTCGGTGTAACCATTAGGCCAACTAGGCGGCCGCCTAGGATGGCAGAATTTTCAGGGCAGTAGATTTCCTCAATCTCCCAGGGCAGGGAGAAAGCAGCTGCTAGGGCGGAGGCAGATTCCTTCATCCTGATTGGCTGCATTACTGAGCAGCAGCCAATCAGGAGGCGGTGTACGGAGCCGAGCCTGGGGGAGGAGGCAGAGGAGAAAACAGCATGGATCTGAGAGAGGTGTGTGTTCTGTTGTGTGTGTGTTCTGTTTTGTGTGTGCGTATGTGTGTGTTTTCTGTGGCTGTCCTGTGTGTCTGTCAGGGGGAGAAAGAATGACAGGGAGGGGGGGGGGAACAAATGAGAGTTGAGATGGGGGGGGGGAGAGAATGACAGAGAGGGGGGCAACAGAAGGAGGGTATGGGAGAGAGAATGAGGGAGAAGGGGAGAAAAAATTAAAGGGAGAGGGAATAAGGGGGAGAGAGGGATGAGATAGAATGATGAGGGAGTGAAAGAGGAGGACGAATGATGGGAGGAGAAGTGTATGAATGTTAGAAAAAAATCTATTAGTTATAAGATTTAACATTTTCAGTTAGATAGAAAAGAAAAATCCGAAAGTTAATTGTGTGTGTAGAGGAGGGAAGAGCAAGGCTGAAGGTTACCTAGGCCCCTAGGGCACCAAATACCCTTGCACCGGCCCTCTTGTCCCCTGTTACCACATTAGCTGTATTGTGTCTGATCAAGAGACAAAAAATAAATAAAACCTTTATAGTATGTGAGTCAATAAATTTGCATTCTATTTTCCCCTGTTATTATTGTATGCTAATGTTATCTTACCTCTACGTTTAAGAGGGAGGCAGGAAATGTCATAATGCTCATTTTGTTCATATTTCTCTTAGACTCTTCCAAAAACTTTGAATCCTCAGTGGAGGGAGCAGTTTGATTTGCATCTTTATGAAGAGCGAGGAGGAGGACTAATTGATATCACAGTATGGGACAAGGATGCTGGCAAGAGAGATGATTTTATTGGAAGGTGGGTAGTTGCAGAACAGGAAGAGGTTCGGAGTTAGTTTAAATAAATATATATACTGCAATATTCTACTTTTTTACTGCCTTATAAAATTCTAAATGTTTTTTTTTTCAATTTTAATCTGAAAGCCGCAATACTACATTCCCCATTCCCCCCCCCCCCCTTATTTGTATGTGTAAAGCATGTGGCAATTCTTGCCAAAGCTGGCAAATGTTTGGTGCCCCTGTTTAAATCTGTAAAAATCCTGATGTGTGACTAACATAATGGCTGCTTCAGCAGCTACAATGTATCCTTATGTTACTAAGGGGACATTATCTATTGTTACAGTTTACAGCTCAAACTGCTGGGAATATTGGCAATAAATTATCACACAGAGAAAAATGTTGCAAAGATCTGCGGGGGAGGTGGGTTAAAGTCTGCTACAGAAATCAAAGCATGCTTTGCCACTCATTAACAATAGCATTAATAGTTGAATAATAATGAAAAAAAATAATGCAGCAAGTATTATCTAATACTGCAGAACTGATTTAATAAAAACATAAGGTTTCACATATTTTGCTGCTTGAAGTGAAACTCAAATGTTAAAACATGAATTACAACAATGGCCAGTAGGTGGCAGAGTTTACTAAATGATGCAATTGAAAGTTCTACTGAATCTATTTAACGTCAGGTTTTTGAATCAAAACATGCTCAAAATACTTTGTATGTGTTTGCTTATTTCATTTGCATAAATGAAAAACTAAAGTGTCTCTAAAACTATTTGGGCTTATGTCTTCAGTCTTAATAGGTTTTATTTAGGAGACGGTGAATAAGAACTGAAACTATAGAATTGCCTAAACCACAGCCCCCATGTCACCTCGTGAACATTGTTAGGAATTACTTCAAGGAAAATTAGGAGCCTATTGATCAAGTAGTAGTATGGATATATCTAGCCTCATTGTCTCCGGCACCGGGACAAGCTGCAGGAACGCAACTGTGGCTGCCCCAGTGCTGTCTTAACGCATGGGCACGCTGGGCAGTAGCCCGGGGACCCCACGAGCATAGGGGCCCCACGCTAATCTATGCACAGACCAGAATGTAACACTCATTTTCCGATCACCCGCCTGTGCCATCTCCGTCAGTATGATTTACCAACTAAGTACCATTTTTATGTTGAAATTTTTGTTTTTCAAGTTCACGGCTCATGTTGACATTTTTATTCCTGTGATGGTTGTGTAGACAGGGCCCAGTGCCGGGAGCCTATAATGCGGTTAAGACGGCCCTGGCTGTAGGAGTATCATTGTAGACAGTCTGATCTGGGGACATGGACCCTGTAGCGATGTTGCAGCCCGTGCTGTCTCCAGAGCTGCATCATTTTGCTTTTTCGCCGCGGCTCAGGAGACAATCAGCTACATCTGTAACTGACATAAAGTGGAAATAATGCACATTGCTTTCTTTTTCGTTGCTAGAACAATGCCTATTATAATATTTCTATGTATTTAGTGTGGACAGTTATAATGTACAAGTGTACTAATGTACAAATGAGATTTAACAGGCTTATTGAAATATGCATTTTTTTTTTCAAATGCCTCTATGGGCGGAGTGAGGACGATTATAGTAGTGAGCCATTTGTGTTCTGTATCTCTTCCTTTACTTTTAATATTTTCACTTTTTTTTTTAATGGTCTTTTGTTGGGTAATTTTAGAACTGATCTAGGATCTGAGTGTAAAATAAAATAGAATGCATCGGTCTGTATCTGCCCTTTCTATTTTAATCTGAAGAGACTATCATCAGTAATGTCAATAAGCCACATACTGTACTTGACTTGTTGTCATGAAACAACTCAAAGAGGCTAACAGTTTGCCCCATGAGGCATCAAGAGTGACAGCATCAGAGAAGAGTATGAGGGAAGTGCGTCACCAGACTCTGATCCTGGGGATGTGGCCCCCTGAACCTGGGCAGTCTTTGTGATGTTGGTCCTAATAATTGCAACCTTAAAAAAAACACTGCTAACAAATAATATTGAGGCTCTTACATATTTTTCATCTGTATTCTGCTTACTCTTTGCTAGAAGACATTGTCCTTCCGATTAATCTTTCCCTGAGCTTCCTCTCTGTGTAACCGAAATGTTACGGTTTGGTGATGAGATTAGTGACAATAAATATTATTAGTTCGGAATATACCTCTCACCCGGTACATGCTATACCAATTCTTTCTGTGTGATCCCTAGGAACAAATATCAAATATTGCTGATATTGTTACATTTTTATGAACATACCATAACAGACAACTAGAAATGTGCCCAACTTTCGCTAAAGTTTGCAAACTAGGCGAAATTTGGCCTTTTTGTTTCGTGAACATTTCTATGAAAAACTGCAGACTTGGCAAAGAATTTGTCAAGCATTAAAAGTCAGGGTGCATTGCAAATTCTTCAGAAGATCTCTTAATTTCTCCAATTTCTCTTAAATTTCATTCTGTCTCTTATTTCAGAGACTAGAAATAGGGTTCTCACCTACAGTATTTGGGCTTGGGCAGTTTGGATGGCACTATGGGAGTGTTAATACAGATACTCACACTAGACAGTGAGAACAAAACGATGTCTAGTTGTATTGGCAAGAGGTGAATCAGAAAAGTAGCGTGGTGGTGGTGGTCACTATGGCAGGGAATAACGAGTATGGAGTGGGACCTTAGGGATAACTGGTACAATCAAGAAATCAGCAGTTGTACAGTACAGTACAGTAGTTAAGCCCCAGCAGCCTTCTAGTCCTAAGATATAAAGAACTGAAAAGGTTTTATCGACATCATCTTCTTCCACAATGTTAGGGGCCTATTCTATAATCGTTTAATTCACCAGTTTTTTGAACGTTGCTATCACGGTATTTAGACAGCCTCAATTATCTGTGATGGAAAAATTCCCAAAACAGGCGAGTAGCCGGTGACATGATGATCGCCTCTCTTAAAAGAGAGAGACGCCTCTCTCTGCGCAAATCTCACCAGAGATCAATGTGTTTTCATATTCATTTTAATACTAGTGTAGATGAGCAGGGGGTCTACGGAGCAGAACCGCATTGATTTGAGGTCCGGGAACACGCTGCTTCCCGAGATACAGGCCCTGTTATTGGGTGCCAGTATCTCCTATGCATTTTATTCCCACGGTCACGTGACAAGAGACATTTAAATGCATAGGAGATACCGGCACCCCATAAAGGGGCCTGTATCTCTCTGCTCCGGAAAACCCCTGCTTATCTACACTACAGTATATTCAAATTTATATTAAAACAGCTGCTACCCACAATAAACATAAAAAACACAACAACATTAATAGCCACATGATTGATACCAGAGGCAGCGGGTGTTTTGGGGTCCTCAGGTGGTCCCCGCTTGTGTCTGGTGGTCCCCATGGGTGTCTGGGGGCCCTCGGTTGGTCCCTGCTGGTATCTGGGGCCCTCGGGGTGTCCCCGCTGGCCTGCGGTACCAATCCTGTGGCAAAAAAAATGTGGAGTGCACTGAAATAAATACAACCCCTTTCCCCCCAACACATACAGTACAGTACTGGGCAAAATAACTACAGTATTATCCAGATATGGATAATAGCTCATTTGCCCATTATAAAATAAAACATTAGCCAGTCAGCATAAATAAAGTAAATAAAACTTTCTACTTACCCCTGCCATCATGAAGGGCGTCCTCATCAGCATACTCCAAGTCCATGTCCTCCATTGCCAGATAGAATACAAGAAAAAATACAATTTAATTGCCCCTAACCCCTTAATTACCTTAGCGGTTAATAACCACTATAGCAATTAAGGGGTTAACCCACCCTCCACCGCTACCAACCCGGGTGGCCTGACCACACACCCCGGGACCACTATACCCACCATCTACCCATTGATTGGCATTGTGGTACATCATCCCCATATAATATGGTCATTATAAGCCACTATAGCAGTCAATGGTCACCCTAATAAAAAAGCATGAAGGCCAAAAATACACAATAATAAAAGATATATACAAGCACCTAAACACCCAAATTCAAAAAATAAAAGCACTAGCCAACCAATAAATAAAAGCACCACCTGAGGGCCCCCAGATACCCGCTGGGACCACCCCGAGGGCCCCCAGATACCCGCAGGACCACCTGAGCACCCCCAGACACCCTTGGGTACCACCTAAGGGCCCACGGCCTCTGGTATCAATCATGTGGGGGTAGAGGAGGTGGGTATTATTGTTGTTGTGTTTTTAATGTTTATTGTGATATTGCGTATCAGCCCCGGAGACATGCGGCATCAATCCGATGCAGAAAAAAAGCATTCGTATCGCCGCCTCTCAGCAGCTTCTCGCCAGCCTCACGCCAACTTTCCTGGCATGATGATTTTGGGAGAAACTTGCCATTCTGGAGCCGTGATTCGCCTCGATAAGCTAATCAAGGCTACTAGAATTGCACGAGTTTCAGAACCTGCCGATAAGTGGCTTATCGCCGCTCACCCGGCGATTTTTTTTATGACGGCTGAAAAATTTGGCGATTTATGCCTTTATCGCCCACTTATCGATACTTACTGAATAGCAGCAGGCATTTTGGCCAATAAGTGCTCGATAAGTGGCTTATCGAGACATATAGAGGCCCCTTAGTCTCAGCGACTGTATGAACACTACTAGCATCTCGCCTCTCTCCTCCTAGAAGTAGTAGTGATGTTGTTATGGTGGGGCAAACAAGGCATCAGGTTGAAGAGAAAGAAATGTGGCCCAGATCCACAAAAGTGTGATAAGCTTTAGCATGCCTTTACTCCCATTCATAGGAGTGCTAAATCTTAGCACCCTTTTGTGAATTTAGGCCTGTGCGTTGCTGGCACCTCTCTAGGGCCAGATCCCCAAAAAGGTGCTACGTTTTAGCACGCCTTAACTCCCAATCATATGAATGGGAGCTGAGGAGTACTAAAGCTTAGCCCCCTTTTGTTGATCCAGGCTTAAGTGCAGAGTTTCCTAACCACAGAGATAGAGGGGGAGGAAGATTTTGATTATTATTTTTTTATCTGGCCCGGCTTCAACTTTTGGGTGTGCAAGGTCACCTTCAGAAGTACTTGTGTGGTGAGGGTCAGAGACACATTCTTTACCAAAACATCAGGGATGGATGCTTAACTGGCTTTAGATTCTTTAGTGCAAGACTGAGGAGATGGCAGCAGAACATTGTATTACACAACATAAGACTGTTGAGGAGGAGGAGGATGATTAATACAAATCGATACCTGTTTAGCAAAACGGCCGACGGTCACTATTTATCCGCCATATAATGGGTGGGTGAAAGCACATCGGAATGTTAAACTTTTTGTGAATATCATACCCTGAATATATTGATACAGTATACAGAATGTGTGTGTATTTATCACTTGCATGTGGATAGGCCCAACAAAACTAATTTGACAAGTAAAAGAACATAATAACGGAGGGGATCACAATCGAAAAAGAAATAAAAGTGATCTTAAAAAACAACTGAGCACTAAAATACAGACAGAAAAAATAGATTTACAACCATACATTGGTTGAGTATTTCAGTATTTTAACTGTATAGTATGTACAGAATGTATGTATGTATGTATGTATGTATGAATGTGTCTTTATTTATATAGCACCATTAATGTGCATAGCGCTTCACAGTAGTAATACACGTGACAATCATATAAATAACAAATAATACAAATAACAGATCATGGGAATAAGTGCTTAAGACATAAAAGTAAAATTTTGGAAGAGGAGTCCCTGCCCCGAAGAGCTTACAATCTAATTGGTAGGTAGCAAGAACAGAGACAGTAGGAGAGCATTCTAGTAAGTGCGTCTGCAGGGGGCCAAGCTTTATGTATCAGGTGTATAGTATTAGCCACGGTGCTACTCGTATGCACAGAAAGCACACAGAGACAAGAATGTATTTTCCACCTAAAGGAGTGGTTTAAGCCTTTGCAAAGCAATGTGGTACAAGTGTGTTACCTGTACTAGTCCTACCCACCACCAACATCGATGTGCAACCCTTGGGCGCTAATGCCACAATACCGTGTCACCTATGCCATGTGTCTCTCATCATCCTTTTTAATACACTAACAAGAATGTTAGAATGTAATGCACGATCGCATCAAATGACTGTGACAGAGTGAGAGCAGGACACTTAGAGCTACAACTGAGTAGCTCCATCTGAATATTATGCCATGCACAAGTACTACCAGGTTGCCTATTTGTATCATCTAAATGTGAAAAATAGAGTCAGCTGAGCAGTAGCACAAAAACACAGTAGCAGCAGTCGTGCATGATAATACTAATTGGTCAAACCCAACATCAGATTTAAAAATCAAATTAAACGGATACTGTGCCTATTAGTACCCATGATGAAGCAGCAACAATTTGCACCAATTTTGTGTCAGTGGCAGTGTTTGTTTATCATGGCTGTGGGCTGGTACAGTAGGCTTGTCTATTGGCCCGGGGGAGAATAGTTGTGCGGGGCAGGAAGACCTGTGGGAGTGAATAACGATGGCAAGAAGAATGTTGGCGAATTCCAACCCTGTCCTTCTATCAAATTTGCCTTAGTTGCTCATATTCTGTGGGATAATTCCTCACCATGGGGTCTTCCAGTTTCTGTTCTCTTTTCTCACCCAGGCTCTTATCCGCACTAACAGTTTCCCCACAGAAAAGGCACTGTGCATCTTAAACGATTCCCAGAAATATGGCTAAAATGGTCTTCCATTCTCGGTGCCTTGCTCTCTCTGTTCATGTGTTCTCACTCCCAGTCCCTGGGTGATGGTGGTACCCAGGGACTGTGAGTCCCATGGTGATGGTGATGATGAGGAATGGGTAAATGTGAATTGCAGCTCCCGCTGAGGAGGAGGACTGCCTGTGTAAGCGATACTAGTTCTGGTGTTTATGGCTCTCCTACTAAGTGGTGGGGGTGGTAAGGTGACCCTCTGACCTGTCTTCCACCTCAACTGGCACAATAGCAGAAGCAGCAGTGGCAAACATGTCACCACCAACCTGAGGCAATACTAGTGTGGTATACAGTACACTGCGGCTATCTTACTTTCAGTCTCCGACTCTGGTTGCCACCCATACTCAACCAGTTTAAGATTCCCCTGTTCCTGGCTTACATACAGACGAGACCACGAGTATTCTAAGGCTTGCCTTAAACTAGCCCGATTACATGCTGGGTATGTGCTGGGTGTAACCTGGCTAGTTTAAGGCAAGTTTAAGGCATTTCTGCATTGACTAATGACCCTTAGGATTAACACAGCAGGGGTCCCTAGCAGTCCCATTCAGTTTGAATGGGACTGCCAGGGACCCCCACTGTTAATCTGATGGGCCATTAGTCAATGCAGAAATGCCTTAAACTTGCCTTAAACACTACCCAGCATGTACCTGGGTCTGTTTGGCGATTGCCACTGGTTTGTGTTAGAATAACCGTCGGCACTACAGTACCTAAAAAGCTGAAGGCGCTGGTGTGGGGTCTTAGTGGAAGCAGTGGGAATGTGACTTTCTTCTGTTTCTCATATATATTTACACACACAGGATGGTAGCAATCACTTGTTGGGTGAGGATGGTATGTGCTTGGTGAAGGATTTAAGTTATTTTCCTTGAGGTTAACACCTATCCACTAAGGTTATTACATGCAAAAACAATACCCATTACACATCTCATAAGCATTAGCTTAACGTCACGCTATTGTAGGGCGACTTTGCATTTACTTCCAATACCATAACGTTAAGCACTGTATGTGTTAGCGTTACGCCCATCCGGAAAAGGGGCTGTTTTTGTGGAATTCTGGGAAGAACCACAAAATGTTGCTGTCATTTCAGATTTCTACGAGTGCATATAATATTTATCAGAAGCCATCACTTTTAAGGTTACATTAGCACATTAAGGGCTGCAGTAGGCATCAGGACATGCAATACGTTACTTTTAAACATTTATTGTTGGCATTTAAAGATCACTGTGCAGTTGCAAAGTTATGCTCTCTCTGTGGCAAAAGGACGTTAAAAAAAAGTGTGCTGCTCGTACCTTGCTGCTTAGTTCTGCTCTGTTTCAATTACTCCCAGTTATCCTCTGATTTTTTCAGGTTTTTGCTGGCCTAGCGTGTTAAGTCTACAAGCTCTGTGAATATCCCTTGATCGTTCTAGTGGAACCATAAAACTAACCTCAGTAAAATAAAATAAAAATAGGATGTGAAAGTGTTGGGTGCATTTACAGAACATACTTCATTTTACTTTATTTTAGGATAAATGTAGAATTCAAGGTTAGCAAATTGTCACATTGTAGCTCATAGAATAATATATTATGCTGAAATAATCACACCTTCCTGTCTCTCTAAATGCAACTGTACTGAAGGTAGAGTCTTTTGTGTGCATGGAATTGCAATGAATTATGAGCACAGTGCTAGAATATTTATGGATTGCGAATTGCATAGATAAAATAAAAACAGCATGCACAGATTTGAAAATACCAGAATTAGGGTCTCTTCAATAAATATTTCAGGGTTAAGACTTCTGTTTTGTATATGCAGACAGCTGTATCGCCACTAAACTAAATGTGAGCAGGAATAGTAAATGCAACAAAATTAATTCAAATACACTTCTCACTCAGAATAACAGTTTAATAATTTTTAGAGTGGTAAATAACATCAATTCTGTCTCTAAAAGAAATGAAAAGCATACCCTAAATGACCTGTTCCCATTACCACCATATATTTGCACTAGAGAATTCACCCATGTAAAATGTTGTCTACCATTTGTAATTGTAAAAATTATTATCTGTAGCCAGGTACACCCTGGGCTTCTAATTCTCTGCCTAACACGTAAGCCCTCGTACCAGCGAGACGGTTTTAGGGTTAAATCTATGCCCTGCTGCAGTAAACAGCTCCCATGAGTGACAGGGGGTGGTGGCCTAAGGCCTAATTACTGCCCTGGTAATAGTTGTAATGGAGGTAGGTGGCACCTCCCCCCAGAGCTCGCTCCTCCTCACCTTTTTAACTTGGGAGGTCTTTTCACTTTGCTGCAAGAACAGGACCTATTATGGTTCTTTCCCCTCATACAGAGGTAAAAGGAAGGGTTCGCAGTGTAGTGTAGGACTTGCATTTTTGGTTATACCTTGACGTTTGCTATGCAGACTTATAATGCTTTGGCCAAAGGGTTTAACTAAATAACCAAGTAATTATTATTATTATTGAAGTATTTGAACTTTGTACATATTACCATGTATGTTTTGTTAATTGAATGCAGCATTGGGCACCCCTGTCTTTTGTTGTATGCTTATTATGTGAGTCACATCTCTTTATGTTATGCATGATGTATGTGTTGAAAAATTGGTATTTGGATTATGTCCTTAAGTCTGTTTATTACATTACTGACTGGACGGTCTTGCGTACCTAGGAAAATATTACTTTTACCTTAGGTCCGCATAATATATCTCTCGCACCAACTCCTGTTAGGATAATGGTGCAGTAAACCTAGCCTGTTAGTTTTGATCTATTTGCACACTGTTTTTATTGAGGGTCCTGCCCCCCCCCCACCCCACTTGTTTGGTTTTATATGTTTTTAACATGTTATAAGTGAAGACATTAAAGTTTGTTTATTTCTCTAGTGGATATTATGAGTGCTCGTTTCTGAGACTATTTCTTGTCTTGTTTGTGCTATATCTACTTTTGTCTCTGAGCACGACCATTCTCTATTACTTAGAGTATATTATATGGCCTTATGAATTCCCTATATTAGAGGTGTGTATGTGGACTCTATCTGTGTGTACACAGTACATATATATACTGTGCACTGCCTTGAGAAAGGTCCCCCTGTGAGGACCGAACCGTTGGCATTTGTGCCACCTACTCTAATACAATCTTTTGTAAATTGAAAATTACCTCTGAGTGCTGTCTTGTTCCTACTGCGTTGCTGCGGCTGCACCACTGCTGTGAGGAACACCCCTGTCTATATATATATATAAAATCAAAAAATAAATAGATGATACCGTTCTGTGGCTAACGAAATGCTTTTATTTGTGCGAGCTTTCGAGATACACTGATCTCTTCTTCCAGCGATGTTACAATGAATGAAGCAAGCAAGGTTTAACTTAAAAACAGTGTATCTTGGAATGTTATCTGTGCTTGTCCTTCCCCCGGTGTGGATGAGATTTATGGCTAGAGGTGTTAAATGGTTCCTGAAAGGAAGTGATGTAAGAGTGTGTGTGTGTGTATCTGTGTGAATATAAATGAATGGAGAACCCACAGTGTATACAGTGCTTTACAAAAGGGGTGTGTGGAGTGGGAGTTAATATAAATGTTGTGGGTAGGTGTGGAAATGTGAGAGATAGTAGCATAACTAAAAGTGTGTTATACCTCTCCTGGTTCCACAGCTCCTATTCATGTAGTGCTGCTTGCTTCTCCCAGAATCCTTGGTGAACAATCCTATAGCGTAACCCTACGCGTTTCATCGCAACAATATTGGCGACTTCATCAGGGAATCAATGAAGCAAGGAGCACTATATGGATAGGAGCGGTGGAACCAGGAGAGGTATCACGATTGTGCCGGAGGATAACTGTGTGGATGCACATCTTTGAAGTGTATCCGGATCCGGAAGTGGAAATACAGCACACATCTCTCTCTACTAGGTTCCAATTCTCAATCGGAGGAATACCGGTGGCTACCCAGATGAACCTTGTACTCTGTACAGATCCTATGTCCATGTTCTATCAACTTTTGTCAGTTTTTATAAAAATATTGTACAGATTTACGCTATGGAAGCCGCGTTGTCCTTTTTTGATTTATATTGATTCGAGGAAGGTGGTTGTTCCTGTGACTAGCTGCTCGGCAACTCCAGCATTTGTATTCCTATTTTTGACATTTATTTGCTGTTTGTATCCTCACGTTTCTGTGTTTCCACTTCCCCCTCTCCCCATTCCCTTGTCCATTTTCCCTTGTTTTATATGGTTGTCTGTCTTATGTTGTTTGCATCGCTCAGAGTTACACATCTAGCCATTTTAGTTATATCTATCTTGACATCAAAACCTTCCCTACCTTTGTTATTTTTCTCCCAACACCTGTTGTGGTAAACACCCATTTATTTAATACTGGTGGTGTGTGTGTGTGTGTGTGTGTGTGTGTGTGTGTGTGTGTGTGTGTGTGTGTGTGTGTGTGTGTGTGTGTGTGTGTGTGTGTGTGTGTGTGTGTGTGTGTGTGTGTGTGTGTGTGTGTGTGTGTGTGTGTCACTGAAGATGTAAGAAAATGTTACTGTGATATGGTAAAGAAGATTATCAAAGATAAGAAAAGCTTAAAGAAGACAATGCGAGTTTTGATTGTAATGAAGCAAATCATCGCACTTAACCAAGGCAATGGATGAAAAATAGAAGACCATATACTTATAAAGAGTTAAAAACTTCTACATGAAATTGTACAAGAACACAGATAAAACAGGGCATACTCCAGCAGAGGAAGACCAAGAAGAAATCACCAGTGATTTGTGTCCTTCCAGAAGAAATAGAACAGGCAATAAATTCCATAAAGAATAGGCAGGCCCCTAGGAAGATGGAATTACAATTGAAATCTTGCAAAAAAGCTCGGAAAGAAGTAGAGAATTTTTTTTTCTCAAAACTCTTTGCATGCTGCTTGAAGAACATGAAAATCCCCCAACATTGGTGCAATGCCATTGTTATCCTCATCCACAAGAAAGGACACTAAGTCTAAGTCAATTAGTCTACTTCCAATCACTTACAAGATTTTTATGAAAATACTCACTAATCAGCTGCAACAGATTCTGGACTGTGCCCAGTGGAATTTTGCAGTGGACACATCAAAGTTGTACAAGAAGTGATTTCTCGAAGTAATGAATATGATCTGCCACTCACCTTAGGATTAGTAGAATATGAAAAAGCATTTGATTCTCTCTACAAAGTGTTGAAGTGTACATTGATATTGTAGGAAACATTTCTGAGAATGCCACAACAACCATTAGATTACATTATGTAAGGATCGGGGAGTCACGTCGCCCTTGGCGAGCTCCTCACTCACCTCCGCTCTCTGCTCCCGCCGCAGGTAGGGACGCCGCTCTGTCGGGGACTGCTCCGCGGACGACTCGCACGCGCACACCCTGCTGCAGGCTTTATGCCTCCTCTGCTGATTCGCGTTCTCGAGCCGACGTCGGGGGGGGAACCAGGAAAAAGAGTGAATGGGTATGAAAGCAGACCAAAGTATGTGACATAATTACAAGGGTGAAGAAATAAAAATGGCAGTGGGCCAGATATATCGCGAGAAGAAATTATCAGCATTGGACATAGATGGTTCTCAACTGGATTCCAAGACAGGCCAAGATCACGACCAAAGGTAACAACCTGGAAGATCATCGGGGAGGCCTTCATCCAGCAGTTGATCTAGAAGGGCTGAAGAGGATGATAAATATATTTATTATTTTTAAGAGCAGGAAGTAGAGTAGAAACTAAATGGATGTAATTGAGGAGGCCTAGATGGATCTGTGGTTTGGAAGGCAAAAGTTGTGGGAGATGCAAGGGGCTATGATTTGGGACTGAATGCCCCTCCTCTACAGTTTTGAAAGAGGAGGGTAGGGAAGGCAAGGGATACCTAATAAGATACCTAATTTACGAGGAGAGCCTCATTCACAAGTGCATGCAAAGAAGTGCTTTTTACTGCAATTGCTGCCATTTTTTCAGCAAGCGATTTTTTCCTTCCTTGCTCCTGACAATTGTCAGGAAGAATAAGAGAGGGAAATGGAGAAACTTGTAAGCCCACAACATGTTTCCCAGTTGCTTTATTCTAGGCTTGTGTCCTGCCAGGTTTTCCAAAATGTGAGAGGTATTTTGGGAGACAATTAGACCCTGATGGCCATAGGAGGGACAGGTGGTTATCAATTCCTTGCATTGAACTGTGACTGTGAAGCAGAAATATAGCCAGGAAAGCAACAAGCAGGTTAAGCAGGACTGGGTGCGTGGTATCAAAGTAATAAGACAAACTTGACAGGTATGATCAATTAGACTGATTGAAACAAAACTGGTAGAGGTGCTCAACCCTTTGACGGGCCACATGATGTGCTTTTAATGCACTGGTGACTGTTTCAATTCAAAGAAGATACTTTAGTTGTGTTTCTTTGGAACACTGATAATGTTAAAAGTTCATTTGCTGAGCTACAGCTGAAAGAGTAGCTCAATAGTAGTGTCACTGCCTTTGAAGCTGGTTAACACAGTTTGAATCTCAGTCTCAGCTCTGCTTGTGACCTTGGGCAAGTGCCCCAATGCTCAAGCGCCACAAATTAGAGCTCTACGGCATACACTGTGAGAACTATATAAGAAAAAAAGATTATTACTTAGCTGATCTTACTGTAATCGGTGTTATTACACGCAAAATTCTACATTAGAGTGCTGCTTCCCCAGTGTTCCTTTGAAATCATTGCAAAACAAAAAGATATCTTCTAGTTAAATACGTTAATAAAAGGTATTGCAAAAAATGAATACACATTAGCTCTTCTATTTGACAGCAGCTCACTTTCATCTGGGCTAAAAGCAAAGACTATGATATGATGCTTTATATCGGTCCACATTTTGCACAGAAGAGTTTCATCAGTTCATCTAACAGATGACAGACAGAAGTAGGCGCCACGATCTAAATTTCAAGCGACAACCACGGGTGATTGATTTCCCTTGGAGAAAGCGATACAAAAATTGACTAATATTACATATTTTATACAGGACACTTCATTATGGGACCACAAATGTATGCTGTAATTATAAAATACAAAACAATTTAATATTTATCTATCTTAAATGTATTATATGCTCATTATTCTTATTTTACTTTATCAACATAGGTATGTTAATACTGTATAACACTTTAGAATAGAACTCAGACTGTCTATAGGATTCAGTGATAATCATATCTTGTTGCTATATATCACAACACCACATGCTATAATGACCATTTGCACATGCCACATCTCTAATATCTTACTACTGCACACTCATTTTGTATTATAGTAGAATTTTGAAATTATTTGTATTTACTGCATGCACATGTTCTTGTTATGAGTTGAGAAGATAATAACAAAACAAAGCAGACCTAAATCACGTTGAGATGCCATTTAATTATTTCTGTTTTCAAAATTCAGAATTGCACTAAAAAGTAAAAAACAAGCTCTTCCTAAATTATGCTATGTAAGTCTCGTATTTGGACTTTCCACTTCCCCACTTTAAGCAGCTCTTTTAATATAACAACAACATGTACTATAAACCAACAATATGTTAATTACTTTTTTTCTGAATGGCACAAGTTTTGAGTTCTTGAAGGAATTTCCGCAGACGAAGGACAAAACAGATCTCAAGAGGACCTCTCAAAGTGCAAAAAATAGCTTCTAATGTGGAAGAATCGACGTTTTGGTCAACAACTCTAACCTTTGTCAAGACCCGAGTTGAGGACCGAAACGTTTATCATCCACATTAAATTCAATATTTTCACTTTGAGAAGTCTTCTGGAGTGCTGTTTTGTTCTTCGTCTGAGGAAATTTCTTCAAGTGCTGTTCACACCTCGGTTGGGGATGTGCGTGTACCTGAGGCGTTCCTGTGGAGTTGCGTGAATGCACCTTTCTCCCTATTACTACTATAAGTTTTGAGTTGCCAGTGAACTTTTGCTAGTCATACCATTTTGCAACCTCCAATATTATATGCTAAAGATGTCACTACAGAAGTCCACCACTGCTGCCCAAAAGGCAGCCTGGGAGAGGAAGTCCAGACTTAGCACAGAGAAGGTTAATGTGTTTGTTAAGCGCATCTTTGAAAATAAGGAGAAATGTTTTGGTAAACAATCCAAATGTCGGCGACAGGGAAATCTGCAATTTGGAACTTGATCTGCAAGGAAGTAAATGCTACAGACATCACACAACAGACAATAAGTGATTTATTCAGCACCTCAAGAACCAATGGCAGAATTTTCCAAACATACCACAGGTCATGGAGCAAAGTATGCAAGTGAAGTTCGCTGCACTGGAGTGAAGGGTTATGATGGACACTTTCAACTTTGGCCAGATAGAGGGAGGTGCTTAAGTAGACAGAGCTGCTGTGTAGGTAATTTACAGCAAATTGTAATGTATTTGATTAATCAAAAACATTTATTTTTCAAGCGAGATTATTTCTTAAGTGTCCACGAAGTGAAATGCTGATTTAAACTTATTTTGAAAAATGAAACATAAATTCTGGCTACTGGATTGTTTGCCAGCTTCTCTGGAAAACAGAGTTTTATACTTGTGTTACAGATGACCCAGGCGTTTTGCAATAGCACGGTAGCCCTCCCCCTTCTTCATACGCAGCTACTCCATTTAGAATGGCAGCTCTGCCCGCTCACGCACTGTGTGTGTCCTGCTGCAACGCGCCACCAGAAGCAATAATGACTGCTACATCTGTATATCATAGTGAAAGTGATCACTACAAAACTTTACTTGCTAAACATACTGTACAGCTGTTTTGTAAAGGATGTTTTGGCCTTGAATATTAAATAAAATCCAGCTAAGAGATGAACAAAGTGTTTACATCTTTTTGTTATTATTAGTACATCATTATGCAGGACTGTGTCACGGTGACTTATGACAGGCTGTAATTTACACCAAAATAACTGGGTTGAACTGGGACGAGACTTAGATATGATAAAATATAATTTATTCCTTGATAAAGGTGAACACACGAGATATACAATTAACAGGCAAAATATGGACACTTACTTAAGATGGAAATGATGAAACAGTCATATCTGGACTGGCAGTTCATACAGCAATCTTCATAATCATCAAGACACGAAAGACAATTGAGTAAGGGGTGACTCTGGCTTATATACCATTTTAACCCTTCCCTTACACTCAAGGCGCCGAGCTGTCTAGCAAAAATCCCTTTGGAGCTCTGTGAAGCAGATTTTGGCTTCCAGGGTAAGTGTGAAGTATCACACTTAAAAAACACTCAGCCTCTTTGTTCTTGGCCCCAGTATAAAAAATATAGGGCAGTTAACTTTTGATCACCGGGCTATGTTAATTCTTTGCAGGATGTTCTTCCTGCCTATTAGCATTACAGACGGAGTCTGCAGTTTCCAGAACAGCCCCAAACCACATATACATTTTAATATATACACCTATTAAAATACCCGGTTCTGGTAGGTCCAGCGGGTCCAAACTTTCCAGACCTTAATGCCGGAACTGGGACACCATATGGTCAGAGTTTCAGGCCACTAGGACCTGGGGAACCGGAGTTACACAAATATCACATAAACCGTTTCATATTTTATTATAAAAATCTCCGCTAAAAAGAAATCTCAGCGTTTCACTAAATCCCCATTGAAAACAACGGGCTCCGCCGCCGTGGGTTTCAATGGAGCAACTCCGCCGTTGTAGTCAATGGAGTTTCCTGTCATAGACTTTCAATGGGGAACCGCCGCCATTGAAGTCTATGAGAAAATCCACAAATCTTTACATTCGTCCACACTCCGTCTGGTTGGTCTGAGGGGGCTGGGAAGGGGCATGCATTAAAGCCGGAACCTTGGCTACATGCCACCCAAATCCCATCCCTCTGGGAATTCCAGAACCGGAGCTATGGACTTACACTTTTCAACATTTTACACTTAGTCATTTTTCCGCCATGCGGCTTTTCCCCCATTGGAATCAATGGCAAAGGTCCCGAACTTTCAAGGGGGTCCATACTCCGTCGGGTTGGTCCAAGAGGGTCAAGGATGGTTCTGCAGCCATGCCGGAGCAGTGCCTATAGGTACCCCAAACCCTGGCCCTCTGGACCCTCCGGAACCGGAGATATGGACTCATGATTTTCAGCTTTTCACACTTAGTCGGAATCCTGAGCTTTTTCTGCCACCGCCATTGGAACCTATGGCGCGACCCGCTCTCTCGGCACGACCCTTCTCGGGGGTCCAGGATTCGGGGACCCGGTGGTGGTCGAGTGGGGGGAGGCCTAGGAACTAGGGGCAAAAAGAATTTTATTTCTAGGTGCTCTAGAACTGTAGATTCCCACGCCACTTATCATTGAACTTGACTAAAGTGATTTAACTCTTTTAAAGGACATTGTATCCGTTTTACGGTTTTGCGGTTTGGACGGCAGCCAACTCGTTACTGGAAAGTGCCGTCGAGGAATCTCCATTGAAGTCAATGAGCCCATTGACTTACAATGGGAAACCACCGCTCCTCCTCTCGGACGCCACCTGCTGGTCTTCACGGGAAACAGGTCCAAAACAGCAAGATCCGCCATTGAAATGCATTGAGCTCTAATGGCGGCCTATGGGACTCTACAAAATGGTGCCTGAAAAGGCGGGAAAATTACACAAAGGGCTATAATCACAAAAGAAATATTAACCCTTGCCCTCCCGGATGGATCCCAGCATGTAGGTGATGCAAACACTGGCATAACATGATACATTTACACAGGGGAATAAACATTTGGATATTGAAGCAAGGCAAAACACATTACTGGACCTCAGTCCAGTTAACCCCTTGCTTCCCTGATGAGAGTAGAGGGTGGCCAAATGGGGTTGTAACCCCTTTAATCCCGGGCCAAATCCTCCCTCTCGTCACAGACTGTACGAACATAATTAATAAAATCTATCATATTTCTCTGTATCACTTCTTTTTAGCTGGCCCATCTGAAAAAGACTCAACACAAAAAGCCACATCTGCCATTAAAGGAAAATTAAACAAGGGATGGCATCTTACCATATGACCAAGTGGTCTGTTACCAAGGCTGAATATGATATAGTATGCAGTCTGATGTAAACAAAAGGTACCAATGAGTAAGGCCTCCTCCTGCATTAGTGGAGGCAGTTGGAACCACAAAGAAGCTTTAATAGTCACTCGTAGGCTATATAACCTGTTAGACCACTCCAGTTTCCATGAATTTGCCGCAGAATGCCATCAATCACAGTCTTCAGGGTGGCATCTGATCGTTACCAGGCACACTCCTGATCTTCATCACTGATAACGCAGTCTCTACCCAGTGGGTGTTTCAGAACAGTGTGGGGTATATCAAGAGGATTAGACACGACAACAGTGAAAACCATAAGTGACATGCAAGCTGTTTACTTTTTGACTCAATAACATGTACCTATTGTGACATTTTAATAATATGCATACTGCATTTAATTTCCCTTAGTTATTTGATCTCATAGTTAATTATGATATTTTCAAGTAGTTTTCTGTAAAAATACTGTTGTGTAATTATATTTTGTGTGGTCTAAAAAAATGAGTGCCTTCCTTTATTTATCTATTATTATCTATTAAGTGTGATCACGTAATTGAACCCTAAGGATAGCTGAATGTATTTTCTTTTTTCCGTTTTTTTTAAATTTTTATTTCTTCATGGAAACAAAGCATACACTGTATTAAGTTTGATTTATTCTGATATTAAATCATTAAAATGTTAATGAAGGTGTTATAAAGTTGATTACTGTTTGAAGCTATAATTTATATTGCTAAGTGGGGAGCTTTAGATTACATAAATATGTTTTCGGTTAGTTTGACAATAGTGGTTATCTAAACTATTCATAAATGCATTTCCTCACACTTACAGTAATTACGAATAAATACAATTGTTACACTGCATAGTACTTTGTTCATGTCTCTTCCTCTAGGCTGGGCATGCTTCTTATGACTCCCATTGCATTATTGTCCTCGGGCTGCTATCATGCTTCTAACAGCTATTTTGTGAAAGATATCATACACCATAGCTGCAGTATAAAGGAGAACATTATGAAGCCAGTAAAGGCACACGGTATATGTTTACAGAAGGCATACTCCATGTCTGCTCCGTTCGCTGTGTGCTATGGTTGTACTGCTCCTTTACCGAAGTGGTCAGTTGTTAACAGGTGTTAAATGGCAAGGCTTCAGGAAATACTGTAAGCACAGTGCTCTGGGAGTATGAAAACTTGCCCTATTTTGAGGCAAAGACGAATGAATGTTGGTCGCTAGAGGCAGCATGTTACAGACTTGCACCTAATGAATAGCCCATGAATATGTAATTATGTGCATTTGTCTCATTTTCACATCATGCGGAATTGCATAACTGGAAAAAATTGTGTAAAAAATGCCCATTTTCGCACGGTTTGGACATGCAAATCTGTGCAAAAACAGCTGATTTCGCCCTGAAATGCACTTTACTGAGTTTAATGAATGGGACCCACATTACACAATCCAGTAGCATCTTCATACAGTTGTACTGTATGTGTGAAGCAGGTGCTTGACATTCTGACACCAATTAGATTTTTCTCTTAAATTAAATGGCCCCAGCATGTTTAATAATGTTAGATTAAATCTTTCTGGTTGGGGCCCACCTGGTGGGTGATAGGTGCTAATATGAAACTTTTGTATGCCCAACATCTGTAGCATTTTATTCACCAACCGGCTTTCTAAATCTCTTCCCTGATCAGAATAGATAAGGTCAAGAAGGCCATAATGGATGAAACATTTTTTCCATGGTACTATTTGGGCTTTGTGGTCTTTCATTGGAAAGGCTTGGGTGTAGTATGTGTAAGCATCAGTGACCTTCTAAAATGTTAACTACAGTATGTTCTTGTTGTCTGGTTCCACTGAAATAAACGTTCTGCACAGTAGGTCCATAGGCACAGTGCTTGTGGCGTTCTTCAAAGGAGCAGCCAGTTCAGGTAGGGTATACCTCTAAAAATATGTTTCACATGTCTTTACATAGAGATGTGTCTTTACATAGAGATGTAGCCAGACATTGTTTACGGTGCTGCACAAAGAAAAAGGTAAATCCCCAGCATTTATTTAAATTTTGCACCCTGGCGGCCGCAAACACTGAGTTTAACGGGGCCTGTAGTACTCTGCAGAAACGATAGGCGTCGCTAGTGTTCTAGTGTGTCTCTAATTTAAATGCAATCTAACCCACCCCTTATTCCCACTCATTTCTTATGATATCCCATTCATTTCAATGTAATGTTTCCTCCTTTGTCATTTCCCCTTGTATAGTTCCCATCTTTGTACATGTTATTTGTTCATCACATTTACATTGCGTCCTTGATAGGATATATATCTGTTTAGCATTTCCATTGCATTATTGTGTAGTTGCACTGTGCCTACACTGATCAATTACTAGTGATTAATTGAACGATTTTTATTCTAGTAATAATTAGTTTTTGGCATACCTACAGTACTGGCATTTGATTCGTTATTCACACTTAAGTGCTGGAAACCTAGTTGTGTTTGTGTGAGTACATAGTACTGTACAACACACAAACAACGATGCTCACAGGATCAGTGTTGAAAATCCGCCAGTCCCCATATGGCTTCTCATAGTTGCCTTCCCCCTCCTCCAGCCACTGTGGAAGGTTATTGTCTCCATCCCCTTCAGTGCGACGGATGTGTCAGGGAGTCTGTCCCTGCTCCTCCACCTGCTGGTCCCAGAGCCGTAGCAGGAGGAGTGTGTTAGCTCAGCCAGTGTCCCTCTACATACATAAAGTAATAAGAGAGTTTATACACAACCGTATATTGTATATATTTTTTGTACATAAACACAAACATGCCATTATTTGAGTACTGTAGGTACCGTATTCACACACTTAGGGCCTCATGCAGTAAGTACCGAAAAAAAAATATCGGCAGGGAGTTGCTCTCACAATATGTAGAAAGGGCCGAATTCCTGGGACAGCAACATTTCCAAACATGGCGATTTGCCGGCGGCGAGACGAATTGCCCTGCGAGAAGGGCTCAGCCGGCGAGATTTGTCTGCTGCAGAGAAAGATCCGCCTCTCTCTTCGCAAATCTCGTCGGAAAAAAAATATTTAAAAATAAAAATTGTATTCATAGTGTAGATGTGCATGGGGTCTCCGGAGCAGAACCACATTGGTTTTAGGTCCGGGGACCCCCTGCTTCCCGAGATAAAGGGGTTTATTGGTAATAATAATAATTAAAAAATTTGCAAAACGCGAATTGTCATTTTTGAGATTGATCTGCGTAAATCCACAGACCAAAGGAACCGGCGATCTGCTGCGGATCCAAATCTGCCCAAACAATTTGCATATGTCTACGCACTAATTGGCTACAACAGACTCTGGACAGAGCAAGTAGGATTTTGCAGTGGCTGCAATACAATGGACCGCATGCAAGTCATACGAGAAGGCATTTTAAGAAGTAATGAATATGATCTATTATTTTTATTGTCATTTATTTATAATGCACCAATATCTTCCTTTGCACAGAAGGGTTGGAGGACAAAAACTATAAAGTATCAAACATTAACATACATTAGTTCCAAAGGTACAGTAAGGAGGGCCCTGTCCAAAGGAGCTTACAATCTATGAGGAAGGTTAAGCGGTTAAGGTACAGGGGAATAAGACGGTTGGTGTGTTTCAGGCTTGTTAATTGAAGGAATTGGCATTAGGGAAGAAGTTAGTGGGATTGTGCAGAGTTAGAGCTCTGAGAGCAGAGGTAAAGGCTGAACATAGAAATGCTTTAATCTAAATGTAACTGTGTTTCCCTGGCCCAATCTCATGTTGACCCCCTTCTGTGGAAATTGACCCATGTTACATAAGGTGTAGTGTGGTGCACCTGCTGGTTTACAGAATCCCTGAGTCTCCCACGATGGTATGGGGGATGGTATCAGGACTGGCTTGTGAGGTATAGCTGAGGTTTCATACTCACTCATGGTACAGCGCCTCCATCTCTTCCAGACCCCCAGCGTAGTAGGGAGGAGTCTCTGAAAGAGAACCTCGTTGTGCACCTTCTTCCCAAATGATTCCACAATCAGGACAGAAGCGTTTTTTCTCTTTGGCATCCTTTATTAACATCAGCACTGGCAGACTGCCCATCATAGCGGCGGTTGTTTAGCCGCTCATCTCAGGTTGCCAACCCAAAGGAAGTTCCTGGACACCACTCCTAGTCAGGGCCCTAGAAGCTGTCCTTGCCCTTCCCTTACTCCCTGATGGAGTAAGGGGAATAGCCTGCCCACAGCTCTCCCCTAAGGGAGGGCCCCAAAACCTGCCAGAGCCTTGACAGTTTGCTGGGTCAGACCAGTCTCAACCAGGTGGGGTGAGATACTACTAAATACAGGAGATTCTGTGCACTAAATACAGCTTAACTCCGTCATAGTGTGGTCCTCGGGGGCCACCCGAGACCACCGCGTTATTAACGGGGTTGTGAAAAAACAAAATGGCTGCCGCCGCAAAAAAAATATTTAAAAAAATGGCCGCCGCATCAGTGCTATCGCGTCTGCCGGAGGGGGAAGGCTGAGAACTCTCCCAGCATTCCCAGACACGGTGGGTCAGCGGCAACCGCTCACAGCTCTTACTTACTGTACCTGACATCTAGCAGCTCTTCTCCCGGTCTCTGCTAGTGTTAGGAATGTCACAGCATATCACTGCTGTGTTATGATCACAACGAAGCACTGCGCATGTGCATCGGATCGGGTTTCAAAGAAGAGACTGTGGCGTCCCTGCTTTGCTTACATGAGCCATGTGCCATGCTCTCTTCACATCCAGACACATGCGCTGTTTATGGCTATGGATGAAACACTACACAGACAGTATGGGCGGACAGTGTGTGTGTGTGTGTGGAGGAGGGGGTTACTGTGTGAGTAGGGAGGGAGGGGTTACTGTTTGAGCAGGGGGATATTTTGAGCATGGGGAGTACTTTGAGCAGGGGGGTACTGTGAGCAGGGGGGGTAATGTGAGCAGGGGGTGTACTTTGCGCAGGGGGGTACTTTGAGCAGGGGGGTACAGTGTGAGCATGGGGTGTTACTGTTTGAGCAGGGGTGATATTTTGAGCAGGGGGGTACTTTGAGCAGGGGGGGTACTATGAGCAGGGGGGGATATTTTGAGCAGGGGGGTACTGTGAGCAAGGGTGGGCTGTGAGCAGGGGGGGGTACTGTGAGCAGGGGGGGTATTATGAGCAGGGGGTATATTTTTAGCAGGGGGGGGATATTTTGAGCAGGGGGGGTACTGTGTGAGCAGGGGGGGTACTGTGTGAGCAGGGGGGCGTACTGTGTGAGCAGTGGGGGTGGTTACTGTGTGAGCAGGGGGGGATACTGTGTGAGCAGGTGGGGTTACTGTGTGAGCAGGGGGGGTACTGTGTGAGCAGGGGGGGTAATTCTGTGTGGTCTTTTGGTAATTAATTCTGTGTGGTCTTTCGGTTAACATGAAAGATGCTGGCC